>NW_004955404.1:6967584-7040658 GCF_000276665.1 Chinchilla lanigera | reverse complement strand
GTGTTATTTGTTTACTGTTTACCATTTAACTCTCTCAGGACAATGTGAGCACTGCCATGCGTGGTAGCACATGCCTGTAATCCCAGCACTAGGGAGGCTGAGGCAGGAGGACTGCTGCGAGTTCAAGGCCAGCCTGGGCTACAAAGTGAGTTCAAGGCCAGCCTGAACTGCGTAGCAAGACCCTGTCTAAAAAAAAAAAAAAAAAAAAAGAAATCAGTGAGCATTTTATTTGTATAAAAAGAAGTAAACAGGGGCTGGGGATTTAGTTCAGCAGCACAGTGCCTGCCTGGCAACAAGGTCATGAGTTCGATTCCTGGTATCGGAAAAACAAACAAACAAACAAAAAATTAAGTAAACATTCAGAAGTTACAGATCCAAGGGCTAAATATAGCTGCCTCTTAAAGGGATAGAATTTTATTTTTAAATGCTTTAAGTAGCAGTTGCTTCTTTAAATTATATGTGTAACTAGCTTGGACAGACCAATATCTTTTCTAAAGCACTTAGAAAACAGTTTCAAGGAGGCTGTGTATGTTCACCTGCAAATATAAATGTATTGACTAGCTATTTGAATAAATGACAATATATGCCTTACATTGTTTAGACTTCATGGCCTGCTTAATGCAAAGAAAGGGTCTGAGATATAAACCAAATTGCCAACTCTGTAATGAAGCGTGATCAAAATTAATAGTATTTAGAGGTACATTTCAGGAAGAAGCAATGTCAGATAGACAAGCCCACTTAATTACTAAAATATAGTAATACAAATAAGGAATTTGTTTTGGCTTTGAGAAAGACATCTGGCACTCCATGAATCAAATAAAGCTGAAAAGTAGTAGTGGCAATTGTGAAAGAAAATGCAGTTTTCTCACCTATCAATTATAGAAACAGAGTACTGTGTTTTTTCAGTGAAACTCTCCTAATTAATATGTCAGGACCATTGTTACTCTCCTATTTTAGCAAGAAGATTATACACATGAAGTTCTGTGGCTTACCCTACTGTCAAACCATTGCTAATTTCTAAGCACTTAAGAGGTTTACAACCAGTCATTGGTGAATGGGCACTGAGCACAAGTCCCACATTCTCCGGAGAAGATAAACCTTCTGCAATTACCAGTCTGTCCTCTGAGCTGCGTCTGAGATCCTGATCAGGTTTACATTCAGCCAATCCATTTGAGACTTTCCTAGATACCTGGGCTCCAGGGTTCCTTCACTTTAGGTTTAACCAGGGAAGATATCCAGAGATTCTCCTTGAGCCTCTGTCTTCTGCCACGGTGAAGAGTAGTAGATTGCTACACAATGACATAGGTCACGTTTGTTTTGACTCTATAAGTATCCTGAGAGTTTGCGAAACCCAGCTGAATTAATCTCCATAACATTCACTGGAGTTTATTGTCTACACAGAGCCTTAGTTATAATTTCAAACCAAGAACAAGATCCTCCTGCGAGTGACATCCAATGAGCCATGAAAGGAACTAAGTACATTCACTGCCCTGGAGAGATTCCAGCGGCTTCTCCACTGGAGATCAGTATATAACAGATGGGACCGGGGTGACTGATTTAATTAGAATATTTTAATAGCAGAACGGCGCACATTACACAGCTCTGTCAGTTAGGAGGAAGGCCATTAAATCCACCAAAGTAATTGTTTCATTGGGAGGCTATGTCAAAGAAGATATATCTATGTATAATATATATATTTAATTTGAAGGGAATTTCAGATGATTATGAAAATGAAGTCATTATATAACATATGATAGTTATCTAAATCTTTATGAGAAATGAACCTTTAAAGCTGCTCAAATATTTATCTTGTCTTATTAATTGAAGGATCCTGCTGCTTTAAGCTCCTTTTGACCTGTCACTGGTATCCTCCAGACTTAGGGTGATACATTAGAACAGGAAGTAGCTTTTCAGTCTGTTCAGAAAATAGACTTTTTTTGGACATAAAAGGAGGTTTATAAAATACAGTACATTTATCTAGAGTTAGTGAATTCTCTTAAGGGACATCAAATACACTTCTAAAAGGCAGAGAGCATACTGCATTATACTTCTGAATAAATTTTACAAAAGCAGAAAGCAAATTAATCTTTTAAAATTCTCATTATTTAACTATAAAATATTTGAAGGCTTTTATTAAAATTTTCTATTAGCTTAAAATTTATACTTACACCATGAAGGATTAGTATCTCTAAAAATATGCTAATCCCTGTGGGTTACTATATTGTACTTTAACCTGCAAATAGTATCTATCATTCTAATTGGAACAAATCCTGTATTTTATAGGAAAGAGCAAGCATTCCTATGATAATGAATGGCTGGCACAGCACAAGGCTTAGCAACATGGTGCTTAATGGAAATTGCATTAATATCATTACAGAGCTGATGTCAATTAGCCTTAGTAGAACCTATCCTTCAATTCCTGTTCCAGAAGAAATGAGGGTTTCAAAAATTTCCCCCATCTATTGAAAAGGACTCAGCCTTTTTCATGTATACTGGATGGAATTATTTTTAATTTTTCCCAAATAAAATAATCAGCAAGGCTTCATGAGAAGATAAACTATTATCTATCTCTATAACTAAGAATTTAAGTGCAGATTTTTGATGAAATGAAGACTGATATATTTTTATAACAAAAAGCATCATGCTTCACCTTCTTGAAATAAGGTGTGTAACCAATTAATTTTTAAGAACTGTACTCTCCACCTATCATTTCAGCAATGATAAATGTATTGTATCAACAGGACGGGAAATGAGAAGGACTTCCCTAGACACCAAACTCACAGGCACCTAGGAGAGTCAAGTTCCCGGAGAGATCTTTGTTGCCAGAAACAGAAAGTATCACCAAGTCAGAGATACCATGGGAGGACCAGGTCATCGTTTACCAACGCGATCACTGTTTTCTGAGGCCCCAGAGCTCAGATGACGTGCGCAATCTCTTAGCGCAGCAGCACTGATAAACTTCCGAATGAGGAGCGAGATCTCAGTGAGCTCCGGAGGTTAGCACACTTCCCAGCTAAAGAACCTTGCAGGCAAACAAAGGATCCCTAGCAGGCCTATTGGAAATGTAGCTATATGGTATTACATAAATAACTGGCAAAGATACTGATCATGTTCCTAAAATTTTTATGTTAGCAGACCATACAAGTACAAAATACTCTGAGGTCTTTTTTTTGAAGCCAAGCTTTCCAAAAGTAACAGTTTAAGATGTGGACACATAAATGCAGAAGAATATTAAAAATTATATAGAAAGTACAGCATAATGAGGAGAGAGCATGAAAATCTATTGGGCATGTTATGCTGCGGATTTTCTACATTTTTAAACGAGGAGGACAGGACATCAATCAGAATCATTCTTTATGTTCCTTGTTTTTGTAGCACAGTGGCTCTCCATTACCAGAATGGATTCAACCAACAGGGAGTCGAAAATATTTGGAAAAAATACATATGCACTAAGTAAGCACTGACTGTTTCCTTTTTTTCTTTTTTGGTTTTTCTCCGGTACCGGGAACCGAACCCACGACCTTGCGCTTGCCAGGCAGGCGCTTTGCTGCTGAGCTAAATCCCCAGCCCTGACTGTTTCCTTTTTAGCGTTCTCGAAAACTACATTATAACAACTATTTATCTAACAATTATATTGCATTTGGTGTTAAATTAACCTAGAGATAAATATGCAGGATGAAGTGAGAAGGTTCCAGGCAAGTGCTAAGCCACTGAACCCGAAAGGATGGGAGCACATGTGATTACGGTGTGCGTCCTCAGGGGTCCTGGGGCTACTCTCCTCAAATTTTTGAGAGACAACTGTTCGTATGTATTTCTGATAGTCATTTAATAAATTGCACATATTTTAAATATCATGTTCCAATTATTCCCAAAGGGAGTTGTTGTTATCTATCTATCTATCTATCTATCTATGTATCTATCTATCTATCTATAATTTTATTCTAACCTGTACTACCCCATAAATTAAGTAGAACAGAGTAAAATTAAGCCTCAACACAGGTTCAATAACATCTTAAGGAAATCATTATATATATATAATGATTGTGTAGTCGTAGTTTAAAAAATACTGCTTCCCAGTATTAATAAATGGAGATATGTCCGATTGCACTCCAAACCTCTAGTGTTAAGAATTACCAGAAAGACAGGTAACACCGTTTATCATAGGACTTCACACACACTCCGCTTTCTTTATGTCTGTACCACACCAGCCAGTGTTTTTAATTTCTCAGTTTCCTCCAGTCAGCAGTTTCCTACCTCTGAAAAGCATTTCCCTCCTACAAGCACCTATGGGAGCCCAGGGTGTGGACACTTAGAAAGAGACCTGTCTTTTTATTTCCTCCTCTACTGCAAATGAAAGTGTTTGAGTGAAAGCGCTGCAAGGTGTGTCAAAGACGGAAACAATTGGATCATTTCTTTATGACCTTAAATCTGAGTCTGAGCTAATGCAACAGCAGGCCACAAAAAAAGGTGTTTGCCGTATGAAATCACTTCTCTGATACTCCTATCATAAAATATGACAAATAAAATGAATATTTATAATGCCAATAACTGAAATAGTGCCAGGCTTTTGAGATCCTCTGTAAATGTTTATTGAATTACTAAAGGAATAAAGCCAACCAAGTGTTCTGTACAAATGTGGAAATGAGGCTAATATCTAATTGTCAGTAAAACCAAAGCTTCAGGCTGCAATTGAGGAAAAGATATTAGTTCCATCATGATATATCTATTCTCTGCTTCAGCCCCTGCTGAAACAAATGAATTTTATTCTAACCTGTACTACCCTATAAATTAAGTAGAACAGAGTAAAATTAAACCTCTTAACACAGGTTCAATAACATATTAAGGAAATCCAATTTTAAAATGTCTTAGGATCTGATAACTAACAATGCTCAGAATATTTTTAAAATCAAATGATTATGAGCTCTTTTAAAACTATATTATCTTGTGGGAAGCCAACATGTATACATCTGAAGTAAAATAAATGACAGAGTCATTACATAGCAAAATAACTGAGGTTCACATGAGGAGCCATATTTAATTAATATTATCAATTTGTAACTATAGGAGATTATAAGTAGAGCTGTCTATGGTTGTGTTCAGGGATTGCATGGACAGTATATTCTTGACTGGATTATGTTCCACTACTGAGCTATCTAACTAATTACATATTTGCACAAACAACTGTAATTCCCAGGTGGCATCTTATTGTGTCTATGGCAGTGCTGAAGAATTTACTTATGAAGTGAACCCACAATGCTGCCTGTCACAATCCTGACAAGACACTGCAAGTGGCTCCTTAATGGCCACTCCAGATGAATCAGTGCACATTCCAGCAGATCAGCATAAATGTCTGCAGTTCAAATCCCATCCTGCAACATAGCACAACTGAAAATTTCTTTTTCTTTTTACACTTTGGAAACATTAGGTATATATTATATAGGAATATAAGTTTAAATAGATGTTGCCATACAATAGCATATTAAATAAATATTGTATACATGTGTATGCTTTGAAATTTTTTGATTAAAATGAGCCAAGTTGCTTATTCCCAGTTTGGGTACTTACTAATATCATTCAGAAGTTTCACCAATTTAACATGATACTGAGATTTGCTAAAAAAGAAAATATCCATGCAATCTGTTCAACAAGCTATGACATGAATCGTGTTGGCTACAATTAAGTGGTTCCTAAAGACTGAATATGTAGGTCAGTGAGTACAGCCAGACATATAGATATTCATCTGTTTTTTATGTTCAGATGATCCAATTAACAAGCCCAAACCTGATCCTAATTTATGTGATGGAAATGTAAATGGCAAAAACATCTGACTCATTTTTCTGGAAGTATGTTTTTATGATGTACATTGTTGAGAATGAATCACGGAAGTGGAGGAGGAACCATGGGCTCTGGTGGGCAGCGTGCGGCTATAACGAGGTCAATGGGATTGTAAGTGGCCAGGGGTTCAAATCATGCAAACCTTCTAAGACACATTCTCGTGGACACTGATGGCTTTGCAGTGTTTGGTCCATCACTGGTAATGCAGAGCTGCTAGGTTTCTTGAGTATTTAGTCTACTGGGAATATTAATTGCATAATTATTTAAATAAATAATTGCATTAATAAATATTAATTGCATAATTAATATTATGCAATTGAGCAATTGATTATGTAATTAATATCATGCAGTGGATGCAGTGTATCATAACTGCATCCATAGCTAGTGTTTTTAGAGTGATTACTCTATGGTCTGTGGTGTTCTCAGTATTTTAATGTTATTCCTGCATTCTTATGCAATAGAATACATTGAAGATTCTTGGACCAAAAATCTGAAATCTGAAATACTCTAAACTCTGAGACTTTTATGTGTCACCATGATACCACAAGTAAAAAATGCAACAATGACCTTGTGTGATGGGTCATAGGTAAAATTTAGGTACATTAAAACTATTTGATGAAATTACCTTCAGGCTACATGCATAGGGTATACAGGAAACATAAATAAATTTTCTGTCAAACTTGGGTTCTGTCTCTAAGATAGCTTGTCAGGTGTATCCATGACTTCATTACTAAAAAAACCCTGAAAACTGAAACTTATCATCCTAAGAATTTTGAAGAAGTGATACTCAACCAGCAACGATATTTCTAATTTTGAGTAAACTGAGGTTTAGTGGGGGCAGTTAATTTCCCAAAGCCCTAGGCTTAGGAAGTGAAAAGGGAGGGACTTGATGTGAACAGTTTGATCTCTTTTTACATAAATGCCTTTTCCAACCCTTCCTGCACAATCACACATTTGCCAAACCACCTCTCTCTAAAGCAACCTAAGCTCTCCTTGGGATATTACCACATGGAGACTTAGTATTAACCGGAAAATTTCAGCTACTAACAATTAAAAGGTCACTGATTTGCCAATGATAATGGGTGCATCTTCCTGACAATGAAATATCAATGCTATGTGGAAAGAGTTTTAAATATAAACTAATTATTTTAAAAATGATCCTCACATTTTATAACATTTCAGTGCAATGATGAATGAAAGACTTGGAAGGGTACATGTCCTCCACTTTCCTTCCGGGACTCTTTTTGCGGGTCACTGGGGTTCTGCGGTGCAGCTCTCCTGCCCCCATGGCAAATTCAAAATATATTTCTACTTTACTCAGTGGTGTTGCTTATATGTTGGGGAGAGAAGAAAAGAAATGCTTGTCCAAAACACTGTATATGCACAGACAATATTCTGTATCATTTCTGATTATAAGCATAGAAGACATGACAAACTGTTGATTCAGTAATACACATTCATTGTCACTGAGGCCTGGAGGCAGAAATCCTAGAACCGAGATACGGACAGGATTGTGTTCCTTCTGGTGCCCTAGGTGAGAGCTCATTCCTTCATCCTTTCCAACTTCTTTCTGCACTACTGCATCTAGGTCTGCTTCCTGCTTCCAAAGAGAGAACTAAGCCCTCTTCAACTGTCTCTCTGCACCTGTCTCTGCTTCTGCCTTATTTTCTCTCTACTTGTCTCTGTTTCTCTGCACACACACACACACACACACACACACTCACTCACTTCTACTTCCACTGTCACATCTTCTGTGTCCCTCGTTCTTTGTCCTCCTTGTCTTCTGGATTTAGGATTCCACCGGAGCTCCTTGGATAATCTTGTACAATCTCCCCCATCTCCTGACCTTTAATCTCATCTCCAAAGTCCACTCTGCTTTGGAGATAGCGTACCCCTAAGTTCCAAGAATTGGTGCGTGGGTATTTGGAAGGAGCAATTACTCTCTTTCTGTCATACACAGAGAGCAATGCAAATTAGCCTAGACTTTAGTTTCTTGCATGTCCATCTTTCCACTGCTAACTCTGTTAAATGCTGGCAGTTGTAGTAGGCTTAGTCTGTTGTAGGCCACACTCCTCTTTTCTACATGTCAGCTCAGGCTTCCACAAGAAAACACCTTTGAGTAGGCTGTGCACACAGCAAAGGTGCATTTTCTCATGGTTCTGAACTGCAGTTCCCAGGTCAGGGCACTAGTGCGGCCAGATGCAGATGAGGGCTTTCCTGGTGCTGCACAGATCTCACCTTCTCTCCCTGTGCTCAACGGTGGAGAAAGCCGTGGTGTCCTTTTTTTCAGTCCCTGTCTTCCTTATAAAGGCTCTGATTCCACTGTGAGGTCCCCATCTCCATGACTTCATCTAAGCCTGCTTATAACCCAAATGCTCCATCTCTGAGCACTGTCATCTCGAGAGGCAGGACTCTGACACATGCTTTAGTGGGCACAAGAATAAACCAGGAGTCTCCAGGAAGTAAGTCCGTACATAGATAAAAATCTCTGGGTAGAATCCTACCTTTAGCTGGTGAGAAACTACTTGAGAGAGCAGCATGTGTTGTTCTCTACCTTGAGCTTGATGCGTCATCATTATCTGAGCTGTTTTCCAAGTATGAAGCACCTGACCCAGCCTCTCTACCCACAGGTGGCTTCAGGAGTGTAGGGAGTACAACTCCTGCTTGGGGGGCATTGCAGGATGGAAGTAGCCTTTGCGATCTATGCTGAGCCAGGGGGGACCTGCTTGATTGTTTATAGCATCATGCCGTGCACACTTTATGATTTCTCATGTGTTCTGGCCCAGCAAAGTATTGGAAGGCACACACTCAGACCACACATCTCACTGCATTACCATGGATTCTGAGTCCCTAAGATTTCCAGCCCCAGGTTTTTGAGTAGGTGTTCTCCATGTGTCTTAACACAGCAAAACATATCTCCCACAATCATTTCTTTTCCTTCATCTTCCACTCATCTCTTTATATCCTACAGTCCATTAATTCTGATGTAAGCAATGCAGACAAATGTTGACAATTTTTCTTTAAAACTGCAAGTATGCTGTGACACAATGCTTGTAGTGCTTCTATAGTGAAGTTACTTGGAAATAAAACTTGGTACTTCGTTCACATGGTGTATACATTTCTAGTCCAGGCATATTAGATTCTGGCTGTGAAGTGACATCAATCCCCTGAAAAGATCATCTAGCTTAACCTGTTCATTTTGCACAGTAAAAAACTAAACTTTCCCTTTCCCTTGTAATTGGCACAGCTAATTTACACAGAAAATTAATCAGAGAAAAATCATACTTGAAAAACCAGTAGGAAAAAATATATGATTAAGCATAGACTGTTTTTGCTTCACCTATCAAATCTACAAATTTTCAGTATTTTCCCTTCTAATCTATTATGGAATTCGCCTAAGCTTGAAGTGGCAACCTTTCTCAGATCTTCTGAAGTCTAATGCGTACAATCTTCCCTGTGTTAAGACTATGCCAGTCTTTCTATGGTTGTTAGTTTACCCCTGGTAGATACTGATGGAAGTTTTGCTATTTTCATTGTTTTGTTATTGTTGTGTTTTTGGACTTTACCTCCAATTGTATGACTCTTCTTGACCTTCATATGAAATGTAAATGAATTTATTGCACAAGTAAGGTAGACCTGTAGCCTAATGATAGTTGAAAGCTTTTAAAAATTGTATCCATTGAATTCTAAAAAATCCTACCATTCATAAGCTCATCAGATTCAAAGAGAAGAAACAAATGCTGTGTTATTGGATAGTACAAGCAGCAACTGGAAGAAGAGTAATCCTTGCAATGTTCTTTGGAAAAATACCATCTGCCTCACCTAAATATGGGAGACTTGCCTCCTTCTCTACACTGGACCAACTTCATCAGAGTTTTCTAGTGCTGTTGTGAAGGCTGTAGCCAGTATTTATTTCACTGGTCTGGCAGCATATTTACTGTGCAGTTTTCTTATGAAACTTCAGCACTTATGGGTTATTTGTGGAATATTTACAAGGCCTCTTCTCTATTCTCAGATTTCTCCTAAACTTATGTAAGGTTTAGACTAGATAGAGCCCGGTGAGTGAGGATATGGGCTCCTTCTTGGTCAACATGAACCCCTAAAGACTAATAACTTCTAGACCTTTCTTCTTATCTATTGAAACTTGGTTCCATTGAGTTGGGAAAATGGCTCTGGTGTCAACATATTATCTTTCACTTTTTCAGATTCATTACTTGCTGTTAAAATTTATATGAGGATGTCCTTCAAGAACTACATGCTCTCATAGGTAGGGACCTTGACAGGGGATGGAATTGTCAGGGTGCTGCAGCTTAACGTGATGTGAGGAGTGGGGCCTGCTTGAGGGTTGCTGTGAGAGTGAGCTGGTACGGTCCATCTCCCGCCCTGGTTCCTCCCTCTCCCTCTGCTTCCTGGTCCCACGAAGTGAGCAGCTCACTAGACTCTTACACCATGCTTTCCTGTCTCAGAGATGGCCCACTCTGAACTAAAATAAGGAGCTACAGTAGATCTCCCTTCCTTTAAAGTGTGGTGTCAAGTACTTTGCCCCAGCAATGACAGTGGCTAGGACACCTATGATGTCACAGATGTACAATGTATGAGCTCCTGGAATATTCAAGTCATTTTCTTCCTTCCAAATCCATATAAATCATTCATTTACATCAAAAGTGAATTTCAAATTTACCCTGGATTCAGATTTTTATAACCACCTTTGGAAATCAGTGAACTGTTTCATTTTTAAAAATCTCTTCCTTTTGATTTTTCTTATCATTTGCAATAAACTCAGTATTATTGTAATGGTTGAAGAAGAGTGGTGGGTAAAGAAGAACTGGAAAAGAGAAATCAATTTAACATATACTGAAATACTTCTGTGCTACATTTTGCAGGAGACTTATTCAACAGTCATATACTCAGCTGAACAGAGAGACCATAGAGTGTTTTTAGGACAATGCTTTCAATTGTACTTGCCAGTGAATAAATTTCCTATGACAAAATAATATTTATTACTTGTAATTCTAAAATATGTTAGTCACAGGATATGTAAAATTCTTAATATTCTTTATATTTTTCCATGGTATACTGAAATGATTTCTAATTTGTTTGAATATTTTGGTTATTCTATATTTGTGGGTATCTGTAAGCATTCAGTAATGATCCATTTTTGCTTTATATTTTCTTCTTATTATCCACTTTGATGCAACTTCTATATTTGTATCACTGTACACGATGACATTTTAAAATTATGTAACTTGTTATAATGTGGAAATCCAATTAATAGATATAACACCTGCTTGTCAATTGGACAGCTTTACACTAAAAATCATAACAATTAGCTGTCAGGTCTTCAAACAGAAGATTATAAGTTCTAGCTTGGACTTGCTGATCAGTCCTTTTGACCGTGTATGAAATTTGACACATGTAAGACGAGATTATGTGCAGGGTTGAAATCTCTGTGGTATGATATAATTACGGATACAGTATTTGAGACTTTTATAAGATGGGGAGGTTTTTAAGAAATGTTTGTCTAAAGCAGAGGAGCTGTACACTCAGAGCTCTTCTACTAATACAAAAGACAAAGCAACCGTTGAAGAAGCCACAAGGAATTTATGAAAATTTTCTGCCAAAAAGAAGAGAAACTATTTGTTGAACTTTTAACTAGTCTCTGAATATTCATTAGCAGAGTCTGCGTGCCCACACATATATAGAGGATGACAGAAAGTATCCTGGATGAGTCACTGAAGGACGGAAGACGCTCCAGTCTTCATATCATTTTCTAGAACAACACTTCTCAATACACTGTATGCAGATTCTGCAGACACATGTGCCTGCTCGTGGTCTGCTAAGTTCCTGTTTCATGGTGGTGACATCACTGTTGGTGGTACAAAAGCACTATAGCTGGAAAAACTGGTGATACAATGGAAATCAAGGAGTCGCCCCAAACTGCAGAGAACCCTGCCCTCTTCACAGCTAGGAAACTGTAGGAAAAGCAAAGGCAAAATCAGGTCTCTCCTGGATGAGGTATAAATGTCACTAATTTCTGAGTCCCATGCCTTTGGCAATACTGTTTACTATTCTGTGGGGAAAGATCATGGAACATTGTGTGGCATGAAAATATGTGACCATCGTGCCCTTTAGCTGAATTGCAACCTACAGTGGTACTGCTTGCTCTTTTTTTCAAAATGCATAATTGTTACTGAAAAGAATGACAAAACCTATAGTTATTAGAAGTAGGCATTACATAGATATTTTCTTGATAATGAACAAAAATAATTTGAACCTGTTACTTTAGGTGAAAACTTTGATTGTTTTGCTAGTCCGTGATGAAATTTCAGCTTTCAAAAAAGTATAAAATAAGGAAATATATGCACCAGTATGGCACTGACAATACCTCTTCATGAAGTTCTTTTCTGATGGAACTGGTGATAAAGGTGCTGTGTGATGCTGAGCCCTGCATGAAGACTGTCCTGATATTTGAAAGAATGGTATGACTCAGCGAACTCTACCTTCTGGATGGTCTGTGTGTGGGGCTAGTCACTTAGCCTGGGAAAATGATGCATTTGCTACACAAGACAGACCAGTGGATTTGGATGCAACATGGTATGAACACATACATATATGTTCGCTGTTTCAAAGTTTCAATTCCTATTGAGAACTGTCACTTGTACAGTTTGGTATAGTATTAAAGAAATATCCCCAATTTTCTAAAAAGACCATTAAATGCTTTCCTCATTGTTTCAGCTACAGACCTCTCTGAAGTTGGATTTTTTTCACGTACTACAATCTAAAATTTTATGACAACACAAAGAATACAGAAGGAGATCTAAAAACCACACCAGATTGTCTTGAAACAGATACTAAACAGATTTACAGAAATGGAAAACAACTCCTGTTTTTTTTACAATTTTAGAAATATAGTTACATCTTCTAAAACACATAATCGCTATTTTAAAGAATTTAATGACTAAATTCTTTAAACTTTCCTCAGGTTCAACTTGCAAAACATTATCAATAAATAAGACCCACATAAAAGCAAAAGTTCTTAGAATTCTTAATCCATTTTAACGGCATAAAGAAAAAAATTGGCTCTGACCACTCATTCCCGAGGAGATTCTGCAGGCTGTCATTTTCAGTGCACTGTGGTGAGGGAAGATGTGAAATCAGTCCCTAAACCGAAGGGAAACTGGTTTCTTTTTCATTAGTTCATATGTGTGGTACATGCCGACTACATTTACTGTGATGAGCTTTTCCATGTATGTAACACACCTTCATTGTTTGTTCTGTCCGCTTGTCCACTCACCCTGCCCTATTCCCTCCAACTCTCAACCCCCTTCCCATTTGAAAAAGCTCTATTTCTATTTTTTAATTCTCTTTTTTTAAAAAGAAAATCTCTTTCCCTTCCTTTCTTCTCCTTTCCAACTCTTTTTTCCCTTCTAATCTGAAAAAAATCTCCCTACTTCCTTTTGTGTATCCTTCATTTTTTTATTTATACTTTGGGTTTCTTATATAAGAGAAACCATATGATATTCAAACCTGTGGGTCTGATTTAATTCACTTAACGTTATGATCTCAAGACGCCTCCATTTCCCTACAAATGACTCAAGTGTACTCTTCCTTATGGCGGAGTAGTACTCCATTTTGTAGAACGGCCACAATTTCTTTATGTGAGCCTCTGTGATGTGCGTACAAGCTGCTTTCGGGATTTAGCTATTATAAATCATGCTACTGTGAACATGGCTATGCATAATTCACTGTACTAGTTTCTGATACTTAAAAAAGCAAGCAATTCCTAAGCAGAATGCTCCTCTCCTGCAAAGCAACCTGCTCGAGATGCAAGTATCCATGGTACCACTTTGCCTCACCCCTGTGATATGAATGCCTGGGAGGTGTAGAACAGACCGGAAGTTCCACCATTATTGTTTTCTCCTACCCAGCAGCCTTGTGCCTTCTGCTAGTATCTTTGAAATCTAAAAGGTAAAATCATGACTTTGAAAGCCCATCAAAACCCTCATCTATGCAGAATCCTTGGCAGTGACCTGATCCTCTGCAATGACCTGGTCCTCACCTATGGTTTACCTCTATAGTTCAGAGAGTGCAAGCACTGCAAAAGGTCTGCCTTTAGGATGAGATACATCACAATTTAAACCTTCAAAGAAAAGTGGAAGAAATGCTCATGTCTTGTTAGCTCTAAGTCTAATTAATTACATGAAGCAGTTAATTTCCTTGAGGACAGTAAGATCTTTTAAGTAATGTCCTAGCACCATGCCGTAGAGACCTACTGTGCTCTTTTGCACCCCTCAATTTAGTATCACATCATACTTACACCTTACCAGGTCCTCACTAAGAGTTAGTTACCAATGTTAGTATTTTCTCTTTTGGTATTCTAGGGTCAACTAAAAATTCCCAGGCAATAATTCAAAAGTAAATTATTTTCCCTGTTCCCATAGTTTCTTTATTTTTTTTCTCTATCATTTCCAAAAATATAATTAATTCAGTTTGAGAGTTGTTCTCAAGCACAGCCCAGCCTGTGGCCTTTCTGACGGTGCACCCCTAAGAGTGTCTGGGGACTCTGCTGAGCAGGAAGCCGAAGCCAGACCTTCTGTTCGGATGCACCAAATGTGGACTGTCGTCTCCCAAAGAGCATTGAACGCTCACTGCTGAAGTGACCGAGGCCTGAAGCCAAATCTTGTCACATTATCCTTGATCGAAAAAGAAAAATATCCATGTAGCCAGTTTCAGAATCCTGTTAACAATACTTTTAGTAAAAAATAAAATTGTTAGAATTCATAGAGGGATGAAGGTTTTGCTCATGTCTTTGAGGACTAGGAGGGCTATGGCAGGATGCTAGCATAGCTCACCGTTGAATGCCAATTGGTCCTGGAGGCCTCTACCCAAAGCTCAAGTTGGGGTTGAAGAGAGGGCAAAACAGTGCCAATGAAGAGTCCTTCCCGATCAATGGTGTCCCTGATTTCTCACTGTGGATCCATCCAGCACCAACCTTCAGGGGCTTCAAACCAGAATTTTCTCTTCCAGGTATTTGTCCAGTTTTTTTAGATCTCCAGAGTTCCACAGATTTTGTTTCTTTGTTTCTTTTTTCTATCTCTCCCAATTCAGACTGCATAACTATGATTTTGAGGACAAGAAGAATTATCAAGTAATTTAAAACTAGCCCCTAATTTTCATGTAACATTGATGGGGAGTCCCTGTAACTGTTCATGGAAGAACATTGACCTAGCTGTTATTTTACTTCAACCTCTTTTGGAAATTTGAAGTTTCTGAAAGTTTGGGAAGAACACAAGTTATAATCCCATACCTTATAAAAAGTAACATTTTTGTGTTACCTGAAAATATTCCATATATTTTAAATATTGTTCTAAAATTTTTTATCTGGCACTTCATTTATAAATTAAAATATTTTACAAAAGTTTTGCTAATAAATTGAAGCTAATTGCTAATTAAGTGTTGCTAATTTTGTTGTTAATCTTTAGAATAATCATAAAATCACTGATAGAATTATTCTCCATTAATATCCTATTTTACAATTTTCATTTTGTTGGCCATCACTCATGGTCTAAAATATTAAACCAATAAAAGTAAAGTAAGATTACTAGTTATAAACTAGTCATACTAAAATTTAAAAAAATAGAAACACAGTGCCATGGTATGGATGCATGCTGAGAAAAATGCTAAGGGAATTTGTTATTGTTCAAAGGTCACAGGGTACATCTGAAAAAGTTAAGCTGGCCCTGACATCACTGAACTGTCTGAAGTCATTCAAACACCACTGTAGATGCAGTCCATCGATACCAGAAATGTCATTATATGATTCATATCTGTATTTGGAAAAATCTTAGGTCACGCTACTGTGCAAAATGTTTAGCAATATGTTAATAGAATAAATTTTACCAACATCATGGGGGCACGAGTATTGTTTCTCCTTTATTTAAAATGACAACACATGTGTATAAAACATAAGCAACATTCATACAACATGATATTTAGAAAGTACTAAAATATACATATTATTAAGTTTCCTTTCTACCACAGTCACTTCTAATTAACTTTTTTTCTTTGACAGAAACTAGAGTTTTCAGTTTCTTGTGTAATTGTCCACTAGCTTTTATGTAAACAACTAAATACTCAAATGGGCCCATATAGAGGGACAAGTATGTATCCCCTCATTTTCAGATAAGTGAGTACATATTAAACATGCAACATACACTGCACCTGTTGTTTAGTAAAAAATTGCATTTTTGAAATTGTTGCCTTTTTTCTTGTATGGTAGTGTGACATACTGTGTTTCACCTGTATCTATAATAACGACATTTAATTTTCATCTTACATGTATTATCTAAAGGATGCACTGAGAACCTGAACCTATATTAGTTTGAAAATGAAAAATGACATTTCTGGGATAATTCCCTAGAAGTGGAATTGTTGAGTAAAAGGGTATTTGCATATTCATAATTAAAGCCAAATTGCCTTGCCAGAGGATGTGTCAATTCACAAATTCATTTACAACACATGAGCCCTACACCAACACAAGGTAGTAATAAGTTCTTTGGTTGTTTTAAACTAATAAGTGAAATTATGTTCCTTTTGTTCTGAGGAAAATGGAGTTTAAAATATATGTACACAACCATTTTTAATTCCTTGGGGTATCACCATGTTTTTTCTCTAAGTGATTTTTTCATTCTTTCCTTAATTTGTAGAAGTTTGTTTCTTTAATTTTATCTTTTAGATAAAATTAATCTAAGCAATACCTCTTAGATTCTGAGAAAGTAATAGCTTTTTCTCTACTGCAATTTGATTTTTAACATTTTCTGCATTAATATTTATGAAGTCAATGTTTTCTTATGTGAGAAAATATACTGTGCTCCTTCTATAGGGTAAACTCCTTGCAAGAGGCTGTAGACAACAAACTAAATAGAAAACAGAAATGTAGGATGACCCAGGGAGGAGTTATCTGGAGAATCATGTTTTAATTTGCAGGGGAAGAGTATCCTCTTTTAGAAAATCAGCATCATCTATGGTTATGCTGCAATGGTATTTCTGTCATGTTTTTCTCTTCTTTCTTTCTCTTACAGTCTCACTGTTGGAGTGCTGAATATAAGGAAGGGTTGCCATGGTGTCTCACCCATCTAATTACATGGATATTTCTCCCTCCTTTGTAAAAGGAGAGAGTAAGGTTTTTCTACTACTTTATCTATGGATAGTTTTTTTCCAATTTATTTGTGTGACAAATACCAACCTCAAAATTAAAGACTGTGACTTTCTGCATCTTTATAATATCAAACTACTCCTCCAGCAGGATTTTTTTTTTTTTTTTTTTTTTTGGTTTTTTTCTCTGGTACCAGGAACCGAACTCACGACCTTGCGCTTGCCAGGCAGGCGCTTTTGCCGCTGAGCTAAATCCCCAGCCCCAGGATTTTTCATTACATCAGAAATCATAAGGAGTAAGTTATCTAGCTTGGGTTGACCTGAAGTGCTGCATACTGGAATTTGTGGCCTCTCAGAACTCTGAGGTTAAAATCCGAACCCAGGACGTGAGGTTATGAGGCACGGAGGCCTTTGTGAGGTGGTGGTAGCAGGCTCTGAGCATCTTCAGACAGAAGAAACTCAGAACTTTTCTCCTTTCCGCCATGAAAAGACACAGTGAGAGGAGGCACCACGAAATAGGAAGTCTACACCCGCCTTGCTCTTGGGCTCCTCAGCCTTCAGAACTGAAACACAAACTTCTGTTGTTTTAAAGCCGGTTACAGGGTATCATAAGCCAACCAGTGCCATTCTACTGTAGCAGCCTGAATGCAGAGATAAGGTTGATCTCTAGAGCAAAACTCTCCAAAGTTCAAGAACATAATGAAAACAAAAACAAGTTAAACACATTGGTGACTATTTGACACATTATTCACAAGTTACTGTGAAAGCAAGGGCATATACTGACTTGCATATTCTTACATTTTTTCAATAACTTCATTTTTCTTTCATGTGACACAGAATAACAATATCATGCATTGCCATTTTACTCCTAAGCCTGAATTCCGGTTATATTTTTTTGCTTTTACAAGTTGATGGTATTTCTTATTTAAACCTACATGTAACCATGAAAAATTGGAAAAGATCTTTTTCTATGACTGTTGTTTTTCTAGTAAAATTGTAGTGCTTTCAGTAAAATTTGGACCGGAATACTAAAAATGAATCAGTTTTATTTTCTTCTTCAGGTATTTTGCAATGTATTTTGTACATTCAGCCTACAAAATGCACAGAACAAAATGAAATAACAATTGCAACACTATTGTATGAACTAAACTTTATAACTTCTATTTATGGACTGAGAATAATTTTAGGAGAGAAAGATTTTTAGGAAATAGAATATGAGAATATCTTGACTCCATTCATATGTGTTAATTAAATTAGTGATCTAAGTGGTAAAACTATTGATCATCACTAATTCCATTAATGTGACTTTGGGTGCTTTACCTCCAAGATTTAGCTACACATTCCCAAAAGATTTTTGTTAATTCAGAGATTGACAGATCATATCATAATTTATTCTTGTGTTTTAAAGTCATTGTGGTTTATGGCTCATTAAAAATTTTTAGAAGAACTTTTGCTCTGGGCATATTTTATTTACTTCATTTTCATTAGGCTTATGTTAATTAAACATTTCTATATGTGCCATAACCCTCATATTTATTAACTGATTTTTTAAATGTGTTTATTTGACTAACGTCATGGGTTGAAAAATCTGTGATGTGGGGCTGGGGATTTAGCTCAGCGGCAAAGCGCCTGCCTGGCAAGCACAAGATCGTGAGTTCAGTTCCTGGTACCGGAGAAAACCCAAAACCAAAAAAAAAAAAAAAAAAAAATCTGTGATGTTTCTTTCTTTTTTTTTTTTTTTTCCCCCCGGTACCGGGAATCAAACTCACAACCTTGCCCTTGCTAGACAGGCACTGTGCTGCTGAGTTAAATCCCCAGACCCCAATCTGTGATGTTTCTGATGAATAATTAGTTATTTCCCTTTAGAATCCTTTCTTCTGTGTGCTTTAAATTAGTGGATTTTAAGTATTTTGCTCAAATACTTTTTAATATGATAATAAATAATATGTAGCTTCCAGAACTTTAAAATTGATATTAACTTTATGTCACATCTTTATAAATTGATATGCATATAATTTGACATGATATTTATTTAACAAATGCTTCAATTACATTTTTATAAAAATTAGAATTTCAGATTTAGTTCCTTCAAATTTTGGAAAGTAACCACTTATGATGCAATGGAGAAGTTCAAATATTGTGTTAAATTCACCCTTCAAATTAGATTTAAGTCTAAATACTATAATTCCAGTTTTCAGCGTAACTGGCTGCATTAATTTCCTCTCCATAATAACATGGAGAGACTTGTTAATTGTCCTACTAAAATCTCACATGGATGGATATGAGATTAATAGTAATTGGCTATATTAAAACTCAGATAAGACACACGCTGAAACTTATTGAACTGTCATTAGCCCATGTCTGAATGATTTCATGGAGAGTAGTCACTCAGCTGACCCACTTAGGGCCTCAGCCAATGTGATATGGAAATTTCTATTGGGTGCCAACCAAGGCATATTTTTATCTGTAATTTCTGCAGTAATTGGCCCACCTTAACTAATGCAATACAATACTCCAATACTAATTATCTTAATAAGGATTCCAAAAAATACTCTGCAGCAGAGAGATAAGGAGTTATTGACCACTCACACTTGAGCTTACATTATATGATGGTTGTTTCCTGAGCTGTTAATTACAGGTAAGCCTCTCCATAGTTTCTGACAATTCTCCCGTTTTAGGGCCTCTTATGAAATGGCTGCAGTGTGTAGTCACTGAGGTTCAAATCACACATTTGCTGCCTCAAAGAGCATAGCTGTATAGAGCTTCAGTGAATGTAGCTCTATAGTGTTTCATACTTAAATTACAAATCTGACACATAGGAGTTTTTTATTGTAAGTTGAAATGAATTATTAATTAACGAAGATGAATGGTCAAAAATAATCTATCATGACTGAGAACCCATCATATGCTCAGCAGTGATAGACTGGCAAGTTATGGCAAAGTATTTATTTTATTTATTTTAATTATTCCTTCCTTTATCTCTTCCACACTGTTAAGTATAGGGAGGAGACTACTCACAGAAGACTAGACAGTATTTCACATCCAGTTGCAGACATTTGGTTAGAATAGCCAAGAAATAACAAGGATAATAATTAGGCCCTGGAAGAATGAGGAAAAAAATACTCTGCTTAAGAGAGGATGCAGTTTTTGTATGGAAAACATTATTTTGTCTTTTGGGTAAATAGAATACTCCCTGCACACACACACAAAAAATCAAAATTTTCATATTCAGTGTGTTTTTTCAGAACTATACTGTCTTTGTTACTTTTCTCTCTTTGCTGAAACAAAAAACCTGACACCAAAGTTAAACGGGGTAAGGTTTGTTCAGCTCACATTTTGTAGGGGTTTTAGTCCATAACCTGGTGGCTTCAAGCCAGGGTAACATGGCAGACAGGCATTGCAGAAGAGAAATAGTTCATAGCAGGGCAGAAAGTAGCAAAGCAATAAAGGTCAACCACAACCCTTTCTTTTTTTTTTTTTTTTTTTTTTGGTTTTTCTCCGGTACCGGGAACCGAACTCACGACCTTGCGCTTGCCAGGCAGGCGCTTTTGCCGCTGAGCTAAATCCCCAGCCCCATACCACAACCCTTTCTATTCCTGTTTTATCCAGGCTACTAGAGGCAGGTAGCACTCACGCCCTTACTCCTAGTGCCCTTGATCCTAGAATTGCACCATGAGTCAACTTTCACACCTTCTATGTCCAGCCACCTCTGAAAAATCCCCACTGATAACTTCATGAGAGTTTGGGGGACATCAAGACATAACCATAACATATATTATATAAATATGTTTTTATTTTGTAGAAAATAGTGTGTACCTTGAAACACTGATATGTTTCATATGTTAAACTTGCAGAGTCATTCATCAGAAAAAATGTCTTAGAAATACAAATTACTAGACCTTTTTGAAGTATGTAAACAACTTTCATTACTTTTCTATAAGCAAAATCTCTCTCTTCTTCTCTCTCTCTCTAAAAGTAAAAAAATGTTACCTGTTTGGAAAACTTAGTTCAATAATTGAAGAAAGGGGATCACAAAATAAATGATATAATTCCTGAGGGAGTAAATCACCTGATGCTTAGAAATTGGAAGGCACTGTTTACAAAGCTAACCATGGTTTTATCATAAGATTAATAATTGTGGAGCTAGATATTAATTGAAAAATCACATTCACACCAAAACCTACAATGAGCCAGATAATAATGATCAACAAAACATCTGCTGGTGTAATTTACCCTGTGTCAGGGTTTGATTTATAAATTTTAGATGGATGATCATGGGCGAATTCACATTTTTGTAAATCTCAATGCTGAATGTGTCACATGTTCCCTCTAATATGTTGAACCTAGAACAGATGAAAAGAAAGTAGAACCAAGACTCTTCCTACAGAAGAGAGGAGGGGGCATAAAGGTTGATAGTGGAAGGCAGGAATATGATCCAAATGCATAAAGCAGTGTGAAATTCTCCCTGAAATATGTGAAACTAACCGGAATGGTGAGGTGAGGGGCTCGCAGGGGGTGATTACTAAAGTATGTTACGTGGGTGTGTGTAGCTGCCCAAATGAAACCCATTACCTGTGTAACAAACATGCACTCATTAAGAATGTGGGATAAGTAAAAATAAAGATATGCATAAAATATGTAATTTTATATATTAAAATGTTACTAATCCATATAATATTTCCACGTAAAATTTAAGAAAATATCGAATCATGGAGCCCCATTCTTTTGTTAAAGAAAAACAGTATTTCCACTGTGGAAAATATTTCACCAATAGTTGGGGACACAACTTATAAATTGAGGGTAGAGGATGTCCAAAGCTGTCCTCGTCCTGCCCTTTGAGACGGAGTAGAATGAGGAAATGCCTGGATTTCTTCTGGTCACACCTGAAAGCCCTAGGGTTAATGACAGCTGCGGTGCTCACAGGGCAAGGTAAGACCTGCTAACATGGAAAAGGCAGGTGGGAAAACTAGTTTCTGGGTCGCTCCCCATCTCAATTTGCAAGAGTGCTTTGACTTTCTTGCTAGCCCACCATAGTCACCATTACTGCTCCCAGAAATACACACTGCACGTCACCCATGGTCCTTGACTCAGATGCAATGAATAAATACCAAGGTTATGGCTGCCGCATAGCCTGTTGTTCCCGTGAACGACTGATTATCCCGGACCCCTGCTGTATCACTATTTTGTCTTTTGCTCTTTTTTTTTTCACCACAAACCATAACGTCTGTCAGGAGATTGGAGTCCACTGCAGGGGGCCCCGACAACCAATGACAAAACAGAATGGCTATGTATGGGAATGTTCAGGATTAGGACTTGGAATAATAAACAAAATTGAGCTACATTAAGTACTAAAATGTTCTTGGTGCTTCCATTGGGTTAAAGTCAGAGAGACTTTGCTTGGGGGGGTGAGATGAACCTTAATGTTTAATGTAGGGAAGGAGCTGGTCCTTCTGTGGCATTGGATTTGATGCACAGAGTGGCCTTAGTTCCAGGGTTGAAGGTGCACTCTATTCAATTGTAATTTGGACCAAATCAGGATATTGGAAGTATGTGTTCAAAAGTCACATAAATTTGAGTTGTTTCTATAAATCAATTTTTCATTTGATACTGAGATGAAATTATAACTATGTAGGCTATCAGATATCTGCACAATGTCAGTATTTTTAACTGATTAGATGAAAAACTAATTTGAGAAATAATAAAGGAAGAATGTTGAAAAATATTAGCATCATAGTTTACAATATTTACACCCAAACACAGGCACTTGAGAAGTAGTTCTTCTCTAAATAAATATTGTACTTTCCAAGAAGTTCATAGCATTTTTTGCAAATATTGGAGTATTATAATATTGATAATATTATTAATTAATACTATTAATGTATCAGTAATATTATTAGCAATTGTAAACCATTGTGTTGAATACATGCAACTTACATGCCTAAGTATGATTCTTAATATTTCAATGTCATACCTCATTCTAGCTATGTCTTCTTTTAGTCAATATTAGTGTTTTCATAATGGGCAACGTCTCTTATCTACAATAAATTTTCTTTTACTTATTTATCAAGGCTCACTTTCCACCTGCACATGGATTACAGTGAGAACCCTAATTAAGTTAAGAAAGTATTTGCGCCATATTGCCTCATGCGACAGTGGGCCCTACTTCACTGAGGGTGCCATCTGAGCTTTGGCTGAAAGAGGTATCTCTTAATGCGTAACTCTCACTTCAGTTGAAATTCCTCAAGACTTTGAGTATCAGATACCTTATGGCAATATGTATTGTTTGGGCACAAGGGAATTTTTGAATTCTGGGTAAAAATATACAGTCTGAACTCTGGTGCAATATATACACGGCTATGCGCTACGTATCTGTGTCCTCTCCGATTTATAGATCGAAATCCTAAGGATGGTATTATGAGGACGGGGGTTTAGGGAAAGTCATGAGTGCAGGGACCTACGGAGGGCACCAGGATTTTTATAATGGGAAAAACATCTATTACTCTCTTATCCTCTCCTAGCCACTGACCAGGACAACATATTAACAGATTCACGCTTCATTAGGAGCTAGGATATAAATGCTGGCTTTTCAATTGAGAAAATTAAGGTGGTGAAATTTGAATACCATGTTCAAGGTCATGCAGCTGGTGGAGCTGAAGCCAAGATATGATCTCAGATGTTTTCTGACTCTTGAGTTTATCTTCTAAAACTACAGTATACTGCTGCTGGAGTTATTATTATCCTCCATTAATATTAATTATATTCTATAAGAATCACTGCCACTAGTAATAATGATCTGAATTTCCACAGTGAATTATCGTACTTACAACCCTTTTGCTTAATGAGTGTGGGGAATGTTTGGATTCCCAGGTGAAAGGCTAAGGTTTTCTATCCCCTAAATTTCCCATGTCAAGGATTAACTTCGAAATAAGGATGTGGGTAATAAGTGAGCTCTCAGTTTTCACTGTGAAAAGATGTAAATTGTCAAGGTGCTTGAGATTCATTGAACAATAGGAGCACAGAAGGCCCAGCTGTGTAAGAGGTGAACACGGAACAGTGCCATGATGAAAATAAGCTGATTTGAGGGGCTACCTGATGCAGCCCCAAGGGAGCATGGGAAACACAATCAGGCCTTTTCTAGGAGTTTCCAGAAAAGTTATATGTTCATTTTTATTGGGGTATGAGGCAATCCCTTATTTTTCTATCTTAATCAACTCAAATTTAGTATAAAATTATATAATATAGCCTATAATACTATAATACATTATTACATATTTACACTTTATATGTTTACTATATTATTACATAACAATATGTACTTATAAATTTAGAAGTATTTTTAAAATACTTCTGTGGAATACATATATATATTCCAAAAAATGTAGATATACTTAAGGAAAGAAAAACAGTATGATATTTTTTCAACAGATGGTGTTACTCTCATATGCGGGACCCTAGATGATTCTGTATATCACAGAAAGCCCACTCTACTGCAGGCCTTAGAGAAGGAATAGAAAATGCATGTGCAGCAATCTCAATAACCGAGATTACCCAAGCAGGAGTTCATCACACTAATAAATCTCTGGAAGCTCATGGTCACCACTTTGTGCACCTCTTGTAACTGTAAAGACCAAAGGTAACTTGTATTAATCTCATGAGTGAATTTAGTATTAAAGTATTTTACAAGTTTTTCTTTTCCTGAAATGTGTATAGATTTTTTTTGGCAGACTCTGTATATGGAGAGAGAGAGAGAGAGAGAGAGAGAGAGAGAGAGAGAAAGAGAGAGAGAGAGTGCTCTCTGACCACTGAAGAAATAACCTCTCTATCACCATAGGTTTTATGTCTTTTTCTATTCTTTAAAGGTGAGATTAAAAACTGAGAGAAGTTGAGAACAACGTGTGTCAATTATCTCCACTTTTTAGATATGGTGAAAAGTAAAGAAAGATAAATAAGGTAGTCAAGACTTGAAGAAGTGATGAAACTTTGCCAGTGAAGAGCACATCCTGCGGCATGCAGAAAGAGATGCATTTAGGAAGTAGGTATTTGTTAAATGAAGAGCATTTTCTTTTTCACAGATAAAGTGTCATGTTGTTTCCTAGGCCAGCTCCATAGGAGAGAAAAGCTGGGCCTTCCCACTAGGCTAGGCCATGCTATCACTTTCAAAGAGCACTCGGAAAGGCTGCAATCATCTGCATTTGGGAAGAGGGCTAGTTCCCTCCCTGATGGGCTACGTGCAACCCCAGAAGCTCTCCAACCACTGGAAATGGTTGAGGCTTAGCAGTTCTTCAGGGAGCTGGGTCCTTCCTCAGGAGCTGGGCGTACATGCTGATGGAAGCAGGAGTCCGTCTCCAGCCTGAGAAATGAAACACCCGGACGCTGGCTAGGTGAGCCTCAGTCACCCCAACCAGACAGCCGGCTGGGTGAGCTGCGAATTTAGCAAAATCAAGCTGCTGGCTTGGGGAGTCGCAAAACCAGCCAAAAAGAAGTGCAGTGGTGAGAGCCCTTTGCGCTTCTGCACTTCCTGGGACAGGAGTGTTGGAGATCGCTTGGAGCAAATGGCTACAGCAGAAGGAACATTTTCTCCAATTATCTTGAGAGAATTCTGACCTGAAGGAGCTGTCTCGCTGGGCAAGGTGACCCCGGACAGGAGGTGGGAGCAGTCACAGCACAATGGAGCCTGAGGGAAGCACGTGATCTGACTGAGGAATGGAAGGTGAGGTAGGAAGGAGCAAATCTCCCAGTGGAGAGTGGGGGCTGCTGGCAAGACGCAGAAATAGCCATGTCCCTCTTCTTACTAACATCCTCTCTGCTGCCCCAACCCAGAGGAAAGGCCAGGTGGGAGAGAGGAATGACTGAGGTCAAAAGAAAGAGCAGACCCAGCGCTCGCTCCGGCCCCTCACTGCCTCCACATCCCGCAGAGCCTCAGATGGGGAAGGAGACAGGTGTCAGATGGACACCTAAGGTGGGAGTGGAGTTAAAAGGACACGCAATTTATGGAATTGTCCTCCAATGTTTCCAAGGGAAGAAACTTTAATGAAATATTTTTCAGAACAGTGGTATCAGAAAAATAAATGACTATATTCTAGTCAGTTCAGTCCAACCAATAAATGGGTTGCCTTTATTGTTTAGGGTTTTAACAATTCCATCAGAAGTTCTGGAAAAACCAACACTATCTCTGTACCCTTTCGCTACTTTGTGGAAAACTACATGAAATCTCTAAATCCCCCGTGCTACTCTCAATACTGCTCTAATTTTACTTTTTTTTTTCCCCCACAGTGTTCTAAATAACTATGAAGTTGTTTTGTAATTGTCCTTCCCAAGTACTATCACAATACCCATGGAGCTGAAACTATGCTAATAGATTTTTGAGGCAAGTTTAAAGAGTTTTTAAAAGAGCAAACCATGAATACTGGATCAGCCTGATTAAAAATAAGTTGTACAAAGTACTAAATATAAAAATCTGCTTCACCATGTCCCTGCTCTATTGATTCCTCTGATCAGTTTGACACTGAACTTAGAGAAATGTCCCCCTCCCCAAGTGGCATCTGATGACTGTGAAGTTTTGGGGGCTCAGAACTCTGCACCTGTTGCAGAGGAACCATGCCCCACACCCGAGCCTCCCTGTTGATCCCACTGCCTGCTGCTAGTAGCTGCCTAGCCTCAGGCTTGTTGTCTTGCCAACCGTGGAGGGTGACATTTTCCCCCTTGTTTGCCTGCACATTTGGAAAAGGTTCTTGAAGGGCCACCTGAGGGAAAGGTAGCAAGGCAGATCTACTGGGAGGAAATAACAGGAGGAAAAAAAAAGCCCAAAGAATCCTCCCTTAAAAAAAAAACACAAAATAAACATAAAATAAAAATAAAATAATCGAGGCTGATGCTTGTGGGAGTCATAGCAACAACTCTGTCATGTTGATTTAAGAGAATTATTTTAAGTAGAATGCTCACGATCCAACTGAGCAGTACACCCCAGAGGAAGCTGGAGATAGGAATGGGTACTGAAAATCTCTTTTATCTGTCTGTTAAAATGAAATGGACTAGCAGGCTGCAGGATATTTGAAGTAGACACTAAACAATTTTTGTGACATCTTATTTATAAAACAATACCAAATAACACAGGGCATATGAATGGTCTTAGTGTGTGTGTATATCTAAAACAAATATAACTGTATATAATACAGGATTATATAAATAACTTAAATATTTATATTCATATGTATAATGCCTATATGTGTTTCATCATGTATATAGATGTATGTATTTAACTTACTTTATTTGGACATTTATATTTTACTTTGGGTTCATTTTTATGTATGCACTCTATTTTTAAAGTACGTGTGTAGCTGTTTTAATACTTCTTTGGATTCTTTTTGTAATATTCATAAGTCATGCAAGAGGATTTAATTTGAACTTTGTGAATTGTTCTTATACAGTGCATATGCATATTAAACAGTACACTGGGCAGTTAGGAAATTCTCTGCTTTTGAATATTGTGGGGTTAGGCTGCAGCAAGAACCTCACTTTTAGGAGATTCATTCATTGCCTTATTTCCTCCCAGATATGCTACCATCTTGCAAAGTCCTGCTCTGGGTAGAGAAGCGCTTTACAAAGAGATCTTATGATCTGTTCTTTGCTACATAGAAAACCACATGGATCAATGTCCAGTTTGCCATGTTGGGTATTGGTCATGCCACAGACATGCTGGATATCAGAGGCGACAATGGCCCTCTGACATGTTAAGCTGGTGTGGGAAGGTGGGTCATTCCAATTTGGAACTGGTGGTACCAACTGGAGAAAGACGTGAGTATACAGTCAGTTCTGAGCAACGATGAAAGAGGAGCTTGGGAATCAAGAAGAAATCTGAGCTGATGCAAAATAATGAAGCAGAAATAGCAGCTTAGATTAGATCCTCCAGAAAGACAAAGGATGGCTTCAGATGTCAAGGGCTGGCTGGGATCTTGTTTATCAGTCTTGCCAAAGAAACCAGGCTCTGTCCCAAATGAAATGCCAAACAGAAAGCCATAGAGGTAGAGAATCTGCTGCAGCAGGTCCAGATATGAGTGCTGCCTATCGGTGATATAGGTCCCAGCAAATTGGTTCACCCACAAAAATGATTTGTGGGTTGAATAAAAGCATTTCATCAACCAAGGATCATAGGCGGCTAAGTTAGGGGGAAATTAACAGGCAGTCAGACAGTAACAAGCCATCAAAGAAGTCAGTGCACAAGGTAAGACACATCAAAACTGTCTGAAAACATGTCTGAAGAAGGCAAGGCCTCCAGATAAAATCATAGTGGACAGTTGCATACTTCCCTAAAGGAGGATTAGAAGTTTGAGATTATACTGTAATTGGTATCACCCAGTTCATTAAGTCCAGATAAGCATCAGACCACCAGATGGGCTCAGAGAACGCCTGGACCTGTCCCCTCCCCAAGTGCTCCTGTTTTGGAAGTCATAGATAAGCCTCGCTTCCTGATGTCACCCACGTCCCTTTGCTGTATACTCCCTTTCCTATCGGAACAACATTAGCTAAGTGGCTATACTTATAATCTTATCGGTTGATTATAGTTTGACCCATGTTGTACCCACCTTGTGATTTTGTCTTATGAAACATTCTTGGAGAAATGGCCTCAGTGGCCACCCACTTTTGGGAGCACTCTTGTCTCTCAGGAGCTGTCTCTCAATAAATGTTTCCTACTCTAAGCCTCTGTTGTTCCTTGGAATTCATTCTTTGATTTCGGGGGGGCACATATTCCGTAGATGCAATGTCTGGCAGGGTGGGAGGTATCATCCTCCCATATCAGTAGCACGAGTAACATGAAGCCTGTTGTCGGTACATGTAGTAGGGGCCTCTCCGCCCTTATCACTGCTGTGCACATTGTCCTTTTGCCTTCACAGAATAACTGGGCCTCTCAAGGGAAAGACACTGAGATCTTGGTTTCAAGAAATTGTTGTAGGCAGCTGCGTTAGATAGAAATACTATAGGCAGTCAGAAAGGGCCAGGCCCTCCAACGAGGCAGTGCAGAAGATGGGATACCTTGCAAATGGAGAGATCAGTACTGGGCACTTCCGCTGCAGGCCAGACCTGAAGACAAAGGATGAGAGATGCGCCCACATACTTCCCTAGGGATGGACCTCAGGAACTGATATTCTAAATAGGTAGCAGTCACCTTGAAAAAGCCAGGAAGCGTCACTAACCCAACCATCGACAGGAAAGGCCCCTGTTCTGTATTCATGCCTGCTTGCGACCTGACTCACTTCCCCATTTGATACCGATTTAATCAATTTTACCTTAACAATTTTACTTGTAATCTTATTGGTTAATCATAGTTTTGTACCACCTCCTGCCCACCGATCAAGTTCCCTCCCATGTTTTCCACCTTGGACCCGCCTCACCTTGTGGGTTTGCTCTATAAAAATCCCTAAACGAGGCAGATTCCTGGGCAGCCACTCAGGCGCCCTTCCATCCCTCTCAGACAGAAGCTTCATTTCTCTCAGTAAATGTATTCTGCTCTTAACCTCTGTTGTTCCTAAAATTTATTCTTTGATTTTTGGACAGCACAAACTCATCCCAGGTATCTTTCAGGTTGGGAATTTTCCCCCTATATCAAAATGTCAGCCGTATCTCTGAGAAGTAACAGCATACCCAAGCAGAGAAGGATGGAATGAAATTTCTCCATCAGGAAGACCCTAGTTTTTAATGTTCTTACCACTTTGTGTAATACTGGTATAGCTGATAAGCAGAAAGAAGAGTCCTAAAAGACTGAAGATATTCAAGTGCAATTTAATATGGTAAATGAGAAAATATAGAGCAAGCAAGGTATAAAATATAGGAGCCAGTGGCAAACCACAGCAAATTTGGGAGCAGTGTCCTTGTGAAGGGAGGGCATTGTGTATCAGATTGTGTATTTGATTTTAGGAAACCCTTTCAAGCATGTGCCAGCTAGGGCAAGAGTTTGAAGGGCAGCAGTCTAAAGAAACCAAAATGCACATTGCATGGTGTTTCAAAGGCTGGCTGTTCTGTTTACAGTGCACAAACAGCTGTTATTCAGTGACTCATAGATGAGACAATGGACTCGAAGTCTGGAATGCTTGCATTTCTGAGCAAGAACGCAGGCGGGCATCTTGTGGCAGAAATGCCCTCCATTGCGTGCCTTTTGGAAAATGTGTCAGAGACACAAATTCAAGACTTTCTAGATTCTTAAAATACTGTACTAACTGTAGTCTTACATCCTAGACTGGATCCTCAAACAGAAAAGAATAAGCTTGCAATTTAGTTAACTCAGAGCTGGATTCTATTGTTATTACTAATAGGACAGGGCCACTTAGCCCAGTGATACGATGTCAGTGTTCATTTCTTGGTTCTGGCAAAAGCATCCTAATCAAAACATAAGTTTATTTCTAAAAATTGGGACTTTTTTAGGTGTCCCTGAAAAACTGAATAAAAATTCAACCAGCTTCCTTTTCCCAGGTGGTGAAAAAATACATTTCAATATCTTTTGACTGTGGTTTTGTTTTAATTTTAAGCTATTAGGTAGCAGAATTCGATAAAATAAGATAACTTCAAAGTTTGTATGACTCCCCTTTTGAGTTCTGTCTATACTTATAATTAGTAAAAAATACTGCATTCATTACAATTGAAAACCACTACACAGATTGGTGACTTTCCTTAAAAATGTCTTAGTTAATCCTGTCAACAAAGATTTAAACCACATTTACCAAAGAAATTAAGTTACTTTGTCAACATGGAATTAGTGAACACCAACTTCTAATCCATATATTGATTTCAAATCTATTGAGTTTGTTTTTCTGATTACATTAGTGCAGACAGAAAATAGAGGACACTTTCTCCTAGTTCAAGATCCTTCATTTCACACATCTACAAGATCTGTTTTGTCTGGAATCACACCCCCACATTTTGAGAGTTTAGATACAAGCTCTGAGAGGGCCAATCCTTCTGCCCAACAGTCTGACCCAGCAGGTGAAATGAAAACTTTCACCCAGGACCATGTTGTTGTCAGACTCAGCTCCACTTTATTTGTCTCTGCCCTCTCCTAATCTCTTGTCAGCAATTAGAGCAAAATCAGACCAAATTTTTTGTGGCTCTCTGAAGCTTTCCATGCTTTTAGAGGTTCTTTGCTTCCTTCTGCCTGCAATGCATTTTCAGCCTTTTTCTGCCAGACTAATTCCTACTCATCCATGCATTACTTTAATTACAAACCACTTTAAGCATATGGAAAGATATAGAAAAAAACAAAACAGACATTTCTCCTCCAACCCCAAGATTAAACAGATGTGAACATTGTGCTATATTCCTCTCAAGTTTCTCTATTTTTTCAAAGGAACTGTCACAGATACAACTCATGCTCACAACCTTCCTCAGCAACACCTAAGCTGCTAGTCATCATTCATAAACTACAGGTATTAGGTTTTCTATTTTCAGCAATGTAAAATATAAATTAATACATGTATTGGCTTATAATTTAATGTTTGTACTCAACACTAACATGTTTCACTCAAACATTGACACACACCCACTTTTACATTGTACTTTGCTAGAATATTCCAATGTTTGGCAAGTGGAAAGATCCAGAGATGGAGGGTGGGGAGATGGAGGTTGAGGGGGCAAGTAAGGTGTGTTATGAACATGGACCAGTTCCCAGGAGAATTGTGATTACTATGGTTTTTTTTTTTGTTTTGTTTTTCTTCCGGTACCAGTAATTGAACTCATGACTTTGCGCTTGCCAGGCAGGCGCTGTGCCACCGAGCTAAATCCCCAGCTCCTGTGATTACTGTGTACTGCAAGGGTGTACTAATAAAAACAAAACTTTATAAATTTTATGAATAAATGACACGTAATTTATTTCCTCCAAACCTATTTACTATTCATTTGCTGTTATGAAAGGGTTTGTACTTTTGACCACACATGCTTGACAAGAAAGAAGCTCCTCGGATAACATCGATGTATTTTTTGTTCCTTTGTTTTGTTTTGTTCTGTTTTGCTTGCAATTTCCAATTAGATCCTCCAGGGAAAACCACAAGGAACTGGGCTAAACCAGCGGAGGCTGTCAGGACCCTCTTCTGGGTGAGCTGGACTAGACTTTGTTCATTTAAATATCATTCTATGACTGAAGAATCCACTTGGAAATTTCCCTGTACATCAGTTTTAAACATGAAAATATGAAGCGGCCCAACTCCTAAGAGCTATCCCATGGAATCAGCCTCTATGTCCAAAACACAACCGGATGGATTAAGGAAATGTGATATCTACACAATGAAGCACTACTCTGCCATAAAGAAAGATAAACACATTTGTTCAAAAATGGATGCACTTTGCGAACATAATGTTAACTGAAAGAGGTCAGACACACTTAAATGTTAGGTGAAATAGCTCAGACAGGCGTTTCAATGTTGCATATCTCTTATATGAGAAACCCCACATATAAGATCAAAAAAAAAAGACAGATGATAGGAAAAAGGAAGACAGATCTATTTGCCAATTGGAAGGGAACCAAGAGATGGAGAATGTGAAGAAAGACAGGAGGGGAAGAGAGGGAGGAAGACTATGCATCATGTTCACGTACCAGGATCAATATTATCATTCTGTACTCCAAAGCTGTACCAATTAAAAATTTAACAAATGAAATGTGCCCACCGCCACATCCAGTAATGTGTCTCTTGTACAAATATTATGAGTTTCTCCAGAAAAGTGCCCCGCTGTCTCTGTCCCGGGCACTGCTTTAGGAATTGTGCTCCGTGATCACCTCGCTTGCTGAACACAGTAACCCTTTCTTCACTCATTTATCTCCCGATTGTGCTTGTTAGCTTTGCACTCAGCAAGGGGCGAGCCCATTGTGTTCGCTTTAAGGTGAGCTAAAAATTTTCTAGTTTTTCTGCCTTTATAAAGAGTGCTACAATGACCAGTGCTGTCCATATCTCTCTTTGGTAATAGGCACTGTTTTCCCTGGGAGAGATGTTTAAAAGTGGAATTTTCTACTCTGCTTAATAGTTGCAAATTGTTTTCTAATGCGATTGGATTAATTTACCTCCTCACATCCTTCCAAACTTTAATGTCATCTGACTATTTTAAAAAATTAATAAACGGTTATGAAAATATAAGGTGTTGTTGTTCATGGACCATGATGGCCTTCCAGTGAGAGTAAATATACTTTCACTTTCTTCTTTGGCATGCAGTTTCTATCATCCTTACACTGGTATCACTTTGTACCATTTTTCTTCCACGTTGTTTGTGTGTCCTATTGCTTTTGTTTAAGAAATGCTTGATCATTTTTTTTTTCTAAAAAGAAATCCTTGATCTTTGTTGTGTTTTTTAAGAAATCCTTGATCTTGAAGTCATGTAAAGATACCTTGCGATCTTTTCTTCCTAATATTATAGACTGGTTGCTTACATATTTCACTTTAAGTATGCAGAATCTGTATTTTACTATGAGGTAGGAACCTAAGCACTTAAAAGTATAAAAACACACATCGCATCTCTTTCTAGATTCCATATTTTGGTCTATTTGTCTATTTGCTTCTCCTTTTTTGACAACTTTTTTATATATATTTGAAAACTTCATTATATTCTTATGAGTTGATAATGACTATTTCCATCATCTTCTTCCTCCTTCTCAAACAGGTTTACATCATAATTGACCAAAGGACAGTGAGTTTCCTCTTATTCTCTACCCACACATGTGTACAGCTTTCTACAATAGCAAAATCTCATTTCAAAGAGGTCTATTTCTCTAAGTTAATGAATACACTCTGAGCCATCATTGTCACCTAGGTCTGTTGTTCACATTAAGTTTCACTTGGGTGTCCCATACTATAGTTTCAACAAATGGTGGATCCATTTCCAACCCTGCAGTATCACACAAATTAACTTCTGCCCTACTAGTATGTTGTATTTCATCCATTCACTCTCCGACCCATGGAAACTGTTGATCTTTCCACTGTCTCTATAGTTCTGTCTTTTTTACAAATCTGTATAGTTCAGTCATATTATACATAGCATTTCGGATTGGTTTCTTCCACTTAGTAACATACATTTAAGGTTCCTCATGTCTTTTCATGCCTTGAGAGCTTATTCCTCTTTAGGGATGAATATATTCCATTGTCAGAATATACCCTGGTTTACTAATCTGTTTACTTGTTTAAAGGCTCATTAGCTACTTCGAAGTTTAGCCATTTGTGAATAGAAAAGCTATAAACATCCATATAGAGGTGTTTACACTCAGATGTACCCAGGAGCATGATTGCCAGACCATATTACACGATGGTTTCGTTTTGTAAGGAACTGTTCAGCTGTCTTCCAAGAAGGTTGCTTGTAAAATTTAACATTCACAGGACTGTAACAGTCTGTAAAAGTTCTTTTTGCTTTATATCCTTGTTCGTGTACGGTATTATCAAGGTTTTCGAACTACGTCAGTCTAATAGATACATACTTATATCTATCTGGTTATTTAATTTGCAATATCCTAATGACAAATGATATTGAACATCTTTTCAAACTCCTCTCTTTACTTCTATTTTGACTGTATTAAAGATTTAATCAGGGCCTTCACACTGAGATGCATCCCCAGTCATTTGTTTCATTTTTTGTTTTGAAACAAGGTCTCATTAGGTCATTACCTCCTTATGCTGGCTCAAACTTAAAATCCTCCTGGCTCAGACTGCCAGTTCTGGGATTGCATGTCTTTACCATCACACCCTACTTCAGTTTTCTTCATTATACTGTTTCTGACTTGCCAATTACATAAATTTTATACATTTAAAATTTTCCTATTATTTTCATTTCTATAAGTTGCTTGCATTTTTATATATACCTGATCATTTTTCGTGGTGTCACTTCTGTCCTTTATAAATTTGATTTTTTTTCATTCTTAATTATTTTAGAACGCCTATTACAGCATTCTTTCAGATCACTTAGTATCTGACAAATTAGTGTTCTCTTTCTTATGGTGGTTGTATCTGTTAAATTTTGACCTTGATAGACTATTACTTGTGTGAGTTCCTCTGAATGTAGGTTTATCTATTCTGTGTGGTCTAAATTGAAAATGTGCCTCAAGAGCAAGGCTGTTTAAACAATTCAGGGCATACAGATTTGAAATTCCAGCAAGAAAGAGAGAGGGAACCCGTATTTGAAATTATCTTGGAATAACTCCAATGAGCTTCAATGGACATTAGTTTCATTGTTATTTTTCTTACTTGTAAGATATTTTTTTTCTAGCACAGCATTTCTCTAAAGATGTAACAGTTAAGGTCCAAAGCATTTTAACAAGTTTCCTTTCAAATCACCAGTATGCATAAGCTCAAGACCCTTACTACTAAAATCTGGCCTTTAGATTACTGATTTCCATATCACTAACTGCACACACACACACACACACAAACACACACACACCCCAAAACTAGGGCAATAGCAACATCACTCATATACTACCTACACTAATTTTTAGTTTAGGATAACTTTGCATTCTATTTTTCTGGATTTTTTTCTTTAAGTGTATTTATTCTCAATTATATCTTATTTCTAGATGCACAAATATTTCAGTAAATATTTTTATTTTATTTCTTACTTATAGCATATAATTGTGATCATGAATTGTAATGTGTCAGTTTGATTTGAGTAAGAAGTGCCTACTAGATTAGTAATGTTTTGGGGTGCATAAGTGTGTGTGTGTGTGTGTGTGTGTGTGTGTGTATGGTTGACATGTAAGCCAGAAAACTAAGGGGTAAGACCACCTCAGATGTGGCTAGCACCAATGAATAGGCTTGTAGCCTGGATAAGATAAAAACACAGAAAGAAATGTTTCCCTTCTTGGAAGAGTTCCAGTCTGCACCTCTATCCTCCTGCATTGTTTTCAGCTTTCTTCAGCCTCCTCACAGACTCTTCAGCCATTCAACACAAACTTGCATCCATGACTACACTGAGCTTCCAGGTTGGCTCCTCTGACCCTGCAACAGGGAGACAGCCATTTTAGATTCTTCTGCCTCTGGTCCCGCAGGCAGCCATCTCATTGGACTATGAAGCTAATTAGTTTTAGGGAATCCCATCTTTCACTGGTACATTTGTGTAGCATAAAAGTAGTCTCTTTTTTTCCCCTGTCCTCTTGTATCAAGTTTTCCATGTTTTGGAGCATTCTAACATGCTTTTTGCCTATTTAGAAATAAGTTTTTCCAAGTAACTCTATAATTTTCATTATAGTAAATGATCATGGATATAAGTCAATAGAATGAATTATGTGATCTTCCTCATGTCCAGGTTAGGTTCGGATGAGCATCTGCATATATATTCTGGAACAAATTTTCAGTGACATGAAGGACACAGGCCATTGTGAAGGCTGGATTATATGCCCATCCCGCACTGACAACAGGTGGCTTCAGTCCCATCTGAGCTACACAGGTGGGTCCGAACCACCCACAAGAGGAGGAAGAGAAGTGAGTGCACACCAGACTGGGAAAACTGCCCATTATTCCAGTGTATTAGCAAATCTGTGACTCCCACAGATAGAATTATGTGCTGACATCTCTGACATCACACAACACTGATAACTAGCACCCTCATCACTCTACTAAATTGTCTATTTGAATGTCACTTCACTTCTTTCAGCCCTTCATGATCAAATAAATATGGTTCTCTTTTTTTATGCTTGCACTCTTGGCCCCATGGTAATGTAACCCATTGTAAATTCACCAAATGATTATGGAAAGCAAGGCACAGGAACTAGAGAACAGGAAAGGAAAAATGGAGAGAAATAAAGCACCTAGGCTGAGAACTGTCAAAGAACTTCCAAACATCTCACCAAATCAATGACAGAGCTGGCAGTAGAAGTCAATCTCCACAATACTCATCAACTGCAATTCAGTTTCATGTGTGTTTTCTTAAGTGACAACATGAAAATATTTGTAATGCCGGCTATAAAAGTAAACACTAACAATACTAGAAAATGAAAGAAAAAGTCTTTCTCTTATTGCAATAGTTTGTTGAAAGCATTAGCTTTAAACAGTTTGTTTCAGAAGTTTAAATTTGGGGCTGGGGATTTAGCTCAGCAGCAAAAAGCACCTGCCTGGCAAGCGCAAGGTCATGAGTTCGGTTCCCGGTACCAGAGAAAAACCAAAAAAAAAAAAAAAACCGCCCCCCAGAAGTTTAAATTTTTTCAATGTGCTTCAAGCTGCATTTCTTTTCAAGCTAATTTTCTCTTCCTCTGGGTTCAACATTATCTTGGGGCTGGTCTTGTCAAAATAGCAATATGATCATGGATACCCCTGATCTCAGGTCCTTCCATCATAATGTGCAGTGGAAGATCAAGTGTCTTCTTCAAAAGTTGCTGAGAAAGAAAAACTGCAGTTAACTCCCAGCATCACCAATAAATGGTCCATAGTAAATAAATTTTATTGACTATGTGCCCTTTCATTAAAAATCTCTCTTGGTCCAGAAGGATGGGCTTTATTGTTTAATTAACTTCAATAAGTGACATTATGCTCTGTAGTGATCCCCAAGCTCATGTGGCTCAGAACATGAGTGCTTCATTGCCAAAGAACGTCTTGTGGATGTTAACAGGAAGAAGAAGAAAGGGATAGTGGAAACACCACTACCATGACGAGTATGAAGCAAGTTTTCATCTAGAAAGGGTGTACTGCATGTGAAGATGAGGGTTGTGGCTCAGTCAGCCATCTCCCCAACATGCAGTGCAGTATCCCTTAGTTATTTGTGTTTTACCCTGCTTCACTGGGCTGCTGCCACTCGTGCTGAATTTCTCAAGCCAGATCCGTTACTCTATCTGTAACCTACTGTTTTGAAATTGTATTCTTTACAATCGCTCACATGGTATTTGAATCACGTATGATGAAAGCTCTATTTTACAACTCCTAGATCTGATATGTTTAATGCGTCTCACAGAATATCAGTGCCAGTCGTATCTTAATCAATTGCCAAAATGTTTTCCATATATCCTATTTTATAGATATGAGTCTCCTGTGGCGTGATACTCTCCTTCCTTTCTTTCCAGATCTGGCATTCCATGCTTTTGAATTCTCATTTTTCTTTCCGTGAGTGCAGAATATCTGTTTTGTCTAAAGTAGAACAGACCCAACTTGGTGTACTTGGTCCTCCACACAACTGTGGAGCAAGGAAGTCATTAATAAGCTTCAGTTTGTTTCCCCCTGCTGGCTCCTGCTGGACCAACGTAAACTCCACCACTGTTGGTGTCAACAAAGCTCACTCAGCAGAAGGCTCCAGCGCTCTCTTCCCCGAGTTATCTGCAAGGGATTCATTTTTATGTGTAGTTTTGAAAACTTGTCAACATACAGCAGCCACAGAACTGCTGAGCTTAACCAGATGTGCGAATCTAGCTGGCCCTGCTTCTTCCCAGAGGAAGCCTTAGCCAAGATTTCCAAATCTCTGACCTTCTTCTCACCCTCTGACAACAGAAGCAAGGATCCAGAGTGTTTTGTCTTTCTTGTATCTTGGCTCATTTTTTTTTCCCCTACAGATGCGCGATATCTATTTTTATGATTTTTCTTTTTCCACTTTTTCTATCTGCTATCAATTTTCTTTCTTGGACTTTGGTGAAAGGAAGAAAATGCTTTTCTTTTAATACCTGAGGGATGGCAGACTAGGAAGATAAGACATTGTCTTGGCAGGGGAAGTGAATAAGGAGGGTGATTTTTAATACCTTACAGATGTGGAATACTTGGGTTCATAGATCTCTTGGGTGCATATGCTCCAAGCTCAGGCAGTCCAATGGGCAAGAAGGTCCAAGACGTTGAAGTCACGTGTCTAGTGTCACACGTATGTGGCAAGCAGTGAGCAGCACAGATTTAACACTAGTTTTGTGTCTTTCCATGGCAGTCTACCTGCACGCTGTGGTTACAATCCTATGGAATAAAAAAGAACATGCAGTTCTTCACTGATTTTTACCTGTAGGTTTCATTTATTTGATTTACTGTCATGTCTTCTATTTTGTTTTTTGTTTTTGTTTTTGATTTTTTTTGTTTTTCTTCTGGTACCAGGAATTGAACTCACAACCTTGCACTTGCCAGGCAGGCGCTTTGCCACTGAGCTAAATCCCCAGCCCCCAGTCATGTCTTCTATGCTGTTGAATAAAATACTCTCACATCATTTCTGTTCTCCAGTGATTCTGACTCAAAATCATGGCCCTTGTTCCTTTCATAGAAAAACAGCTAAGCTATTCCAAGAATACCAAAATTCTAGGAATTCTAAAGGCATATACTGAACTACCACTCTAAAGTGCTGAGTCATCAAGGTTAACTTCACTGTGGAAGAGGGAGCTCAGAGTGAGTGACCATGCAAGGTCACTGCAAGAGAAGCCACTTTCGGGTACAATGACGTAATACACATGCTCACTTTGCACTTAGTCTAACAAAGTGCATGAGAGGAAGCCTGTGAACACTGGTTATTTGGAATTACAGCAACAAGAACAAGTGCTTAGCATTTTCTGCCTTTAAGAACACAGGGACTCAAATTAAAGCCAGAGTTGATGGACAGTGGCCTATATCTGAATCCTGCGGGTCCCATGTGTGTGGATTGTCCACTCACAATTACCTGGAAGTTGCGGCTGCCAAAATGAGATGACCACCTGGTATGCCAGCTGAGGAAGAAATCTGTGCCTAAAGCTCCCAGGATTCTCATAAGTTCTGGCATCCAAACAGAGCATTAGAATTGGGCTAAGGCACTGAATGCATAATGTTGCTTCCGAGCACCAGCATCAGTGTTGGTCCACTTGGGAGGAACCTGAAAGCATACGAGAATATGCACATCTGTGGAGAAATTAGGAGGGCCATAACCTAACTTTCCCATAACATGGCCTGGCGGAGCAGAGCTCTTTCCTGTGATGAACAGACAACTTCAGCTTTTCCTGAAACAACATTTTATGTTCTCCAGCGCCAATTGTGCAAAGCATGAATGAGATTTCTCCAGAAGTCTATTTAGATCCGTTGCAAAGGTTGTTCAGCAAGGCAGAAAAAAAATTGTAATCGATTGTTGTTAAGAACCTGTTACTATATTTTATTCTCCCGGAAGTTTAGTTAAAATAAAGGAGAAGGAAATTAGCAATGATGACAGGCTGAACTATAGTTATGTCTCCATCTCTTACAACTTAGTATCTTTAACACTAGAGAAAAAAAATCAAACATTTGTTTACCAGACTCTATGTAGACAGGTTTGGCCATCTGTCCTAGCTCTAGTTTAGCAGGTCACTAGAGGAAACTACAACTGCAGTGTACATTCTGGAAAATATTTTGCTGCTTGAGAATTGACAGATGCCCTTATAATCTACAAGGAAATATGGAAGATATACTTGAATTTTCTTAGTTAAATCATGAAATGGCAACAAGATCTCTACTGATAGGATTTGTCATTCTTCTGATGCTCAAGTTGATCCTTCAATGTAGAATATTTGGTTTCAGAAAATCTATCTTTTCCCATCCATATCTCTAACACATGTATAACTGGAGATCTTCAATTTGTCATTGCAAAGTGGTCTTCCTGTGTTCATCAGCAACTGAGCTTGGAACACATCCTATAGTGTCACATGTCATGGGTTAAGAAATAAGTTTCATGCCAGACATGGTGGTGCACACCTGTAATCTCAGCACTTGGGAGGCTGAAGCAAGAGGAGGGTTGTGAGTTCAAGGCCAGTCTGGACTACATAGCAAGATCCTGTGTGAGAGAAAGAAGAAAGAAAGAAAGAAAGAAAGAAAGAAAGAAAGAAAGAAAGAAAGAAAGAAAGAAAGAAAGAAAGAAAGGAAGAAAGAAAGAAAGAAAGAAAGAGGGAGGGAAAAAGGGAGGGAGGGAGGGAGGGAGAATGAGAAAGTGAAAGAGAGAAAGGGAGACAAAGTCTCATTAAATAAACTGGCCTCACTGCCCATAGTGTAGCTCCTGGGTCACTGTGTGCACTCCTAGGGTATTTACCTTCAGTATGGTGATGTTAAACCTCATCCAGTATTTAGGGATAAACTCTCTTCTATGAATTACTATTCTTATTTTTATTCAACTTCTTAGAACTGTGGGAGTAATTTGTAGAAGTTAGGTGGTAATTCTACTTTAAGCCAACAAGAATTTTACTCAGAATCAGAGTTAGAGTCTTTATCCTCTAGGATAAAAATGACATTTTGTGTTTTCTACCCATGAAGATAAATTAATTGAGAAATCTTTAAGAGCACGTGATGCTCTATACATAATGTAACTTAAATCAAGTTTTGATTGGATATTATGGAAGTATTAGCTTGAATAAAATAATGATGATACTTTGAAAATGCATCCACAATGACAAAGACATGATTTTTCTGCAATATTATTGGAAGAGATATATGAGATATATGGGGAATGTGAGACCTAGCATCAGATGGCCCAACAAGATGATAAATATGTTAAATACCCTTGCATTAAAGCATCAAAATTGATGAAATGTCTATAGTTTATAAGAAAAATGAATTTCTGTTGGTTTACATAACATTTAGAAACTCTGCTAATTCTTGTCCTTTCTTATTTTAATACTGATAATGCCAAATCTAGCTATAATTCCTCACTTTTGCATTACATATATTCTTTGCATAGTTCTGTTTGAATTAAAATTTCAACTACAAGAAAGAATACATACAAGAACAAATACATACAGTTTATAGGTATACTAATGTTTAAACAGGATGAGTACTCAGGCAATATCAGTAATACACTATCTACAGTAATGTAACCATTTAGAACTTAAATTATAATTAATTTACAATGAAATTACAATGAGTCTTGTATACATATGCCTTTTCTAAAGGAACATTTTCTGAATTATACAAATCTCTCAATTTATAAATCATATGCATCAATATACTTTCACTGTATTTGTGTTTTATTTACTGTATCATTGGAATCTTTCTTATTTTTAATGTAATATAAGTAGATATCAATAAAGCAAATATGATAAATTTCTTATTTCTATAAAAAATTCATAAGAAAATAGAGAATGATAATATTACATGTGATGAGTATTGTGCTCTTGAAGGACTATCCTAGCTGTAGAATACAAGCCACGAGCAAATATGATTCTCTTACAAAGAAGATATGTGCAAATAAAAAGACAAAGCTTTCTTTTAAAATATCCGACATTTTCAAGTAAGAAGTAAATTGATCTTGAGTAGCCATGATGCAAACTGCTGGCGTGTGTGCATGTGTCTGCCAGTGAGTTACATGTAGTGTGTGTACATATACATGCAATGTATGAGGTGTGTAGAGTGTATACATTTTCTATAATTCCCCTAATTGTCCTAAGAAGCTAATGGGGAAGTAGCACATATATGTATTCAGAGGATCAAAGATTCTGAAGGAACAGATCTGTGTTCAATACATTATTTAAAGAGTCTAGATTGAGTCAGGGGTAAATAAAAATTTAAGGAAAACTTTATAAAGGAGTGACATCCAACTTATATATTTTTAAATTACAAAAACACACATTTAAAAGCTAATTTTATCAAAAAATTCAATTAGTGTTTATATCTGAAAATACATTAAGTCTAGATAATGCAGAAAAAAATATATATCCAGATACACACTAAATACATGTATGTGCATATGTGTGTGTGACTCACACCATTTTTTAAATTATTTTGATTTAGAATGATTATTTTGTATCAAAAAATCCACATAATCACAATATATATTGGATGAATTATTTCAATATCATAATGCACTTATCAAATACTGATAAAACAAAGTTAAAATGCATATAATGAATTGCTATAATTTTTTTATTCCTTTTAATTTTAAGACACATTAGCATATTAATATCACTATTAATGTTGTTGAATATACCTCGTAGTGGACTATTATATGTAATTGATACTGATTAATTAGTAAAAATTATTTTCGTAACTACCTCAGTGTCTCAATTATTTGTTTTAAGGAAAGGTTTCAAAAACAATAAGATATTTATCTTTTTAAGATCATATATGTGTCTATCTTCTGTTCCTATGTCTTTATTAGAATTATTATTAACAATATCTTTCAAAAACACCATGGTTCATTTGAGTGCTGTAGAAAGCCATTTCAGCACATGTAATGATGCAATTTAAGTACTTGGAGAAAATGTTGATGATAAATGTGAAGCTGCTACAGATTCACCAAAGCTATTTTCCATTTAAAAATTCCAAAAAGAGTTTATGTTTCCATTTTCCCTCAGAGACAATTCCTGCTGAAAGACTTAACTATCACCAAATTTTGGATGGCGGTCAACCTAAATTTTCTCTTCATTAACTTGGAGTGAAAAAGGCTTTCTGATCTCTGCCTGAGCATTTCTGCTCAGCCTTGATATTTACATCCTGTAAGCACTTGTAAACAATTACCACATCCCCTACTTGGCTGTCGGTTAGCCAAACTAAACAGATTGAGCTCTTTTCATCTTTTCTCATAAATCAATCTCTCCACTCCCTTAATTACTCCTGATGTTCAATTTTGAACGTATTCCAGTATGCTCATCATATTTCTAATGCTCAGTTTTCCAGAACCAAAGTAGTTGTTTTGAAAAAATGGCTTCGTGTTAAAATTATGCTTATTCAATTGAAATAACTCCAGCGGAAGATGTTTTCTCCAGCACTCAGCCCTCTGTAGGATTGTGAGATGTGGAAACCTGACCTTAGGGTGCTCATTATCAAGTGTGTTCCCGTTTCATTCTTGCTGACCTCATGCCCAACCGCAGGGCTAGCACAGGAGAAATGAGAGTGATGGCTTTACGATTGTGTGGGATGGGCAAGAAGACTGTTAGTCCAAATTGAAACAAAGAAAGAGGGGCTGGGGATTTAGCTCAGCGGCAAAGCGCCTTCCTGACAAGTGGAAGGTCGTGAGTTCGGTTCCGGGTACTGGAGAAAAACTAAAAAAAAAAACAAAGAAAGATACAGTTTCATGTTCTAAACAGGAGAATGGGTTAATTTTCCCATTATCACACGTTGGCTTGGCAAGGAATTGGCCTGTTACTATGGCAGGCCAACACTTAGTTATACTTCTCAGAGTCATTCCTAGTGAACTAAAGTTCTACTGCTATTCTTACTGTGGTGGATTTTTTAAAAATCCTGTATCAGAAATTAAGAGCAATGCTTTAGGTTTCAAATTCATCTCGTGAATTTGTTACAAATATTTCATATCATGAGAAAAATGGAAAAGAAGCATAGCTGACATTGGTTGGGTATGTGAATATAGGGGTGAGGCTACTGGCTGTCCTGTAATCCCCCTTAGTCCAGGGAACCTTGGAGGGGAGTTATCTGACAAAAGCTATGAGGAGTTAAAGAGCCAGAGAACTTCTGGGCAGGGAGGGTAGCTCGCCACAAGAATAGGAAAATGCTTTTTAAAAATGCCTAGAACTATCTTATCAATATTACCACTTTACGAATGCTTTGATGACCCAGAAGAAGGGGTTGCATCCTCTTAAATAATTCAGCAGCATAACTTGGAACCCTAGGCATGGTTAGAAATGAAAAGATAATGTGTGGCAATGATATACATATAAAATTTAACAAAATCCTGGAGCCATCTAGGTGTATCAATACTGTACCAATTATTTCTCCAAGCCTAAGGATAATATTTTTAAAAAGATTCTTCCATGGTTCTTGTATTGTCTTGCATAACTGACTGGAACTTGATGGAGGTTTTTTGATTGTTTATTTAACAGGTTACTTATGAAAATCATGGGAAATACTAATTATTATTCTCAAGGCTTCCTATAACCCTGAATACTAGCTAGAAAATAGGCAATTATCATAGAAGGTAATAATCTTTGCCCCACAGATGAAGAGAGTTAGAAGAACACATTGCTGATTTTTTTTTATCTCTGCATGAGATTTTCAGGTATACAGGGCCCATGTCTACTTTCAGCTACTTATACTTCTTTACTGTTCCTGAATGTCTTATTTTGAGTCAACCCAGAGGCAGAATCTGAAAGATTCAAACGTAGATACAGTTGCTCTCTTTCCTCGATATTCTGTATACTTCAATTCAGCCAACTTTGAATCACACTTATTTTTTTAAAAGTTGCATCTGTACTACATATATGTATATAAATATATATTGATATATATTATCTATATTACATTACTTATATTTTTTCTTTCCTTGTCGCTATTCCATGGAAAAAGAACAGTATAACAACTACTTACATACCATTGACATTCTATTACATATTATTCATAGTTTAGAGTCTATTTGAAGAAAGTAGGAAGATGTTGATGGGTTATATGTGAATACCATGATTTTTTTGTAAGAGATTTGAGCATCTGCAGGTTTTATTGTAAGAGGAATCCTTGAACTGATCCCAAGCAGATAGTAAGAAAAGAGTCTAGTTCATCTCAGAGTCGAAGATCCAAAAGAAAGGAGTTGAATTTATGACCCCAGGAAGGCTTGAGGGAACTGAAGTTAGGAAGAGGGACAGGGAAGGCAAACAAGCCAAGAGGGTTTTTGTTTCTTTGGTTTTTTTTTACCAGCAGTTCTGTTACTGTAGCGCAGTGCTTTCAGTCCCAGTATGGGATTCCGAAGCCAGAAGTACAAGACACGCTTCTGAGTTTCCCCACTGTGGTGATGAGAGACCAGATCAGTCCGTGGATAATTGAAAACTGCAGTCCAGGTGGGGGTCAAGCACTTCCCCCTCTGCTTCACCACATGGGCCACCAAGTGGGTCCAGCAGCCAGAGATGTTTTTGGGAAAAAAGAAATCAAAGTTTTAGCAAATGGAAGCTGGGCTCATACACTCATTCCGGAAGGGTGAGGGGCCACAAGCCACTTCTTTGCTCCACACTTGCTCGGCTAAAACCACCCAACCACAGTGTGAAGCACCTTCCACCATGAAGTGCCTTCCGCTGTGTCCTCAATTCCCTGCAGAGGTGTTCAGCCACGAACAAGCCCAGAGTGTGCAACAGGGTCAACGGGACAAGCCCCAGCCTGTGTTGCGGGTCTGATGCTGTTGTCTCCCTCACTCACTCCCTGCTCCAGACACATCATTGCTGACCAGCCTTCCCCTTACCCAGGTCACCGAAGGTCATGCAGACATATGACAATATAACGTTGTCTGCTCAAAGGGAACAGAAATTGCTTCTGATATTCCTTTATGATACGGATTTAAAGCAATGTACTTGTCTGATGAATAACTATCTACTAAGTACCAAAGTGTGTGCAGATCGAGTCAAGTGGAGAGTATGTCCTGCCAGTCACTGCTCTTGGCATCTGGTGTTTCTTGCCACCAGGGACCAGAGAAGGGAACTAAACAGAGACTAAACGTGCTGGGTATCTCCACCCATGTCCCCTGTGTGTCTTTGGTAGGATACGTCCTTGCTGTCCTATTTAGGACACAGTACCGATTCTGATTCCCCATCCTGGTCAAAACTACCACAGAGGAGCACAGTTTCAAGGGCTTTTAGTTTTCTTTTCCTACCATTATGGCTCTTCATCCACAGGTAGGGAGGCCAGCACAAGTGAGGACTTGAGATTGTAAATATACCTATCTTGATCACGGAATCATGGAATGCTGTCTGGGTTCTGTAGACCCACTGGACTACCTATGATCCAGACATGGGCAGCAACTGCATTTATGACCTGGTTTCTACAGCTCCCCATGCTGAGCAGAGTTCCTGAAACAGTTATCGGAATAATTTCAAGCTCTGTGTCCAGTGATGTCGGTAGTTCTGTTCTATTCCTCCACTTGCTCTTGTAGGTGGACAGGCTATGCCTCAGTCCTCAAAGAAGAAATAAAGAAAGCCTTTCCACCGCTCTTGGCTGCCCAATGCCCATGGGCCATCACCGTCCATTATAGGCAGTGGCCATCGTTTGCCTTCCTGGACTCATTCTCACTTGACAACCCAGAATCATTCACACCTTGTCCTTGTGACCAAGTGCAGCTGTGGGCCCTATCATCACCCTCAGCACTGAGACTCTTTCTTACCATCCAGCCTGGCCCAGAAAGGAGAGAGAGCACTGAACTTTTCAGTGGTGCCTGAGCTCTCTTACACCACCTCCCTCAATTTTTATTAGAGGCCTTTTTTGCAATGGCTTTCTGGGCTTACGATACTTGGTGGATTCTCAGATTGTACTGAACATAGCCATGCTAGAATGTTTACATTTTATTGGTTTTCAGATTTTACTGAACATATATGCATGACAGAGTGTTGACATTGTCTGCACTTTTGACCCTCTCAACATAATTTTTCAAGACTCTTCAGTCATTTCACCATTCTTCTGCCAAGTTTATGAAGCCATCTCTTCTGGCACATTAAAGCCATAACTTCTGGCACATTAAAGCTGATTTCAGATGTCCTTATCAGTACAGTAAACATGAAGTACGGTGGGCTGTGTCTATCCCTCGGAAATTCATCGCTTAAAACCCTACCCCCTAAAGTGATAGTATAGGACAGGAGGCATTTAGAAAATGGGTAGCTTATAAGGATGGGCCCCCTGTGCACGGGGTTAGTTCTTTTACAAAAGAGCCCCAGAGAGCGCTCTTGACCCCTTTCTGTTGCATGATGCACATCAGGAAAGCAGGTCTGTGCCACCTGGAGGACAGTCCTCACCAGAACCCAAACTTGCCGGCTGACAGGCTGATCTCACTTTTTAGCCTCCAGAACTGTGAGAAATGCATTTCTGTTGGCCACAAGCTTCACAATCCCAAGCCCTCCCGATTCATTCCAGGCGTGCTTTGCTGGTCCTTGACCACAGGTTTGATATCCCTTCGGTGAAAAGTTCCTTCTTCCAAAAGCTCTGCTACCCCTTCTGCTTGGGCAGGCTGCACTTTCCTTCTCGTCACTGATGCAGAGCAGTGAGAAGCAGGGAGGTGCGAGGGGAAGGTAGGGAGACATTCTCAGTGGAAGACATCTTCTCCTGGGGCCAGCCCTTCAGGTGAGATGATGGCACAATCTGTGCACCAGCAGCACTGCTATTTTCTGACGTGTGGGAGTGGTCCCTTCTACGTCGTAGGAATCTGGGGGCTCAAAGGTCTCAAGCACGCCCACCTAGGTGTCTCCACTGGGTGCCCAGGGGCCTCTTGATTCCTTGTCAGTGTGCTTTGGGTTTCTGCTCTGTTTTAAATTCTGTGACTTTCTACCTCATGCCCTGGAGCTGTATCTCCAACCATTTTGTTCTCTGGCCACAGAAGATAAATGTCTGCACAGGGATCTGCACATTAATTATCCAGAACATTGTTTCATGGTGGCATTTTCATAGGTGCAAATAACACACTTTGATTATATCCTCCCCGCTGTCCTCTCATGACTACCATGGAAACTTCTGGCCCTCAGTAGGTAGGTAGAATAAGTCTGTTACGTTGATTGCTGTAAGTGCAATCAAATTACTCCACAGCACTTTGAGTTTCCAGGATCTCCAAAAATCTGAAATGTTGGAGATTCTGCATAGGCCAGTGAATCCCATCCCAGCTCATCATGACTGAGTTTAATACGCACACTGGTACACAGCCCAATCTCCTACTAACACTAACACCAAAGGGGTCCTTGCTGGCAAGGGGTCAAGTTTCAGTCTCAGTCTGAAGGTTGACTTCTTGTCAGTTCAACTGCTATGAAATATCTGAGATGAGTTACCTCTAATGTGCTAATTAAAATGAGGACTCTAGTGCAAGTTTATTCTGAAGATGATTCTGAAAATCATTGGTAGGTGATGGGAAAGTGATATAGCATGGAGAAAAGACCTAAAAGTTTCCTATCAGTCAATTTGCCGCATGAGTATTTTTCCCACCAGGGAGTATCTGTAGGTTAGAGTCAAACTGCACCCCAGAATTACTCACTGAAGGAGCAAGAAAGGTGAAGAATGCATACCAATTCTTCCTAGTCTTTTGTTAAAGTGGCATTAATTTGGGGGCATAGCAATTTTCTGATACTTTTTGCTGTGAATTTGTGCTTCAGAGACTAGAGAAAGCCCACAGGCACAGAGAAGGAAGCACATGCATTTGGTTGTGGGATGGATGGGTTGGAAGCAGAAAGGACCAGGGATCCCAGTGGGACACCCAGGTCAGCTATGTTTGGATGAATGACCACCTGAAATAGAAAGCCAGTTTTTTCTGAGATAATAACCTTATAACCTTGGTCTTTTAGCATACTACCCTAACACACATTTAGTCATCATTTTCCTATTGCTGCTGAAATTTCCTTCCGGTAGACCTTTCTTGCAATAAACAGCTCATTACAAAATTATTCATGTATTCCATTTTTATTTGCCTTATCTTGTTATGAAAATTACTATGATTTATAAAATTTCAGCACTTTGTTGGAAGAATAACATAAGCACAAGCATAAATATGTTGCAACTTCAAAAATAATACAATTTCTCATTGTTGTGTAGGAAGGCATAACCAAGTCGTGAAGACCCATAAGGCCAGATAAAAAAATGAGTCAGAGTTAAAAATAGCAATTAGCGTACACCAGGGTACCACTGTGTCTGCCTGGTAGAAATGAAACACGCAGAAGCACACATGTGCTCCTATACTCACATATACAGTTACATATGAATCTTAGTATGTCATGTGCACAGATATATACATATATATATATATATATATATATAAATCACATATAATTTTTGTGGAAAACCTAAATGTTCATTGAAAGAAATGATTATTAGAATGTACACAAACATGCAAAAATGTATGTACAGCTATGCACATACTCATAACTTTTCTCAAAATAAAGAGACTTCAATATTCAAGAGCCAGGGATATAGCTTAGTGGCACAAGCACCTGCCTGGCAAAGGCAAGGCCCTGAGTTCGATTTCTGATACAAAAAAAAAAAATCAGTCCAAGACAAAAGTATCTATCTGTTAAGGTGGATTCTTAAAAACTACACTTGTGCATATATACAGATATAGATATATGGTGTGCTGTGTGTGTATTTAGATCAACTGATTGCATGGAGTGGCATGAAGATATATTTTGAAATGTTTACATATTTATGTATATATTTTGCTATATAAATAAAATGTAAATATCAATAATTATATACATATATCTTTATAATTAAGTATATATAACTACTTACAAGCACTTACAGTTACCAAGTTTTCTTAGGCTTTAACTTTAGAAACCCACTGCAGAAATTTCAAAAGACTTGGAGTTCCCAATATGAGACAGAACTGACATAACAAGGGTTTTTACTGCATTATTGGGCCTGTTATCTAAAAGATTTACAAACTCTAAGCAGGCACTTACATGCCTGTTATGGCTTGTGCCTAGATGTCCCCTAAAGCCTTATGCAGTTACGGGGGTCAGGCTTCTCAGAGGTGGCTTGATCTAGAGTGTGTAGTTTTGGAATCAGGGATGTGTGATTAGTAAATCAGTCTACTAATTGGTTTGATGTAGTTCTGGCTAGGATTAACTAAGAGTGTGAGTGTTATATCTGCCCTAGGGTAGGTAGCCTGTATACAATGAAAGGGACAGAAGGATGCTTTTAAATGCCTTTTTTGTTACCTTGAGTGAGCCACGAATGGTCTTCTATGTGATGCCCTTCTGCCAAGTGCCCCTGTCTTGGAGCCAGGCAATTACAGATTTAAACTTCTAAACCGTGAGGCAAATAAACCTTTCTTCCTTTAATTTTGGGTGTCAGGTATTTTGTCTCAGCAATGAGAAAGGTAACTAACACAAGGTCATAACTCCAAATTTTTCCCCCTATAGACAATCCTGTCAAAAACCAAAGAACTGAGAATTAGGGCAGACCTTGTCCTTTTGTGATAACAGACTGATCATATACTACTGCTTCAACCTCTTGCTCCATATAGCACAAGACATAAACATGAGAACTGTGATGCTCAAATTCCAGTGCAACAGCAACTATAGTGTATGATCAAGATCAGTGTAAGGAGCACGAAAACATCCTAGGGTTCTGAGAGACCTATGGATCCCAAAGAGCAAACTGAAATCCGCCTGAACACCACAGCCAAGGAAGAGAATATGGACACAAGGAAAGAAAAGAGATGGAAGATTGATCTAGATTCTTCCAGCTCCATCTAACCTACTAACACTCCGCCACAGCTGTTTGTTCTCCCAGCTGACATTTGACAATGCCTGGAAATTCTGGAAATCCTGACTGTCACCACTGGTAGCTGCTGGTGTTTAGTAAAGATCAGAAATACTGATAAATATCCTACAGTGTACCAGGCAACCCTCACCACAAGCCATCATTTCACCCAAAATACCAACAGTGCCAAGAAATCATGTTGGCAACGCTGCAAGAAATGTGACAGTGGGTAGTGATGGTACTACAGACGGAACCATTACATGATGTTTCTGGAAACCTCCAAAAGTCACTATTTTAAAAGAGAGAAATGTATTTCAACTCAGAGAACCAGGCAATGCAAGTGATTTTGAGCACTAAACAGGAGGCTTTCCTCCCTTGAGGGATTCAAGGATTCTATTTCTACCCATGTGGTTCGACATCAGGCTGTTCCTCTGTAGTATGTTGAGTGATGCATGACCAAAGCATATCAGCTTCTGAAAAATGCTTCCCCAGAAATGCATATTACTTCCTCCCACCAGTATTCTATAGGCACTTGTAGGTGTAAGTCTTAGGATAGTTCCTTCCTGAATGTGCAGCTTCGTTTCCATGTACTTCCACCCTATAAGCAGATCATGGATTTTGTGAACAGCTAGCTCAGCTGAAAAGTCATCTGCTTCTCTAAAACTGCCCACATGGGAAACATTTTCCCTCCTTCCCAAGGCAGATGCGCATCATCAACCAAGACTTCCAGTCACAGCTTAGCATTTTCATCAGTTCCACAAGAAGTGACCCTACCACTCCAATCCAGCCACCAAGCAATGAAATTGTAGCTAGTAGTGGAGAGTTATTGGTCCATATGCAGTCACCCTGTTGGGTATGCATGGAGGACCCTTATCCGTACATTGGGCAAAGTTTCCAGCTATGTCCCTGGATCAGTTCTCTACAAGGAAGTTCCTTACCCACTACAAAATGCAATCTCTCTTCTTCTGGATCCCCATTCCCTCACCCACAGAGGTCCTCCCTGTCCAATTTACTTTTAGGAAACATTGGAAATAGACAATGCAAATATGTTTTCCTGGTGGATGGCTTTCCTGACCTGATTCTTGGTTTGGGAATAAAATCCCCACACACTTTAAAACTTTCTTATCTATGGGCTCTGGTTTTCAAAGGCCAAGAACTCCAGGTAAAGTCACTCTCTCTTTTTAATTCTCAAATCTGGTCTGTTTCTTCTGCTGTATTTATATATTTATTCTGACTTTTAAACCATCACTTTGAAACTATTTAATACAATTTGCTAAGAAGAAACACCATTATTTTGACTTTTCCCACAAGAGTTCAGTTTCTCTGTTAAAGTGATAATTCTTAATGAATCTGTTGTCCAAAGTTGCTTTATTTTGTTTTTCCTTATTTTTAATTTGTTCAGTCTTATTTATTTTACTGTTTAGGATTCAGCTGACTCAACTTTTAAGGCCCCACATTTCTGCACTTTCCTTTTGGACTCTACTTCTAAACTCAAACTGTTAACTCTTGCCTAGTTTCATCTCCTGATGTATCAAGAAATGACGACCATGCAGAACTAATAGCTTTCTAACCTCATATCTTGAGGCTGTGAGCTTGGGCTGGCAGGCGGTCTGCATTCCACATTATCAGAGATGACGGTTATACTAAAGGGTCACTAAACAAACACGGTGGCAGAACTTTAACTTCTTACACTGATATCACTTTCCTGATGGTTCATGACTTGATTAGTAAGATAGCATTTCGTGTTTTGCTTCCTTACATATTTGTAATTTAAGTCCTTGGAATACTAGATAAGAGATGACAATCACACATGGACATATCGTGGTGCAATTTGCAATTCTGAAAGTTTAAAAACTGCTAAAAGATATATAGAAAAAAGTAACAGATCATTGTTATCAATCATTCTCTATTAAAATCCTAAGTATCTCCTCTGAATACATAATTTATACCTTAAAATGACCTAGGAAGTAACTAATAATATTATTGTTGGAACTCTGTTCTGTATGATTATGATGCTACCTACAAGTGTAAAACTCAGATCCATAATGTTCTCTTTGTCTACACTGAAGGCAGGAAGACAAGAAATATTGTTAAAATGCCAAGCCATGATAATTTGGATCCTTTTCCTGTAGACGGCTGAAGTGAAATTCATGGGAAAAGCAAAACATTACTATATTATATTTGTAAGGACTTCAGGCATATACCACAAAATGTGTTTAAATACCAAACCTACACATAATTGAGGATATATAATTCTGGACTGCAAGACAATTAAATTATGACCATTTATATACATACATAAAACAGTGATATGGTGTCCCATGGAGTGAGGAGTGGAGGACAGAATAAATTATAGATGGTTACTAAATATGGGTAGAAAAGCGCCAATCTTAAACATAAACTTTAAAATGTAAGGTTTAACATTCAAAAGGGGGAGATCACATTTAGAAAAGGTTTGGGATTGAGTACGTGCTACATGACTATGACGAGCAGGTTCTATAATAACATAGATATGGGTAAGATGATCTGTGAAAAAAATGAATAGATCTGTAAAAGCAGAATTCACAGTAAAGTTTTAGAGTAAGACTGTGTGGTGTTAGGCTGATGAGGAGCCTCAAGACCCCACGAGGAAAGGGTGTAGGGGTTCACTTAGCAAATTCTCTTCCATGGCCCTTCACAGAGTGTAAAGGAGAAATACTTGGAGCAGATCAAGAGAACTGAGGGTGACCTTCAGGGAGGGGAGTCAGGGCCAGAGACGGGTGAAGAGGGAAAAGCCCACCAAACATTGCACGTGCTGTGGCCGTGATCACTCACTGCTCCAGGGAAAGTGAACTTGCCAAGACACCTCCGTGAGACCCCCTGGGCATCTTGAAGTACAGGAGACCAGAGACGCTCCCTTCCTGGGCCTGAAACCGCAGACTGTGATGCTGGTCTCAAGTGATCTCAATTAAATCTAAACTCAGTTGAACCAAAGGCAACAAGTAAGCCTCAAACCAGCTCAATCAGAAGTTATACTGACTCAAATCACCAAACCAGAACCTTGATAAAAGCCATGAAAATTTCCAGATGATATTATTCATTTCACATTTTACTGTTGTTGTAAACATTTGGTAACCAATTCCACGGTGTTTAAGTAAGGAAATATGACACACTCAAAGTTTCAACAGAACTAGTCACAAAGATGAGCAATGTATTGGAATTATTGGAGAAGCTCTTCAAGGTAGTAATGTTAAGTTCTTTAGAGGAAGTAGTGAGGATGACAGGTGCTGTAGATAAGCATGCGATATTTCAGGGAAGACAAAACCTGGGGCAAATGTGCATGCCAGAAGTCGACCAACGGAACAAAACAGAGGGAATAATCTATACGCTTGGAGGCGACTCAATAGAAATTTTCAAACCTGAAACTAAAAGAACAAAAGTAAGTTAGAAAAGGAAGTACAAGGTCTACAAGCTGAGGAACAGGATCAAATGATAGGGCACCCGTGTCACTGCATTTCCAGAAAAATAAAAGGAGGAATAGTGACATGAGAGAAACATTGGAAAGGAGCATGGCAGATTCAGAAGGAGCTGCTACTGATTAAAGGTAATTACATACGCATCTAAATTGTTTTAACCTTGGACAGAAATTTTGTCAAGAAAACACAAAGTTTAATTCTTCAAATTTTGAAAACCAAATGTCAAAACAGAAAGTTCTAAAGTAGCTAGAGAAGAAAATGACAGAACACCCCAAATCATTATAAATAGCCTCATCATCAGCAATAATATAAACCAAAACAAAAAAGATGGAAAGGATGCTTTGAAAATACTAATGATTAGAAAAACAAATTTTCCCTCCCCATTTCCACAAGAAATGAAAGCATGTCCAGCAAATCTGCAGTATGAGATATAATAAATGAAGGTTTTCTACCTCATAAAAAGAATACTTAATATTAAAATGCATGTACAGACAGGAGGATATAAAAAAGCTTACTTTTATGAAACTATTCAATGGTGGAACTTTTAGTAGACTCTGATGAGTTACATATGACTAAACCAAAGTTTTCTTTTCCTATTCTTCTTTCTCTTTTTTTTCTGTCTCTTTCTCTCCATTTATTTATTTAGTTACTTATTTATGTGCACGCACCCACCTTCATGCTGAGTTTGATCTCCAGGCCTTTTATTTTCAATTTTTGTTTCAAGATGCGCTAAGTTGGCAAGGCTGGATTTGAACATGCTGCGCTCCTTTGAGTGTCGGTACTACAGGCATCAGCCACCATGGGCAGCCTGAGCAAAAGCTTTTAAAGGACAGCATGAGAGTCATGAAAGGAAATCAATGCAGCTATTTTTAAAAATATTTCATGAACACTTCTTTAAAACTGGATAAATAAAAGAAGCATAAAACATGGAAAAATTAAAAATACATTGACAGACTATTATATTTGAATTCAACTGTATAAATAATTACATTAAGCATAAAAACATTAAAAATAAAATTAAAATATAGTATGTCAGACTATACAGAAAAGATAGAAATCAATGATCATATCTTTAAGTATGAAACATATTTGAAATGTTAAATCATTTGCTTCTAAGCAAAGAATTTAAAAACATATATCATGGGATACTTATCATTAGATGGTTGATATGACTATATTCCTAACAGAAAATTACGTTTGACATGAACAATATAATCAGAGATAAAAAGGGTGTTTCATAATGATCAAGTGTTAATGTATAAGATAATTTTAACGTTTAAAAATGTTTACTGCTAATGGCAAAACTCCTGCTAATTATCTGAAAAAAAATTGGTAGATCTAAAAGAACAAATGGAAATTTCCACAGTTAAAAGTAAACAATTTTTCTTCAATTACATATAGAACAATTAGGAAGCCAAGCAGTGTAGAGAAAAAATTTAACAGCAGTTGAATCCATCCTGATTGAATGGGCAATTCTAGGATGACACACCTTCTCAGTCTCCACTCTATGTGGGAAATCCATGTGATAAATTACGAGATGGACCATGAAAGCATCTGAGTAATTTCAAAAGACTGAAATTACACAAAATATGCCCTTTAACCATAGTGGAATTGACATAGCACTGCATTAAAATATCACCTATGGAAAGGTATCAAGATTTTAAAAGAAATTATACACGATATAAAAAAATAAGATGAGAATGAAAAAAGGACACATTTTTAACTAGAAATTAAAGAAAAAATAAGTATAACTATTAAATAGGTTCAACAGAAAGAAACATGCAAAAGTTGAAGGATGAAACTAAAGCAATCCCCACAAGAAAGATTTTAACTTACAACAGTAATGTTGGAAAAGATAGAAAAGAGGAAAGCCACAAAGTCAGTAATCTATGAAGCAATCTTATTACTCTTGAAAAAGAGGAGAAAGTTAGGTACAAATTAAGTAAAAGATACATACAAAGGAGTGACTAATGAAATAGAGAAAGTAAGTAGAATAATCCATAAGATTGAAGTTAGAAGGGTAAAGATCTGAATAAACCAGATACTGAGCAAAACAGATCCAAAACTGAGGCCCAAGGAGAGTAAGGCAGAGAAGGAAAAGAACACACGCAGTCATATCAGATGCACAGGGTGGAATGTCATTAAGAAACATACAGACACTAAATGGAGATATAATGATCAATTACTTCATCAATACATTTATAGCCTAAATGAAGCAGAAAATACAGCTTATGAAAAATGACATACAAAATAGAAAATATAAAATCCTTATATACATTTGAGTACTAAATTCATGAAAAATCCATTCCATGGTGAAAAGTCCAAGGATTTGCTGGTGAGTTCTGTCAAAGATTTGGAAGAAATTGTATCAATATATTCTTATAAAACAGCAGAGAAGGGAACATTTCACACACAACAGACAAAGTTATTGTTACTTCAATACCCAGACCTGGAGAGGATTTTTGTAAGAACTTCAGGCTTGGGTTAATATTCCTTGATATAAAACTTTAATGGAGAATTATCAATCTGCTTCTGACAACATACAAAAGGATAATGTCTCATAATTAAGAGATATACTGTTTTTCTTGAAGTGCAACCTTGTACTATTGTCAACATAATTAAGCACATGGAAAATGAAAGGAGAGATGACCTTTGAATAGATGTAGAAAAAGCATGGATCAAATTCAATATTGGGCCAATGTAAAATATTCAGATGACCAAGTATGATAGAAATAGTGGAAAACTTCCTCAAACTGTGAAGAGGAATTTAAAACACTAATAAAAATGTAGAATTACTAACATTCCCAGTGGTGACATATTGAACATTCCTTCTTAGGATAAGGTAGTTTATTTTTTTTATTTTTTTTATTTTTTTTTAGGTTTTTCTCCGGTACCAGGAACCGAACTCACGACCTTGCGCTTGCCAGGCAAGTGCTTTTGCCGCTGAGTTAAATCCCCAGCCCCAAGGATAAGGTAGTTTAAATGCATATTCTTACCTCTTCTGTTAAACTTTGTACCACTATTTCTAGCCTTTGTAAGAAAGCAAAAAAAAAAAAAAAAAAAAAAAAAAAAAAAAGAAAAAAAAACAGCACAAAAGTTGAAGAAGCAAAAATTTCTGAATTAGTATACAACACAGAAAAATGCAAGATATTTACAGGAAAAGGAAAATGCTAAAGCTAGAGACATTATTTTAGCAATAGGACATGGTATAAAACCTAAAATTCCACTGTATCATTATGCTAACAATAAACTATGTAGAGCTTAAATCCAAATATTTCAGGATAAATTTAACAGATTAGCTGCAATATCTGTATGGTAAAAAATATAAAACATTCCAGAGAGATATTAGAGAAAACTTAATTTATTGGAAAAATATAACATATTCATAGGTTGGGGAAGTTTAATTTTAAATGTCTATGATCCCCAAATCAATCTATATATTCAACACAAACTATATCAACTTTCTCAATCTGTTTACCAAAAACCAGTAGTTATTTTTTCTATAAAGATAGGAGAATAGATTAAAGGAACAGAAAAAAAGATGGTTAAATATCATCAGAGCCACAAATATTTCTGCAAATGATTTTTCACAAGTAAAACTATGGAATTCAATTGGGAGAGGACTTTTTTTCTTTTTGGGTCTTTCAAAAATTGGAGCTAAAACAACTGGATAGTTACCTGAAGAAAAAAATCCACATTGTTCCCCATATCTAAATTTATTTTAAGACCGATTGCTGAGATAAAACTGAAAGCACATGTTATCACATGTCCAAATTTGAAAACAGTAGAATTTCTTTATCATCTAGGGTAGGCATAAAACACAGAACTAACTACAGAGAGAAAGTGAGAACTGGTTTTCATCAAAATCATAAAATTCTCCTCTTCAAAATTACTTATAATAGAAAAATATAAGCAACTATTCAATTCAAATTTATGAATACTTAATAATACAAAACTCTTAAAATGTGTAATAGGAACAAATTGTTATTTGATCTTCATAAGTGTGCGTAAAAACATTAAATGTTTACATTGTGTTTTAAAATTTTAAAATACTACATTACATTGCAGTAATAAAAAAATCAACAGCAGAAAATCTATGATTTTAATTCATCACATGCACTAAAAGCTCTTGAACCATATTTCCCACAGACCAAGTATACCACAAATATTTGATTATATTGTAAATAAAGATTAAATTTATTTATTTATAAAGATATAAAGATGAATTTATTATTTAGATTTATTCACAATAACCCTCTGAACAATGGAATAATACTGATAAAATTACCAATAAAAAAGCTACCAGAAATCAGAATAAATACTGAAAGCTATTAAAAATATTTTAGATGATATTTATTTAGTAAATAATTATAATTCTATCTATGCATAAAAAGTAAGATATCTATCACTACAGAGGCTAGTCTTTGTTTTAGTAGAACTAGTATAAGTAATTTAGTAATTTTTATTTGCTGTATGCATACAATAAAAACAGAGAAAAGATTCTATATAAGACTCAAAAATATTGAATTGTATTACATGACAGGGTTGAGGTTGAACTTTGAAAATGATGAAAGAGTAAATTACTCATTGGATGTTTAATACATCAACTATCCTTGTATCTTAGACTTACTTAGAAAAATAAATGCTGAATGACTAAAGAATTATAATTTTTATATACTTTCCCATTATAAAAGTATTGGGTGGCAATTTATTTGCTAAAATGCCATCAAGTTTCACCAAGCTTTGAGCAAAGATTCCCTTTTTGTATTGAACGTCTCTATTTTCTCAAACTCCAATCATTTAAAATTAAAATAATTTTTAGTTGGCCCTGCATGTACCAAGCCACAATGTAGACACCCTCTTAGTTTCCATAAACATTGTACATTTGGTCTACTTTGCTTTTTAAATTCTATGTTTTCCACATTTCATAATTACTATGCGAAGATAATCTCTATTCTAGTTGGTCACATTTTTTTCTTGGCTGGATAGATTTTCATAACTTTTTAAAGTCAGTATTACCAAGTACAACTACATGTGCTTTCATTCTACTTAAATTTTATTTGAAGCTCCAGTTGAACTTTTAAAGAATTTGGTATTTGCTTGACTTTATTTCCGTTAATTCTTCAAAATAACTCACAAATTTTATATCACTTAAAATAATAAAATAATTAAAATAATATAATTAAAGAAAATAATAAAAATTTCTATTTAAGATAGAGATGGAATGTAGGTAAAAAAGCAAACTGACTTCCCTTACTAGCCACAAAGCTTTCTTTAAATCGGACAAAAGTGTCTGCAATCATTAACTTTTAAATAAAGTTACTTTTTGTTTGGCATTTAAATGCCATCTTTCTGATAATTTATAGGGCTACTTTACTTAGTAAATAAGGTTTAAGGCAACCATCCGTTTCACATGCATCTCATGACTACCTGTTATGTCCGAAGTTAGATACCAATGGCATACATGCATGGCTGGAAAATACATTAGTTTTGTTTAGGCCACAATGAAGAGTCTGGAGCTCAGATATGCAGCGGATCGATGAGATGGGCTTGCATCTAACTCAGGGCAGGGGCTTTCAGTTCGCAGCAACCACAGTGCACTGATCTACCCTGCCAGAGGGAGAAAACTTACTGTTCCTCCGTGTTTCCTCCATTGCCATCCTTTCTTGATGTTACGTCCCTGTCCTTTAGACGTTCTACAGAGAAGCGCGTTAATGCTACATCAGAAGGACAATGTAAAATTTATATTGTGGCATAAGACGCCACCTGAGGTGTCCTACACAGGAAGATGGTTTGAGTGTGTGCACAGGTGTGTGTGTGTGTGTGCATGCTAGAGAGAGAGAGATGGACACAGAGAGAGACAGAGCGAGGGAGACAGAGAGAAAGAGAAAGAGACAGAGAGAGAAAGACAGAGACAGAAGCAGATAAAGACAGGTGGGGGGAGTTAATTCCAAGGGAATTTTTTAGAGGAAAGTACCAGAAAACTCTTGACATAAGTATCTAAGTTACTGGAATAATTTAAGCATTCCAAAGTGGTGACATTTACGCTTTTACTTTGCAGCAGAAACTGGGATGACTTTGCATGAATCCAACCCCAGCTGCAGAGTACACAGCTTGTTTCACTTCAGACGTTTCGCACAGCCCCTCACTCGTATTTCAAATTCCACTCTCTCAAATGAGGAAAACTTTGCATAATGCCTGGCATGGAGAAGACCCTGCCTAAACATTCGATCATTTTCCTTTTCCTTCTTTGCCTACATCATTAACAGAATAGGCATGTTATAGTAGATTGGCTAAAAACCTTGGTTTCACTCATTTTTTTTCACTTTAATTCTCCATAGTACCTAAATTATTTAATGAATGAAAAGTGTCTGATATATGCACTAGAATCATGCCTCCTGTAACAATATCAACACTAGAGTTGTAATCCTATTTACACGTTGCTATTATTAACCTAATCTAAATCCAATTCTCAATGTGTTTTTCTCCACCGGACGACATGGGGACTATTGGGAGACATTATCAGTGTTTGTCTTTGGATCTTTTTTTAGTACAGGGAATCGAACTCAGTACCTTGCACTTGCCAGGCAGAGGCCATATCACTGTGCTACATCCCCCATCCTTAACTCTTGTCTTACATGTAGGGACCAAGAACACACAGTCCGTTGGAGCTCCAGCATATGGCCATCGAGACAAGCCAGCCACCTAGTCTGAATGTCTGTACCTGCTTCAGGAATGCTGAGGCTTGTGATTCAGCTTCTGCGACTGGGAGCTAAGGCAGCTTGGGAAGGAATAGCTACCACAAACCCTACTTAAAAAATGAATCAGAATCTTAGCTCTTCAGAGGTGGGTAATCATAAGACAAATTCTGAACTCACACATAAAGTTCTGGGGTCATCAATCCATAAAACAGTTTGCCCAAGTTCACATGGCAGTATTGGGTAGAAAACTCCTGTAGGTGAGTTATTATTATTTTTTTCTCCCATATCAAACCAAAGATTTTGATTTTTTTATGTTCTCTGGAGTCTGTGGGTTGGGGCATGTGCAAGGACTAATGAATATTCTCAGAGTAAAGCTGAAGGGTCTTATCTTTGCTCTAATTAATGGCTTGGTTATATAATTAGAAGTAATTACTGTGATTTTAATTCCCTCCTTTATAAGATATATTTACATGGTACACATTTTATTAAAACACAAAGTAGTTGCTCAATAAAAATGCAATGGTTCTCTCAATTTTGAATAAACTGCAGATCATATTTTTATATATTTCCAAAATATTTCCTCAGATTCCTCAAATCATTTTCATGTACTGGAAGTTAGTTGTACTGACTTCAGCTCATACCCAAAGTGCCCTTGGCAAGAATTGAGAAATCTTTGTTTGATAGCGATTGTTTTCATATTTGTTGTAAAGGCTTTTATACACAGCTATGTACTGCTGGATTATTACTAGCTTGAGGCTTTCACTAACTCTGGGAAAGCTCAACTCCCGAGCTCCCAGATCAATTTTTATGTTGCAAAGGAGAGGGCTGACTTGGAGCCAAGCACAGTAGCGATCCTACAAGGCAGAGATCAGAGTTGAATGTGGTACTGTGCCACAGTTTAATAATTGTGGCACAATATTCTGCCCACTCTCGACTTGGCACGCAGGGTCAGAGGGCAGGCAGCCCAGCAGGGTGGAAGGCACTGCCCTTCCCTGCTGTCCACACTGGAGGGAGAAGCTTACATCACAGCGATATCGGCAGTGAGGGACATGCGCTCCTTCTTCACAGGTCATGCACCTTCGGCTGCGATGGGCATTTTACATGTGTATTTCCTTTGCCCTTCGAAAGAAATCTGATAATAATTTTCCTATATTTATCTAAGATAATATAACTATGTATACACAGATTTAAGGTTAAAATACAATTATTTATAATTCCACATATATTATATATTCCAAACATATGTGTATCATATAATATATGTGTGGGTGTAATTTTCCATATGAAATCATTTCTTGACAAGTAAACACGGGAGAAGGATTGCAAATATAAACAATGGCAACCACAAAGAATACTCAGTATGAGTGACATGACATCTGTCTGCATTTATAGATTCTTTCATCTGTCATAGCTGACCTGTTTTTCCCCTTTCGGGACAGATCTTATTAAATCCATAAATATTTGTTTTACACAAATATGTAAGAAAATATTTACTTTTTGTTGAGTATTTTTGGGATCCACAATAGGAATGTTTAAAATCATTTTAGTTTTCAACATTAATTTTTGCCAAAATGTAATTGTTTTCACCTTAAAACCTGAGAAGAGGCAAAAGGTGGGCGGGCCCTTACCGTCTGGAGAGCTGTAGCCCTAGCTGTTTCTAGTTCTATTGAGATTTTGCAGAACCTGCTTACACTTCGCTCCACAGCCTCTGTTTTTACAGCGGTGTAATGATTTGCAGATGAGCACAACCCTTGAATCTTGTCGCCTCCCCTTCACGGAGAGCTGCAGAGCTCACCGTTGTCACATAGAGGGCGGCTTCACCCTCTGAATTGCACTGCTGTCTTCCCTAGACAGACACAACTGAGCGGAGTCCAAAACATTATAATAACATTTGTCTCTGATGTTGATGAGGGCCAACACATATTAATTTGTCATTTGCTGCATATTTATCCACCAGATTGCAAACTATTTCCAGACTGAGGCAGTTAAAAACCTTTACTAAAAATGATGCCTTTGAATCTAATTCATTTCTGCATGCATATATTTTTGTCTACTTTTTTTATGTCTTCAAAGCTAATAATGTTTCAAAAGTGTCAAACAGGAATATTAGGTTTTACAAATCTATTATATTTTCTTATTAATTTGCTTTGGTACAGTACTATTTAAAATTCATTCTTTTTTTTCCATTCCAGCCCTGAACATTTTAAAGAAAGCTATACCACTAGTAGTACTGGTAAAACAGCAGCTAGAAGTTACCATGGCAATCACAATTTTAAAGAGCTATGCCTCAGACCTTTATAGTGTGATAATACTGAGCAAATAGGCTGCATACATGAATGAAGGTAAGTAGTCAAATAAATATTTGAGCAGAGCTTTTCATATCCCACTCAGAAGCAAAAGGGTAAGTGTGAAGTTTCTGTTTACAGACGTGGCTAGGCTAATACCTACAATATTGTCAGTTTCTCAGTAATTAAAAAAGATATAAAAATTTTTATAGGATAAATATCAGTTCCAAAATGCAAAGTAGATGCCCTCTACACCTGCATTCACTGTGACGAGTAGTGTATGTATTGTGTTAGGTTCCCTCAGCACAAGTATTCACCCTTCCCTGTCGTATTTGAAAGTACAATTTGGCTGAACTTTGCAAATTTTACGGGATTGTTCCAGATGCAGTAAGTGGTATAAATATTCAGAGATGTAGTCATTGCTTATAATGCACTTAAAATAAAGTGAAGAAACAAAAATAGGTATGGTAGTATAAACATTCCAGTTTGATGGTTCCAATAATAAGCATTGCAGGAATCAGATACAGTTATCCAATAACAGTCTCCACGGTAAAGATCTGAGAAAGGAGAAATGGCTTTCCTGTGGCATCTGAAGAACCTAGCTCGACCCCTACTACAGGCGCTAATTACCACCGAGTCACTGACAACGTCCCTTTTCCTCTCTAATTTAATTTATTTACCGGAGAGCACCTGTTTTGCTTTGCTAGCGCTGTCATAACAAAGCGCCATCACGGGCTGGTTTAAGCAATAGAAATGCATTTGCCCTCCATTCTGGAAGGCAGGACTCTGAGAGCCATGTGTTGGGAATGTTGATTTCTCCTGAGACTTCACTCCTTAGCCTATGATGGCCACATTCTTGCTGACGCTGACCTACTTATCTTTCTGCGTGAGTCTGTGACCCAACTTCCTCTTCTCAGAAGGTCACCGATCACATTGCAGTAAGGTTCTCTAGCAGAGCTTTAATTTAATTCTCACTTTAATTTAATTCCTTTTTCATAAGACTGTATCTTAAAATACAGCCCTATTCTGGAAGTAGTGGTGACTAGCATCGCAGTACATGACAAAACTCAGCCTAGAACAAGGACTAACAACAGTTCTGTTATATGTCCTTTACATTAAAATGCGTAAAATATGATGTTATCTGTGAGAGTGCATTGTAAACTGAAAGTGACCTGCCAGGATTAAATTAGGCATTAGGCAGGATTTATAACACTGAAAATAAATTTTCTGGACTTAAAAATGTGTGATATACCATCTATGGAAGCATCACAAAGTGTGCCCACTAATATGTACCATTTTTATGTTTTTACATGTAAGAGAAAATTTCAGTTTTAATTAAGAGAAAAGAGTAACAGAAACGCATGAAAAATCTCATGTAGATGTTTTCGGTCGGGAGACAATGAATGGAAGACAGGGGCTCCTTTCATCCTGGTAGAGGGTCATGTGACCTTCTCTGGAGTCTGTGCTTGGGGGCAAGAGGTGAAAAGAGTGAGAACAAGAAAGACCTAGGGAGGGGTTTCCTAGAAAGCCAGGGCTAGTGGAGGCATCTCCCACTTCTAGCACTGCGCCCCTTGTAAGGCACAGCCACTTGGATCCAAGAAGATGGGAAGACATTGTGACATGCAGCCGGCACTGAACAAAGGAAGGCAAAATGTAGATATTGCCTAAGCTAGTGCAAAACTAGTGTCAATAAACTTTATATGCTGGTATAAAGTGGACACAATCTGCCTCCAAAATTATCAGTATACTTACCTTAATAGCACTGCAGCACGTAAGTGGATGATCAAAGTTGAAAATGGGTCAAAGATTGCATTCTAACGAAAGCAGAGATTATGATCAACAAATAAAAACAAACAAAGACATTTAAACAGAAAAAAAATCCAATGTAGAATGGAGAGGCTGGCATCAGTAGGTCTGGGCTTATGTCTTGATTCTCTCCTGTGTTGGCCGAGAAGCGATTTATGTTGAATTATCTGACTTCTCTAAACTTTCATTTTCTCTATGGGAAATTATCCATAGCACTGTCCTGTGCTATTCTACCACATCGCATGGGTAATTTTTGTTAGAATTAAGATCGAGAATGTGGACTGAGTAATTTGAACTTCTCTTGCATTACAAGCTCTCAATCATAATGCAATGACATTAAGACAAATTAAACAGCAGCAAAGGAAACAGATATACCATTAAAATTAGTTTATATTCTTTTGCATCTCTTCTCATTTCCTGACTTGGTCGAAATATATTTACAAACAAAAGAAGTTCTACTCAAAACTGCAAAGATAAAAATAGGGCAAATCATTTGAACAACCTTGGTAGCCAGTTGGAAACTAGCACTGATTTAGCAGTGGTGCCAACTGAATCATTTTGTTTCATAGACGTTATGGCTCAGGATTCTGGCACAATTTCTTGAGTACATGGTACCAAAAGGTTTTGCCATAGGTTCTTTCTCCCAGGAAATATCCTCACCCTATCTCCCGGGAAATCTATTTCAATACCGACAAGGCTGACTTCGCCTCATGCAGTTTCTGCTCTGAGCTAACCTGGAGATCCTACTGAATCATCAACTGAATTTAAATTGAGGAAATTTGAGAATGTAACTAAGAATGCATTGGCATTAGAGATAACTGTGGGGGTCTAGACTTTGACACAATAAAGTACTTTGAAATAACTGAACTACAAATCCAGCACAACAGAACTCTCATTTGCCTGGGTGCTGATTATAGCGGCACTCAGAACGTTGACACCATTATAAATCAAAATGTCAATGCTATGAATTCTATTTGGAAATGAATGGGCAGCCAGAGTAGGCTCTCGAGCCCAGCTGGTCTACTCTTCACAAATCTGATGACCTTAAGGATATTGCCACTGTTCTGAGCCAGCTGCGGCTTCTGCGTGTCACTCAATATTATTATCCCTAAGTAGATTATTATAATTAGCTCTCAATCATTTATGGTCCAAACTTCAGAAAATTTGAGTAAGTAAATGATGATGTATCTATAGGGCAAAAATTTTAGTAAAACATCATTTATTACACAGAGACATATTTCTTAAATATTCTCATGAATTTCCCAAGCATTGTATTATGGTGTAAAATATAGTAATTTAGATAAACTCTATCAATCTAAATATCTACAAAAGCATCTAAATTGTTCATTGAATTTGGTATGTTTTATGTAAGTCCTAAATGTAACCGAATTTTATTATCATAATTCTTATTGTGTTATTTTTACCCTAACAGTATTAGAGAATAGTCAAATTAACTGAAAAGCAAATTGAAGAGATTAAAATAACACCATAGTAAAAACTGGTTTATTTTCTTCTTGTGAACAAAACAGTAAATTTGTTCTCTGATTACCTAGTATATGTCAACATGGTATAAATAGATTTATTAACATTTATAATATAAATAGCATAAGACACAGAAATACTTCCAGTGTGTTGAACTATAGCAAATGACCCAGTTGAATAGTTAAGATGTAGATTTTTTAGAAGTCTATTTTTGTCCTGTGTTGTGGGAAATGGCAGAAAATGCATTCTGAATTAGAAACTTGATAAGCAAAACTAGGTAGCATTGGCAGACATATGTATCACCCTGAAAAGTCAAGAGAGTTTCCTTTTATGTCTCAAAGGAAATGATTATCACCTAAATAAATATACATGATTCACATATGTTCCTTTAGAAAATGCTTCTTAAGTGTCTGGTGTGCACTTGACTTTTGTCAAGATATTGGAAATGTAACAACAATCAGAATTCCTTAATGGACCTCACCTTTTAATAATGGCAGAAAGGAAATAAATGTCAGGCCATGGTAAGCAGCCATCTGTGAAAATCTGCTCCTGTCTTTCAAAGGTACATGGGCTGCAGCCCCTGTTCCATAACTAGTTCTCACCAGTGAAAGGTGAGGAGAAAGTTTGCATGGCCACTTCTGACCCTTCTCTTTCTTCTACTGCCATTTCAATGCCTTCAGAAGGTGCACCATGAATGATGTAAATTTCTAATCCTGAGTTTCCGCAAAAGGAAAAGCTCCCCAGTGGCCAGGAACATCCAAGCTTTACTAACATGTGAGAAGCGTGGATTGGTATTATTCTGGGGGCCATTTATACAAGTGGCCTCTTTTACTGCAGTTCAACTGACATTAGTATTCATGGGGAAAGTAGAATGGTGGGAGGGAAGAAGGGATGTCCAGGCAATTGGAAGGGGGTTCACTTGGTCAGATAATCCCTTCTCATTAATTAATATTAGCTGGGAGTGGTGGCATATGCCTGCAATCCCAGATCTCTGGGGTTGGCGCCCAGCCTGGGTAATTTAGTGGTTTAGTAAGAGCCTGTCTAAAAAATAGAAGAAAGGAAGGAAGAAGACCTACACACACACACACACACACACACACACACACACACACACACACACGAAAGAGAGAGAGAAAGAGAGAGAGAGACGGAGGCAGAGAGAGGTAGTTTAGAGTGAAGATCTTGAGTTCAATCTCTATTACTGCCCCCCCAAAAAGGAAAAAAAAAATTATGAGTATAGTAGAAAGTATAATAGAAAATATCCAGCTTAAGGGTATTATTCTGCATCGGGGCATGAGATGCCTCATGTTCCCACTTGCTCTCATCACCCTCCCTAAAGAAATGCTTCACCCTCCCTGCCTTCACCCTGCTGTATCAGCAACCTCAGGTACTCTCTCTGTGGCCCTTTCTCACTGTCACACACTCATGAAATTATTGCACTCAGATGAAAAATTCCGTCTTTGACTTTCTTCTTTGTATTCCTCAGAACTCTACGTGTTTACAACAGCACTGCTGGATAAAAGCAGTCTGAAGGCACTGTCTCTGCTTGTTTTCTTCTATGAATGTTTTCTAGTCAAGTTTATGACCCCAATCCACTGAAAGTGTGTGAGACTCACCATTGCCCTGTAATCATCTCTGGACCCTCATTCTCTAAGAGCTGTCTGAGATGCTTGACACAATCCTCTCTGAAACATTTAATAGTGCTTTCAGGATGTCGTGATCACCTGTTTCATTTTTTTCCTACTCTTTCTCTCTTATTTGTCTTGCCCTCTAATTTTGCATTACCCTCAGGTTTGGTCCTTGATAAATCTCCTTTGCTAGCTTTCCTAAGTTCTTAGCTTACCTCCCGCAGCCACATGGATGGCTATGCCATCTGCACCCTGTGGTCCTCCAGCTGAAATCCCAACATAGACCTCTCCCACGATTTCCAGATAAGAAAACGCATTTTTTACGATGTACAATGCTGAATTCCTAACGTCCCAAGATCTGCTCCTCCAGTGGTCCTTCCATTCCTTATACATCCACCTTCCTGAAATTGTCGGGTTCCCCGAACATAACGTCATCACGGACTTCCCAATTCTATCATTTACAACCCGGTACTCCAGTTCAACAGTGAGCCTGGGTAGCCTCAGTGCAAGAGCAGTGAAACACTTTCACTCTCCAAACTCACCACCTTCTGTCTGCAAATCACGCTAGTACCTCAGCTGTGGCAGTCCAGCGTCCCTGATTTTACCTTTAAACCTTGCAGTCTCCTCCCCCCAAAACAGTGAAAGTATTCAGCTATCATGTTCACCCACCTTCATGAATGCTTAATCATTTCATGAAGAAGGAGACCAGAACTTCAAGGGACTTTGAACCCCACATTACCCAGTGCCTCTTTACCACTTCTGCTTCCTTCTCTAGCTTCCTTCCCCCTTTGGAGTGAGGACACCTCGCCCTCCGGCCTCAGGTCTAACCCCTGACCCCGGATGCGCTTCTCCTGGAAGTCCCGCCTGTGACCAGGATCGGCTTCCACTTCCTGTGGAATTGCTCGGAAGTCATCTTCCCAGTGGGCATCTTTGCGCACCCTGCCTAAAATCATAATGTGCAGTCTTACGTACTGTCACATCCTTCTTATAAACTATGTGAGAGCAGAGTTTTCAATCTGTTTTTCACTGTTTTCTTTCCACTGCCAAGGACAGAATTTACAGCATAAAAGATCTACACTAAGTATTCTTGGAATGACAGAGTGAAATTAGAGAATGCTGAGCACTTGACATATCTTCACTGCGAGCACCAGAATTACACAGCAGAGGAGTGTCCTCGGCTCTGTCTATGTGTTAGTTATGAAACACTAACTACTTTTAAAAAGTCTAAGAATTTAGAAATTCAGCCAACTCTGCTCAACTTTTTTGTGTTGTGTATCAAAGGATGATGAAAATATAATACTTGAAATTATTTAATTTCCTATAACTCATTCTCCAACTTAAAAAGCAGTAGTTCTACAAACCAAAATAGGAAATTGAAAACATAAACAACAGGGGTGAGAGCACTCTTCTTCATGAACTTTAATTATAAAATGGGATTTAATCAAAACTGGACTCTATTTGTTCTCGCATGGTTTTCTGCCACTTCCTATCAAACCCCATAGCATGTAGAATTCAAAACAGACCTGACACTGGAGAACTCACTTTTGTGTGCACCAACTATAATTTTTAGTAATGGTGCTCTCTTTTCTGTCTTTTACAATGTTTCTATTTAAACAAATCACAACATAACCTTCTGAAATGATCAGATTGCCTTCTGGAGTTGCAAAGTTTCTTGAAAGAACACTAAAAATTCTTCTAAACAGGACATTTTCTAAATATATATTTGAAGGTCAAAACAGTTCAGTCGTTCTGTACTATAAATGTGTGTTGTGTGTATGTCCTGAAATGAAAACACAAAATTAAAATGTTCCAAAGTAAATTAGCTGATACAAAACATTTAAGTTAAAAAAAAATCACATCTATAGAGCTATGCTTTATAAAGTAGTTCCTAAATTACTTTATAGAGCACATGTGTGATATAAGCATGTGATACTCAGCAAACATCAGTTCTGTTTCTAATCCTCTGGATGTCCTCGTCAACATGGACACAAGGAAACCAAAGTAAAAGGATTCCACAAGTCAAAACACATTGGGTCTTAAATTTTGCTGTTTGAGACAGCTTGAGAGTTTTCTAGACCTCCTGTGTGTCTCTGGTTTATCAAAAAAGAAACCTGGCAAGGAAGTTAAGGAGCTGTATGAGACCATAGCCAAACGGGACCAGGAAGCCTCCCGCATCCGTGGGCAGTTGTACTTCACTGCTGTGGAGCCTGCAGCCACTTCGGGAGGGCTGTGGTCATTATTCCGCTGTGCAGGTGCTACTGGCTCATCACCTTCGGTAGTGACCCAAGCTTTTAGTCTGAAAAGGAGGCCAGGTGGCCCCTGAGGAATTCTGGAAGGAAAGCATGTAAAAGTTGAAATGAGAAACACCCGGGGAGTAAATACAAAAGCATGCGTTCTTAAGGGTGAGCGCACTGAGGAATGCCACCTCAGCAGAAACGGTAACTAGGCCAGGCAGCCGACGGCGTTTCTTAGCTTAAATTATTCTTGCAAAATTTTCCCCTATCTCATCCTTAACCTTCAATTCAGCTGTATTTTCAAATAGGCAGAAAAAATTTAAGAGTAAATTTGGGAAACAGACTCAAATTCAGCAAATTTAATATTGCATATTTACTCCACATTTGAGTACACATGCCGGGCACTACTAAATCTGTATCCTGCAGATATTGAAAGGTAATTGATGGTTTTATTTTCAATTTGACCGTTTGTCATAGTTTTTGTGTAGTTCAGACTATGCAATAATATAACTGCATTAATTGTTTCTCAATCATTTCAGCACTTTATATTTAGATTTTGCAAGAATCAGTGATAAATATTCCTTTTTCATTAGTGTAGGTTTTTGGGCATGATGTTAATTGTCAGTTGATGGAAAACAATTCACCAAACTTGACCTACTTGTGAGGTCTTAATTAAGCAAGGGGGGACTGCATCTCCCCTGTTAATGACCTTATCCACAATCAGTATATTTCCAGGCTGGAAAAAATTAATATGCTTTTCAGTCCGGTTTGCTCTTTCAACTAACTTGGGAAGGCTCTGGAAGCGGATGGTCTGGGTTCATCACCTCAGAATAATAACTCATAGTTCCTGAACTTTTGTAAATGGCAGGCAACATATGAGCCGTGTTATAAATGAATCATCTAATTAGATCATCACAACAACGCTGAGTGGCATGTACTAGTATTCTTTGTATCCTACTGACACATAGACTAAATCTTAGAAAAGTTAACTCACTTGTCCAGTATAATATAGCTAGTCAATTCCAAAGCCAGGGCACCTTCTGCACTGTACATTCTCAATCAGAAAACCAGAACATAGTAAGCACTAAAACATACTAGTTTTTTTTTCTATTTGCATGGTTTTAAAAACACATTTTAAAGCAAGGTGGATGTTTAGGTTTCAAAATCTTTTTTATGCCATAATGTTATACATAAGGTTAGACTCTTGTTTTTTTCCACCTAGACCTATTTTTGTCCATCAATATAACTAGATGAAATTATTATAGTGTAGTGTGCTTCTTTTCAGGCTAAATTCTTACTGGAGCATAATAGTGTATGTCTATCCTTAGCGCATTAGAAAATGTACATATACTACAATCTGCCTTCTTCATTATCATGACAGTCTCAAGATCTTCCTAAGCTGTCTATGTTTCATTGTGTAAATATATGAAAATTTATCCTTTCTGCTATTAACATAAACTAGATTGTTTCCACATTTCATGCTACCAGCCAGTTCTGCAGGAAGCCTCCCCGGCACTGTAAGAACGCAGGGAATTTGAGGCACATGTGGCTGGGAGCGGTCAGGGCTCCCTCCTCAGGAGCATCTCTCTACAACAGACTGAGAATGAGCCGGGGAGCTCATGGGGCTGCACGTTGCTCTATGTATCATGTGTCTCTGGGTTATTCTCTGGGAGGTCAGGGTTAAAGATGCTCTCTGGACTTTATATTTCAATCATTTCATTACACTATCATCTCACACATCAGCATTTAAAAAATTACATCACTGCAAAGGTTCTGATTTAATTGAAATTTACTTGATCGCTATGAAAGTTGAGTCTCTCTCCTTGTATTTTTTCAGGATCTTTTCTTTCCTCTTCCATTTCCTTTTTTATCCCTTCCTTCTCTCCCCTGTCTTTGTGTTTTTGTTTTTGTTTTTATGGTCTAAGAACTTGGCTTTTGCACAGATCTACATTCCAGCTCTTTATGTATTTTTTTTTTATTTTGAGAAAGTGTCTCACTGAATTGCCTAGACTGGGCTGAAACTTGGCAATCCCTCTGCATCAGCATCCAAGGAGCTGGGATTACAAGTGTGTTCCACCGTTCCCAGGGCAGAATTCCTCTGCTATGAGTGTATTCCTTCATGTATTGGAGTTAGGAACTGAGGTCGAGAGAAAATACTGAGTTAACACCTAGTGTACGGTAATGAGCTCAGGGATAAAGCTCAAGTCAGATGACTGATGTAGGAATGATTAGCAGTAAATGATGTTTACTGCTACATAAATGGTACAACTCAAAGAAGGATGAGGGAGAGAGGAGAAGAGATGGATAGTAAGTACTTGAATGTTGTTTTTCAGCAAAATGCAAAGTAGCCCTCCAAAAATGAAAAAGAATCCAAGAAAGAAAAAGTAAGAGAAGAGACTCAATATCTGTTTTCATGAGAAGCCACTTTGAAGATATCAATATGTAATACAACCACCATTGTTAATTCCCTACCACTTTGTTTGTAACTCTGTATTG
>NW_004955404.1:6958787-6966779 GCF_000276665.1 Chinchilla lanigera | reverse complement strand
TTTTTTTTTTTTTGTCTTTTTGAGACAGGGTCTCACTATGCAGCTCAGACTGGCTTTGAGCTCACTTTGCAGCCCAGGCTGGTCTCGAACTTGCAATGATCCTCCTGACTCCTGAGGGCTGGGATTACGAGTGTGCACCACCATGCCAGGTTTCAAGACATTTTAGATATAAACACAAAAATCACAATGCTGTATATTAGAGTCTCAGAATTTATAAGTCTCATGAATGAAAGTTCACAGCCTTTAAACAACCCCTCTGATTGCTCTGCAAAAGCCAGCTCAGAGCTACTGGTAACTACCATTCTATCTTCCGCTTCTACAATTTTGACATTTTTAGATTCCATATATATGTGAGATCATTAGCATGTTTTCCTCTTGTGCCTCACTTATTTCATGTAGAATAAACTCTTCCATGTTGACTCATGTTGCTGCAAATGACAGGCTTTCCAATATTTTTGTGGCTGCGTAATAGCCTCATATACATCTACATCTATAACAATTCTCTCTCTCCCTTCCCACCCACTCACATTTTCTTTATATACGTGTCTCGCTGGTTTTTGCTGATGGCACAGGTCCCTTCCACATCATAGCTATTGCACATAGTGCCGCAGTGAAGGTGGAGGTGCAGGTAGGTTTTGGTGATGCAAGTATAATTTACTTTAGGTACATACCCAGAAATGAGATTACTGGATCACACAGTCATTCTGTTTGCTGTGTGTGAAATATCCTTGCTGTTTGAGTAATGGATATTCTATTACTGAATGATGCTATTGAATAATTGCTTTACCAGCTTAATCCCATCAAGTGTACATAAGTTCCCTTGTCTCTACATTCTCCCCAACACTTGTTCTTTTCTGTTAAATAGAAATTTTCGTAAAATGCGAGTGCTATGTCTGTGTGGCTTTAATCCGCCTTTCCCTGTTATTTAGTGATGCTGAAGTTTTATCCATACAACTACTGGTTATTTGTAAGTCTTTAGAAAAGCTTTTATTCAAATTTTTGGTCACCTTAATTGCAATGTTTTATTCACTCTTGAAAATTTATGCTCACTCTTTTACTCACACTGCTTTTCCTGCTTATTGACCTCTGGCAGGTTGGTCTCAGATATCCAGAGATGCCATCACCATCAGCACAACAGTCTCCTGGTGCACCTGGCGGGTGTCACCACCACCACTAGGACAAGCTCCAGCTGTGGGCAAAGTTCTCTTCACTCCAGATGCAGAGGGGTAATGTGATGGTGTCACCCTGACCCTACCCAGACTCCTGCCCTTACCTTGCATTCAGATGGATTCCCACACTCTGAAACTTGGTACTTATTCTCCATTCCTTTCCCAAAGTTCTCCAGAAGTATGGAGCTATTAATGTTCTTCACAAAGGCCGTTGGCCAGGGAGAAGCAGGAGAAGCAAAGAGATCCAAAGATAAATCCCTGTCCCACCCTGCTTCTGCTGGGCCAGCCTCAGAGGGGGTGTTTCCTTTTGGCCTGCTGGAGCTGCTCTAGTCAACAAGCCATCAGTTATGTCTCCCTGTGAAGTGGCTTGCTACCATGGTGCCCTGTGTTTGCTTGTTTTGGTTTGTGTCATTGGCTTGTTTTTTCCCTCTCCCTTGTCCAGGGTTGTACCTTCCATGAAAGCAGCAACTCTTAAGCTTGGCTTCCAATTCCACTATCTAGCAGGGAATGACCTTTTCCAAAGGGAGCAGAAACATGGAGCATGATCTCAAAGACACGGGCAGGGTGTTGGCTCTGTTTTGCACGGGGCTGGAGTATAACATAACCCAGGCTTTCTCTAAGGTATGCAGCAATCTAGCCCTGAGCACAGTACAGTCCACAGATTTGGTTTTCTATATTTTGTCTGTTTTTGTAGCGGAGGAGAAGATGGGCTCAGGTTGTGAACTGAGAAATACAGGAGAGAGGCTGTCTGAAGAATCAGCATTCCTGGGTCAATGGAAGAAGAGCTAAGGAACAAACACAGGTACTGACCTGCAGGACTAGCTCCCTTCTGAGACAGAAATGAGGTCAGATCACCCTGTAAAAAAGAGGAACATGGAAGAGTCCCAGATGGGTGTGGAAGTCTTGTCTAATGTTTCCACAACCACATTTGACAGTTTTAATATTACTAAATTATTTCTGTGGTCTAGGGATTGAATCCTAGACTTACCACTTACACACTGGCCTAAGTCTCCACCCCACCTCCAGCCCCTCCTTTTTGAAATTTTGAGACAGATTATCACTAAGTCACTTGCCCAGGCTGCCCTCAAGTTTGAGATCCTCCTGCCTCAGCATCCCCAAAATGGAATTTCTTTGCAACAGATCCCTAATTATCTATGTGTGTTCTTGACAGTAAATTTCTTTCCACAAGAAAGCTCATGATGAAGGCTTTAAGCCTTCTCAAGGTATAATATACAAAAATTAGAAAATGTTCTGAAATAAAAACCTCTCTCATTCTCAATATATTGGTGGGTTATGCAGCTACTTCCTTTGCTAATATGAATCTATCTCTGTGTCACTGAACACTAATGCTATAGAATAATGATGACATATTTTGAAAAACTATTAATATAGTTTAAAATCAAAGCAAATTTTTTATCACTTTAAGTCTCATTATTTTTTTTTTAATCCACCCTCAGGAAACATAACTATATTTCCTAAGCTAATGGGATATCATTCCATTTTCTTGGTTATTCAGAATGTGTAATGGGATACTTTTTCTGAGGCAAGAATCATCAATATTATAATGTGAAGAGAGTAGTTATTTTTGGATTATGAATCATTTATTAAAGTATCTGAAATAATTATTTTCAAAATAAGTTTTCTGGCATATATATTTTTCTAATGAACATACCAGTGCCAATGAGCCGTTGGAGGGAGCAACCTTAGTCCAGAGGCGTCAGTCAGTACGTGCAGCCGCTCCAGTGTCTCCGTGGCCCCTTTCTCCTGCCAGACGCGCTGACATAGCCCTGCTTAATGGATGGCTACTGTGTAAGAGCTCTCTATTCTTGCAATTTCAGCCCTTTGCTGACATGCCGTATCACTGCAATTTGTCTCACCTTTCCTGGTGTGTACTATCTTTCTGAAGTTTTATCTAGTCAACTGCCATAAACCGCCGCGCTCAAACACATTTTTCAAATCTAATGAGAAAGGTGATTGTGGGAAAGGAAATTAATGGCTTCTTGTGCTGTTGGCTTTTCTCCCTCCAACATGCCCGGCTGTAGCATCCCACGGCTGGAGATGGATGCGGTGGAGCTTGTGTTTGCTTTGGTTTCTTTCAGAGCTGGAAAGTGTGAGGTTGCCCTGGAGAGGGATCAAGGACATAATGATTCCTTGGAACTCAGGAGAGGATGAGGCACTGAAGTCACAACAGAAAAGACGCAGTCAGTGCGGCTCTCTGTGAAGAGCAGGGCTCCTCCCTGAGCCGGATGCGGGGAGGGAGGTGGTGAAGCCAGTGCCGTGGCTGCCGACCACAAGCACAGGGACAAGAGGGACAGCGCACAGCTGTGGCAGACTCGCGCTATCTCCTCCCTGACGTAGGAAGCCAGGGATGGAGGTCGGGAAATGAAGCAAGCAATGCCCAGAGAGGCAGGGTTCTTCCTTCTAACCCTGCTGCCTCAGTGGCCATCTCTGGGGAAAGGTGCTACGTCTGTCTGTCTATCTGTCTCTCTGTCTAGCTATCTAGTGGTACCGGCAATTGAATCCAGGCCCTTCCCTCTGAGCTGTATCCCTGGCCATATTTGCATTTTGTATTTTGAGTTGCTGAGGCTACCAAGGCTGGCCTTGAACTTGCAATGCGCCTGGCTCAGCTCCCTAGAGTACTGGGATTACAGGCAGGCATCTCCAAAAAAAAATCTTCAAATTACTTCTGTTGTTAATAATTTTTTTTCCTACAGCTGACCTTGGGCACTGACTCATCTTACCTTGTCCTCAGGCAGCCCTTTATGAAGGCCTCTCACTTCTGATTGACATCTGTCTGCCCGGGTGGGAAGGTGGGGAGATGCGGCCCCAGCAGAACCCTTGCGCAGTATTTATTCCCTCTCTGCTGCTACACCCATCCGGTATGGCCGCATCGTTCTCCTCCTCGATCTGAATCTGCCTCCACATTCTTCACCATTCTCTGCATCTCTCACTTTCTACTTCTTGATTCTTACTGAAGCCTCTGCTTGCGGGTACTCAGGAAGAATCACAGGAATTACTGGGGTGCAGGTGTGCTCCCGACTCTGGTTTCAGCTGGGTGCTGGCACTGGGGAGTTCTCAGTGACACACAGCCTTAAAGCCTTCATCTTGGATGTTTTATCTTCATGCTTTTTTGCTTTCTGTGCCACAGATCTTTTATACTCTGTCTAAACTCAGAAAAATTAATGGTGTTATTTGGCCTCCAGAGTGTTCCCCAGCGTCCTACAAAGAGTGAATGAGCTCTCTCACCAGGTGGTAAAAGAAACTTTAGAGTGTGGGTTATTTTCTGGAAGCACACTCTTTTCCTGAGAACCTGGGACCCTTATTATTCAGCTGAGTCTGAACTGGCCTGGGTGAATCCTGTTTTTATTCTACTCGTGATAATAAGCAGAATCCTAGTGGAGGTGAGATGTATGGGGCATAGTTTTAAACAATGCTTAAGTGATGAAATTCTTAAGTGGACCTCTGCATGAATCCTTTATTATATTTAAGAATGGATTTCAGTATCCCCAAGGTGGTAGCAGGACGTGGTGGTATAAGCCTCTAATCTCAGCACTCCGGGAGGCTAAGGTAGGAGGGATGCACGTCTGAGCCCAGTCTAGGAAACTTAGTGATTTAGGGAGACCCTGTCTCAATTTTTTAAGAAATTCTAAAAGATTGAGATGTAGTTTCTAGCACTCAAGCTCAAGATACAGTTTCTCTGAGAGTATATATCTAGCAGGGCAACAAAGGGGTTACTTCAGAGGCACCAGAACATTTATCCTTCAGTCTCCAGGAGGACATCAGTGAACTGAGTGACCTTCACCAGACTGCTGTTTCCTTTCCATACAGAATAAGGACCCAGACACTGAACAGCATACTCCATTGACTTCAAGCATAGTCTAAATAAAGTCTTGCAATAAACTTAAAACATTTAGGGAAAAGGTAGATGTGATCAAAACATACTACAATGTTTAACAATCAACCATAATTTCAAACACAGGGTACAATAAAATATAATATTAACTATAGTATTTTATCTCAGATAGTATTCTTACTTTACTATTTTTACAAATTTTATTTTTGATTTGTTTTGTTTAATTTATTTTTAATTTGCACAAAGAGCTAATGTTCCCTGTGGACCTCTTGGGGTGAGCACTACTGTCCCTTTCTCTGCTCTTGCAGCTGCTGCCCTTGATCTCCCCAAGTTCTGCTTCGTGGCTCTCTCCATTTGCCAAATTATCTGTCAGTCCTTCCGCATTCATGGAGATAATGCACTTCTTAGTGATTTGAAAGCTCTGCCCATGCAGGTCAGAGAGCAATTAAGGGAAATTGCTTCCTTCTTCTTGGGAAGGTGCACCCTGCTTTTCATTGCCTACTCAGATTCCATCTAAGCAGCATGCACATGCCTCCTGCTGTTGATCTCACATAAACATCATTACCATCCAGGGGAAAAGGAAGAAAAAACTTAAGTTGATCAACAATTCCCTTGACTCTGAGTGTCCCAGATCCTGTGAAGCACTAGGGGTGCACAGCTGTATGTGACCCAGCATTCTGTAACTAGAAGAGAGTACCACAGTTAGTGAACTCATAAAAAGAGAAGGTTCCCTTTGGCTACCAGTTTTGGAGTGTTCAGTTCATGGTTAGTTGCCTTGCTGCTTTTAGACTCTTAGTGGAGAAGTTCATCACGGTAGACTGTAGTGAAACACAACCACCCACCTCAAGGCTGCCGTACTAAAGTGGAAGGGACCGACATCCCACAATCCCTTTAAAGAGGTCTTCTCCAAAGACCTCCTGCCAGGACACCACTGGATTTGTTCTCTCCCAAAAGTGCCCGGCTGGGGAGTAAGTAAAAGTAAACATGGACATCTTGGGGATTTTTCAGATCAAGACAATAAAAACCATGTTTGGAGACTTGTAAGTATGTGTTAGTGATATTATTTGTTTGACACGAGTATTTGCATAATGCAGAGAGGCCGCCTGGGCTAGGGCAGGAACTGAATGACCAGCTGTCGAAGCTTCTCTGGGCCTGCACATTTACAAGGATGTCAGGCGGACTTCTGAGCAGAGTCTGCAGTGAGACAGCCCTGAGTTAGGTTTGGCTACAGGATTTTCTCAGGTTTGGTTCTCCAGAACTAGTTCCCAGGTCCACCATTCCTAGTCAAGGGAGCTTGAGGGGTTTTGCCAGGAACATCAGCAAGGGAGTGAGGGAAAGGGAAGGAGGAACAGAATAGAAGGGAGCGGAGAAAACTCCTGGCTGGGAGCTCAGGTAATTCCAGGCTTCCCCTCGGGCCATTGAGTTCCAGGGCATAAGGACTTCAGAATATATCCTTCTTTGAAGTCGGGGGGGGGGTACCATCTTTTCTGGTTCAGAGACAGCCACAGGAGCTGGACTCTGCAAAGCACCTCCATGTTCTGCAAATGTGGTGGCCCTCAGAGTTCAGAAACATGAAATAATGAAAGCCCTAGGTCTCAAAGCATCCAAAAAATGGCGGTAGGGAGGACCTGTGAGTATGCATGTGCAAATACAGACACACACACTCACGCACACTCACACACATCCACACACACACTGACAAAAAGGATCTGTGTTTGGGCAGAAACCACGGTGCCCACTACTCCTACTTAATGCTGTTGGGGTCATTTCTCCCCGTTATCTAATTCATCTAAGACAAACTTCAGATCAGATCAAATATAAAAGCATTTAGCACCATGTCTGGCAAAATGTCACCATTTAATACTCTTTTTAAATTTTTTTTTTTTCATCTTTTTGAAACAGTGTTTCGCTGTATAGTTCAGGCTGGCCTTCAGCTCACTTTGTAGCCCAGGTTGGTCTCAAACTCACAACCATCCACCTGCCTCAGCCTCCCGAGTGCTGGGATTACGGCGTGCACCACCACCCCACCGGCTTTTTTTTTTTTTTTTTTTTTTTGTACCAGGAATCGAACTCACGCCCTTGCACATGCCAGGCAGGTGCTGTGCATTTAATACTCTTACCGCCAAAAGTCTCATTTCTGTCTTTTCCTTCTGTGTTCTTCACTATCTATTCTCCTTTCCCCATGAATTCCTTCCAAGGCTTTCTTTATGAAGTTTCTTTTTTCATCAATTCCTCCCCATTCCCTCGGGCTCATTCTGAGATACATTCTGGACCTCCTGTCCTGGTGCACTTGGCACCTTCCTAAGAAGTCTCTGTGTACCCAGCGCATGCTGTCTAATCATCTTTCCACCACCATGTGACTCCTGTATACCTCAGCACCCATTTGCCCTGTGAGTAATTTCTGCGCTATTTCTCCAGATCAGGCTCTCCTCTCTAGTCCTTGGCCTTGAGAATCAACCCTCTCCCTACACATAAAACATGGACAAGTAACCTATTTAAGTACTTAAATACTTCAGCCACAATTTTCCTTAATGCAAAAATCTATTTTGATCTTTTGAGTAAGCCTGGGGTTTTTGTTGTTTAAACCTACTCATTTCCTTTCAGTTGTGACTTTATATTCTCATAAGTCTTGACCTTCCAGGCTTGGTCTGGCTTCCTGTTTTGTAACCCCGATCTCTATTTAAAGACCCTGATACCTACTGTGTTGCTTCTGCAGTGACAGAGCAAGTTAGGCTTCACATAAAAGAGACATCCCAGTTGGGTACAGAGATGCATGTCTATAAATCCAGTACTGAAGGAGACAGGTTTAAGCCCAGCCTTGGCTACTTGGCAAGAATCTGTCTGAAAATAAAAAGAAATTAAAAGAGAAAGCAATGGGGCTGGGGATTTAGCTCAGCGGCAAAGCGCCTGCCTGGCAAGCACAAGGTCGTGAGTTCGGTTCTCGGTACCGGAGAAAAACCCAAAAAAAAA
>NW_004955404.1:6882202-6958687 GCF_000276665.1 Chinchilla lanigera | reverse complement strand
AAAAAAAAAAAAAAAAAAAAAAAAAAAAAAGAGAAAGCAATGTAACTCATTGTGAAGGCCTTAAATCCAATCCCTGGTACCAACAGCAGCCATCCCAGCGGAGGTAAGACAGTCTCACGTACCATTCATGCCCTGCTGAGCTTCACACATCAATGTTCCTCTTCTCGTGAATTCTTCCACTTCCATTGCTAGTCTAACAGCTTTTTCTTCTCACTAATTTTGCTTTATTCTCACTTTGTCTTCACTTTCTTGCTGATGAGCTCTGTATTTTCAGACTGTCGTGGTTAAAACCTATGTGAGACTGATGAGGACTCCATCCCTGGTCCTTCCTTAATGAATCCACACTATGCTCATGGGCAGAACCAAGAAGTGCTGTGAAATGATTTCCATATCCTGTGCTCCTCTGTATCAGCAAGACCTGCCTACTATAGCACTGTGCTTAGGAGACATTGAGGAAAGGCCCTTTGGAAGCTAGAGCTCCGTGTGGTGTGCAGGAGGGAGAACAGCTCTGACTTCAGTTCACAAATCTGCAGTCCAGCTTGCCTGCCTGCTAACCCCAGTGCTGAACCTTCCATTCCCAGTGCAGAACGCCTGGTAGCTTCTCAGTATGTCTCTGTTGGGAAAATGCATTTTCTCAGTACGCATGTATCACAATTCAAGCAGTTCACCTCATCAGGTGCTGGGGTGCCTACCTTTGCCCGTGTGAGAAGCCACTCCATGCACCCATGTATGTCAGAGATTGGGGTCTGCTTGAGTACAAATTTATTCTAGGTCCAGCTTTCGGAGCTCTCAAGTCTTTCTAAGTTCTTGAATTCATGATACTTCTAGAAACTTCCATCTTGTGATTTATTCCATAGACAACAATAGCACTGTGAAAGTAATTGCTCCATCTTAGCTCTTATTTGAGGTGTTTACTGCTTTATAGGTAAATGGCATCACCAGCCTTCACTGCAGCAAAATTTGCTTAATCATAACTCTGTCTGCCGGGCACGCCCACCTTCACCGTTCTGACCCTGTTACTGCATCAGCAGATCAGGTTTTATGCTCTCTGCACAGCTGAATCACACCAGGTTCTTCCTTCCAGAGTCACATCGAACTGTATTTCCTCTGCGGCAGGGTCCCTCACCCCTGAGCCATATAACCATCTTTCCTTCCTACTACCTTGCAATTTTACCTTGTTTGATAGCATTAAATTTTGCCCTGGGTGCTTTTGTCTTTCCTGACTGATTTATACTTTTTTTTTCTTTTTTGAGAGTAGGGACGGTGGAGCTTTTCATTTTACGAATCATTCACTCAATTACCGCTGGTTGTCCCTCTGTAAACATCAGCGTGTGAGTAAATAAATGAACAAATGACTCTCCTACTAGTCTAGACACATAAAATATAAGATACAAACTCTTCACTATTAGAAATAAAGTGTACTTTTAATTGAAAGGAAAAGTTGTTTTGGCGCAGTTAAAAAATTACTCAGATCAGGATCCATTTTGCTTAACTTGGACAGTAGTTACAAAAATGTTGTCAGTAGCACCAAGAAAGATACATCACAGCCTGAGATACACATAGGGTGCAGCAGTTCAGATAGCAGAGCAGGCTCAAGCCGTTAGAGAAACACACTCTTATTTGTGTGAAAGAGGCAGCTTTATCATCTTCAGCTAAAATTCTTCTGTGCTTATGTTTTTGCTGTTTTGTTGGGTTTTTTTTTAACGGCATTTAGCCTAAGTAAGAAGCAATACTCAATTTCACTGCATGCTCTGCCTAACTAATCTAAAAGCTATTTTGTTTATTTTGCAGTAAACATAGATGGTCATTTAAAAAAAAAAAGATGGACACTTGTCTTTCTTCTCCTTTATTTATTTATTTATTTATTTGCGGTTCCAGGGATCGAACTCAGGACCTTGGGCTTGCCAGGCAGGTGCTTTGTGCCTCTGAGCTGAATCCCCAGCCCTATATGGTCAATTTAAAGGGGACTCTGGTATGATGTAACAATAAGCTTATAAAATCCAGGCAAGACAAGTTTTGGGGATGTATTTCCCACAAAGATAATTCCTAGATCTTTGATGAATTTCCTCTTAAATCTAGTTTCATGATGTATCCAACAACTCATTTATGATTATACTTAGTCTAATGTCATCACATTTAGCTCTCCTATTTTTAGCCATGCTATTCTAATTTTCTTTCTTTTTTTTTCCTTAGTGATTCCTTGGCCTAATTATTTAAACATCTTTGTAAATTTTGTTCTCATTTCCAATTGACCAAGTTTACCCTGAGTCATTAATTCAAATATTGATTGCTATTGCCACATCATTCTGTGCAAGGATCACCCTAAATTGGGATGACAAGTGAGCAGACACATTGTGATCCTGATGTGCAAGCTGGCTGAGACCTGCTGGCTGCCTCTATTTTAGCTCCCAAGTCAAACACACAAGGCATATGGCATTATGACCTTGGTGACCACTTCATGTAAAATGAAAAGGATGTGTGTTGTGAGCTGGTCTTTAATACCAATTATACTTTACAGAGGAAGGAGAACCGCAATAGCACAGCATTTATTTCCTGTGTCAATACCAGAAGCTATGTAATATATATCTAACCTACTAATCTTATACTGGAAGAAAGTTGGATCCGGTGTCTCTTTTCAATATTGTTTTCCTTCATGCCCATTTCAAAGCGGCACTTTAGACCCAGTTTCTGAGACTGTCTAAGTGGAGCACTTCACACTGGGTAAATTTGAAGCTATTTTCTTATTTAGCTTAATTATTAAAATGTATTAAAGAAATGAACACGGTGTTTCAGTCAGAAGCACGCCTTCCTGCCCTTGGAAGGGCATCATAACCACATACAGTCCAGTGATATATTGCTGGAAGATGGATTTTCCTAATGTTACCAATTCAACTTTCTTCTAGACCATTTACCCAGCAAAATATTGCCTCTCATGAAATGTGTGAAAAATCTGCAGTTCCAAGCACCACAAATGCAACTCAGTGGTAGATTGGATAGAGGCCAAGAAATTTAACTCCTTTAGTATTGACCAAATGTAGCAACGTTTCCAGAGAGTATTCCTGGTTTTGGAAATGCCTTGTAACGTACACATTTTAGCTTCATAGTATTGTATTTCCAGTGAATGTTTTAAACAAATATTGACACAGAAATGGCCATTGCTCACCCGCATAGCACCACTTCAGGCACATTTAAATCTATTCATCTATGGACCATTAGTTAGCCTGCCCACCATTTATGTAGCCCATACAATAGCATCCTTGTTTGGTGTGAGAGCAAATGAGACAGAAGATAGCATGGACATTCTTCCTGAGACCACACCTGAGCTTGCATGTGGAGCTGTGCCATCACAGTTACCCTTGAGCTGTTTCTTGGGTGCAGTTTCTCCTGAGAAACCTCTTACACTTTGAGTTTCTCATGATCTTCCCCCAACTCTGTCTCTTACTTTTGGCCAGTGTTATGAATTCACTATGACCACCTATACTCCTTCCCTAATTTCTAGATGCTCCATCTTCTGTGAGTAGCCAAATACTATTTGTGCTCCAATTCAGAGAAAGTTCAGCCTAATTCCTGAGGTGAGTTTCCCTTTGCTTTGTTGAATCCTAACTGACAACCCTTCCTTTGATATTCTATTTTTTTTTTTTGGTTTTTCTCCGGTACCGGGAACCGAACTCACGACCTTGCGCTTGCCAGGCAGGCGCTTTTGCCGCTGAGCTAAATCCCCAGCCCCTCTTTGATATTCTAAAAACACAGCTTTCTGCACCTTGCTATTTCTTTGTGGTGTTTTACTTTTGTCCTTATTTTGTAGCACATTTCTGTTATACCTAAGGCTTCTTGGAGTGTGTGTGTGTGTGTGTACAGTGTGTGTGAGTGTATGCGTGTGTGAGTGTGTATGTTCATCAGAGCACATAATGCTTTTGTTGTATTTTATTATTTATCAGATCAGTCAAAAACAGATATTTTCATCCAAAATCTAAAAGTAGTAATGATACAGTTTTCTGGAGCATATCTTTCTCTGGCAGACTGAGAAAACGGTATGCAAAAATTTGTCTTGAAATATCCTTCTAAATATACATGGTTAACCACAGTTCTCTATTTATAGTAAATTCTTTTCTCCTCAAATTACAAGCTCTATTGATAAATCCTTAGTGGATGTTACAAGTTGTTATTGTATGTCTTCCCTTAGAGGACTGTCTTGCACTTCAGCTGAAAGTCCACACCTGAAATAACCTCTTCTAACCTCTTGTGCACCTCACCCTTGTTTCAGACTTTGTGTTCATTTTCCAGGGATGGGCAAGAAGTGGCACAAGGGCATGAAAAGTTAAAAAAAAAGTACTCAAGTGTCAAATTTGTTCAATTCCAGTATTTTGATCTTCTTGAATCTTTCTGATGGAGACCACTATGAAGTGGCTTTGAACAAAATTCGAAATTAACCAATTGGCTTTTCATGTTTCCTTGTGAGTCCATCCAAGGCCTGGCCCCTTGTCTGGAGATGGGCAGTGGACTCATAGTAAGTAAACCTCTATGGGTCAGTAGTCCCAACTTAGGCCTGTAGTGTCCTGTAAAGTTGTGATGCCTCAAAGGACAAGACAAGGCCACAGCTAAGGATACCTGGCTCCAACCTCCATTAACTAGATAAAGATTATAGCTGCAGGCATCTCTCTCCTGAGTGAAGACCTTCCTGGAGATAACATAGTTCTCCTAAATTAACATAATCTATTGCTTGGAGAAGTCCTTGAGAAGACTCTCAAGGTCTTGCTCAGATTCCTGCACTTTCTTCAGTATTCCACTCCTTTGTTTAATAGCTAAATAAATACAGGCCACCCAGAGAAGATCTTGGTCTTAGCCCCCAAAGAATCTCAAATTCTGTTTAAAAGTTTTGATCTTCCTGGAAGTCTAAAATCATACCACTTGACTCTTTTATGTAAGCCTTCTCATACACTTGCTTGGGAGACTGTGGGCCTGACAAGTCCACAATAACTAAGTTATAATATTGACTTGTTATCTTTCCCTCCCTCTTCTGTTACTCAGGATCTGATCACTTATGAGACTATCTTCAAACCAACTCAAATGAGGCTTCAGTCTCCTATGTACCTTAGTTCTAGTATAGTTCCCATAGCCCAGCATAGATTTTCTACACATACAATCTAAACCTGTGTTTCTGCAGCTCTTGTTTAACATGCCCATCATCTTATTTAGATTATACCTTGATTCCCGTCTGTGTTGGTTACTTTTCTCTTGTTGCTGAGACAAAATACCTGACTTCCAAAACTAAGAAAGGAAAGGTGTATTTAGCTCACAGTATATGGGAGGTTCAGTCCATAATCAGCTGACTCCAAGGCAGAGTGTCATGACTCAGGGGCAACAGTTGAAGGCAGCAGAAAACAGCAAAAGCAACAAAAGCAAAGGAGGCTGGGGCAAGCCTGTTTTCCTCTCTTATGTTGTATGCTGGCTACCGCCCACACCATCTCTGTGCCCTTCTCTTGCACAAGCTGAAGATGTTTACAAAGTTAGGACCCTGGCTCCCCACTGAGCTGCTTAAACTTCTAAACTTCTCAAGTTGACACAATGTGTCAACGCATACACCCTCCTTTGGCAAAGCATTTTGGTATCTGTATAAATTCCTAGAACTGTCACTGGCCAACGTCATGGTTATGGTTTATATTTCAGTGTTTATATCACAGTCTCATGTGATTTGAGAGGGTCATTGGATTGTGGGGGCTCTAGCTCACTTGCTATAAGGAGGAGGGCTGTAAGAAGAGGTGGATCTCTGTGGGCGTGGCCTGGACGATATCTGTTTATGACGCCTCCCTTGACTCTCTACTTTCCTGCTTCCATGAAGCTTCTTTTCCCCTGTGCCTCTCTCCATGCCCTGGAGTTGGAAGACCATGGACCAGAAATATGAGCCAAAATAAGAATTTCCTCTTTGGAGCTGCCAGTGTTGCATACTGTAACTCAGTGTTTAAGACAGACTAAATAATGGAATTTCATTCCTCATACTTCAGGAAGTTCAAGATCAAGGTATCAGGAGGTTTGGATTCTTCTGTGGCCTCTTTGATCATCAAACTTAGGACAGTTAATAAATATGAAAAGAGTTGTATTTTATTTGTGTGAAGTTTATTTCCTTTAGTAAATTAGAGCTGCCAGAAGGAACTGGATGAATCTGTTTCCTTTAAATCCATGTCAGAGTGCCCTTATAGGATACTTGATTCATATTAGTGAATGCATAGAGGCAAAGTATTGCCCCCATTTCTACTTGATTAATCAATAAATGGCCATCCAAACTGAGGCCAAGTACTTGTTCTGCGTGATGTATTTCCTGATGGTGCAAAGCAAATCAGACATCTCCCTTCTGCTCCTCAGTAACTTACACCCAGACTCTGCATTCCACCACTTTGCAGGAAAGGAAAACCTTTCAAACCCTCACCTTGAGCTGACTCACTTTGTAAGAATAAATGGTCAGTTCTGAGATCTGAAACACCCAGATCCCAACACCTGTCTGGAGAAAAAGTAAAGAACCCACAACCTACCCAGGCTGCTCCTCCTGGATTCTGTCCGGTCTCTTGGGAAGATGTGATATGGAAGAACTGAAAGCAGGAAATGTTCAACTTGCTGTCTGTGATGCTGTGAGGACTGCAAGAACCTGCTGTAGCCAGGTTTGTAAATGGGAAAGAAGCAGAAAAATGGAGGCTTTGGATCACCAGCGGCTATGTTTTAGGACCTACAAGTTGTCCATTGATGTCCTTGGCAGAAAATGGGTGAATTTGGCATTTTCTTGGGTAAATGGACTTTGACAGTGAGTGTTTTGTTGGTTACAGTGACATGAATGTCACTCTGGCTCTGAAGCTTGCTGTGTGCTGGTCCCCTGTGTTGAGTTCTGAACATTTACTACACCTCATTTCATAAAAACTTCACATGGGACATCTGAGACATATACAGTTCTTATCTCCAATACATAGTAAGAAAACCAAGATTATGTACAGTGACTGTAGAAGAACATCTAGCTATTACCAGGAAGAATCGACAAATTTGACTCAGATCTTCTGACTCAACATAAAAAAAATTTAGACAAATAAAGATGATAAAATAGAGAAATTAATTTAGATAAGTTTGTGGACTGAGCCATTCATGATGGAAATTTTATTCATATTAATTCGGATTTGCTTGCTAATTAGCATTGGGATAAATTCACAAGCAGAGAAATTTTTTGATCTTGAATTCTTATCACTAATTTCATACAACTCACATTCACTGATTTTATATGGAAATCAGTTGTCTAATAATCAAGTGAAAAGAACCTAGAGATGCATTTTAATTATATAAAACTGTTAATTTTGGGAATTTAATGTGGTGAACTGATGATAAAATAATCAGTAAGATGTGTGCTATTTTATTGTAATTTAACTGAGTATTGTGAGGAAACAATGGTCCTTCCTATGCTTAAGTGGAATAAAGCTGTGATTTATAACTGATATGAAGGTCATACAAATTATAAATAGAATATACATATTCTGTGAGACAAAAATGTCACCACTTGTGGTGTGTGAGCAGACATTCCTAATGTATGCTTACAATGAGAATTAGAGTTCTTTCCTTGTCATAAAGGGTAGCATCCCTCTCAAAATGTAATGCCAATATGTTCAACATATTAAAAACTCACACTAAAATCTTAAATTTGTGCCATTCTCTGAGTAGCTGGAATTATTAGAACTGTGAGAGCTTGAAGAACTGGTTAGAGTTTTAGATTTATGCATTTTTTTTTTTTTTTTGGTCTTTTTTTTGTTTTTCTCCGGTACCGGGAATCGAACTCACGACCTTGCGCTTGCCACGCAGGCGCTTTGCCGCTGAGCTAAATCCCCAGCCCCTAGATTTATGCATTTGAAAGGAATATTATGCACCGTGTATGTAATGTATTAATAAAATCTACTCAGATGTATCTGATAGTAGGTAAATTTATAACATATTACATCAAAATAAAATCCCAGTCCTTAATTTAAAGACATTTACTAATTAACTATTTTATACTACCTGTCTTTGATAAAGATCAAAGGCACATAACTAAATTTTATTTAAATAAATATCTGGGGTTTGGTGTAGCTGAGATATACAGTGGCAGACTCTCACATGCAAGGCCCTAGGAAGGATCTCCAGCAAGGGGGAAAATTTTCTTTCCTTCTTCATCCTCCCATACTTCATGACTTCCTGTAAAGCTGAAGGTGAAATATACCCTCCATCTTCCCACAATGCCTCTATAGAGGACAGTAGTGAGGACTTTTATGTTTACTTCCAGTTCCATATGCTCTATGTTTTATTTTCTCCTTTCCAGGAGTAATTCTCTGCCTTTTCCAACAAAATCAATCACTTTGGTGTTGGCTTCTTTCATTTCTGCCCTTCCGCCTCCTCACCGCAATTGTGCCAATCTGTTCAGTAAGACCCGGAGTAAAACCGGCACAAACAGAATTATCCGTAATGGGGAGTGAAAGGGGAGAGGCTAGGAAGCTCATATGTTAATGTTTTTCCTGTCACACGCGATTTCAGTTTTTAAGCCTTGGCAACACTGCCCTCTCTCATTGTTCGGCTGATATCTGTCTGCCTTCTGGGCTCAAACCCTGCACCCTGAAAATCCATGACCCTACCTCATGTACCACTGAGGAGGCACTGCAGAAAGAACTCTTTCTTTGCAAGATAAACTTAGATGCTTTCTGAACTCCTCACTTGGTTTTGATCCTGGTACGCTCAGAGGCAATGCCCCTACAACTGTGCCGAAGTAAGGAGGGACAGTCTCTGCGTGTCTACAAATTAACAGATCTGTGCATCAGGTCTTAAGGAATCTGACTGCAGTTTGGGGCCTTTATCACCCAAGTGTTGGGCAATGGTTGTGGTCCTTCAGGTGAGAAAGAGACTCTCAGGGTATTTTGTCCCCATGATGACGCTCATACTCCAGTGTTGTGCCAGTTCTACTTCACGTTTAATTGTGACTTTCTGTAAGTCACAGGACTTAAGATACAGACGCATACTTACCATCAGTAAATGAATAATCAGTAAAATACCATGAGAATCAGCTATAGTTTCCCTGAATGTTCTTTTTCACTCCTGACAGATTATATCTGTTCAATTATTTATATTAAATTATTCTTCAGAGACAACTGAGTTCACTTCATAATTTGTATTTTGTAACAAAATCTACAAGCTAGTTTGCTCATTCGAAAGTCATCTTTTTTTCCATTGGCTTTGACACTGATGTAAATATGAAAGAGTGCAGGGCACATTTCTCCTATGTGAATGCAGAGAAGGTCTAACACTGACAGTTCTACCAGCAATTGTTCTTTTCTTCTCTCTGTGCAATCCCCCCGCTATCCTGCTGTCCCAGAAAGGCTTTTAGGCCAGGCATATGGATCTACTTAGGAGGCTTCACACTGAATTTTCTCAGTGCTTGATCTCCCATCTCTCTAATGGTTCTCGGTTTTGTTACCAACACATTCATGGCCTACAGTTGACTGCTTTTATTGCTTTTAATTAAAGTCTGAAATAGAAAGTGTCTATTAATCAGTGTGTGAAACCAATCATGAGTAAGGGCTTTATAAACTCCTTACAAGATGGATAGTAGTTTCATAAATTGTTCCACCTCTGTCATTGTGGCAGAAAGACAGTCATTTAAGTTAATTATATCATGGGGCATACCTGTAGTCTGGAAATTTGGAAGACGACACCTATTTTGACATGCCAGCTACTTTTTATTTAGGAGAAGGAGAAAGATTTTTAAAGTATCATTTTATGATCATTGTATTCATTTTCACAGAAAGAAAGGGAGAATGATTTTCTTGTGCATGTGCTCTTGTATTAGTATGTAGTGAGCTAATCATTGGAGATGAATTGCAAGTTTTGATTGTTCGCTCTTCCCTCTTCTCCTAATATGTATTAAAAGACTTGATTTTTCACATTTCCTGGTTCAGACTGATAAAATTTGAACTTCTGATGATGAAATACTCAGCAGCCTATTCCCTTCAGTTTCTGAGATGAAGAGAAATGAGGCACTTTCGCCCGTCTTTCATTTTATGTGCAGGGAAGTTTTTTCAGCTTCCATTTAAATTAATTCAGAGAAGAAACGGCACGGTTCACTGTGACAATAAGAGTGTCCAATCTCACCCACACATTCAGCAGCGTGGCTTGAATAAAATGATGGAATTACAATTCAGTGAAATTTATCTGAGGCCCTTGAGATGTTCTACAGAGCCTATTTTTTACGAGGTTTGGGTAAAAATGTGGGATTTGAGCAGATGGTGGGTTAGATTCACAAGTAGTGTGCTTCCAATAATATAATAAAAATGCACCTCAGAGGAGCGTGTATGTGATTCTTTAGTAAGAAAAAAAATCACCATTGTTTAGAGATCCATAAAGAGGGACTATGTGGGTGAATTCTATGGCTGGAAGCACCAGGGAGGGGCGTGCTCTTTGTTCAAAGGGGCACAAGAGTCAGAGCACCTGGCGTCAGAACTCGATACTGTCCCCATCTGCAAAGCAGACATTTGTGATTTCAACCTCTTTTTTAAATTTCACAACTTACAGGTGGAAGAGTTGAGATGAATTCGCCCTTATATTCCTTTTAAGCTCTAAAAGGCAGTCATAATTGTGCCTGCTGCTTTCACTAGCTCTTCCTCTTCCCTTTCTGTCTCTCTTTGACCCCCACCCTGCAGAGCTCCTGAGCAGGACACAGACAGCCCCACGTGAAGCAGTGGAGCACTGGGTGTGAGCACCAGGTCTGCAGGCCACAGGCATTTGGTTTCCCAGGGAGAACCTAAACACCAGCCCCGGGTCACCGGCTGCAGCTCTGCACTGCCTGCTGTTGTAAGAGGCACACATTTTTCACTACCCGTTCCACTCTAGCACATTCCACATCTTCCTCGTCCACTGCCAGCTCCAGTTCTTGGACCTGTTTTGGTTAGTAGAATATAAGGTTTAGTAAAAAAGTATAGTGAATATTTCAATTTTTAAAAATTGACTATAGTAAAAGACACATTGTCATTAACCCCTTCAAATTACTCCCCATGACCTTGAACACACTTACCCCTTCATTCTTGCCACTTTCTGAGGCAGGTCTAGAAGTCCTCGTTCACGAGTGTCTTTCATGCTCTGCTGTGGCTTCCTCAATGTCCTGAACCAACGCAAAATTTCACTTTCCATAGTCACGTTGCCTTTGAGGAGAACCACAATTCACACAGTGCTAGGTTAGGTGAATAAAGTGAATGAGGACACACTGTAGTGCTATTTGACAAAAATTGCCTTAAGCAGCTTGAAGATTCAAAACATCAGTGCAGCTAGAAAAATAAAGGAGAGGATTTCCAGGACTGCTTTAGAAAGTGGGAAGAGTAATGGAATAAATGCAGTTTAAAAAAAAAAAAGTTTGTTGAAAGGGATTTATGGCAACCTGTCTTTTACTCTAAAAGATTTAAATGCTCGGGCTGAGGATTTAGCTCAGCGGCACAGCACCTGCCTGGCAAGCACAAGGTCATGAGTTCGGTTCCCAGTACTGGAAAAAAAAACAGAAAAAGATAAACAGCTTTAAATGCTCATGGTATTGTTTGATCATATCTTGAATGAGTGCCTCATCTATGCAAAGAGTTTAGTATTGATTTTAAATTTATTCTCAGAGTTAATCCCAAAAATGGAAATTGCTTCTTCAACCTTGGTCAAGGAAAAGAGCACCTTTGGAATAGAACCATGTCATAGAGCAGAGCAGGTTAAGCAGTCTACATGGAGGATGTCTTATGCAAAACTCTATTCCACAATTAATTAATTTAATTCTGTGAAATTTTAGAGACCTACTGCTTTCCAGTCTTTCTGCTAAGGGTTTCCTATGCGTAGGGAAGAATGAGTGAAGCCCAGAAGTTTCTGTCATAGACCAAAGGAAGCATATGAAAACAGCACATGAACTGTGGGGACACGACTCCCTGCTCCCCACAGCATTCTTCTCTGCAGAAGTGGCAGGAGCCAGAGCAGGTGAGGGCAAGGATGCTTACAAAACATCCCCTGCACTCACTTTCCTGAGTCAGTCTTCAGGAAGTCCAGCCCAGTGCACTCACCTACTGGAGATTGCCCCCAGGTTCTTCCTGAAAGCGTAGCCACATCCAGCTGTGTCTGTCCCAGCTTCCTCTGGTTTCAGTGTTGCTCTTGCACAAGCCAAACTTCTCCAGTTCTTCCTTGCTATTCTACCAAGGTAGTTGTGCAGTTGCCCAGACCGCTAGTAACTTTGACAGCCAATTACACTAATTCTTCTTCTATGCTTTCATTATCTTTGAGGCTCGTCTCACCTGAATGTCATTATCATAGTGGCAAGGACTGTTCATCTACAAGGACAGGATGTGAGTATCTCGGTTTCAAGCGCACCATAGGCTGTATTTGGGTAAATCCAGTTGCAACCTTGCTTCACTTGTGAGGCTGGCACTAACATGTATAGGTATTTTGCAGTCATCACATTCCTCTCCTTTCTTGGTTTCTCATATCTTGACGACTGAAACAAGTTTTTCTGAATTTTTTTCCCTTCACACACCTCACTTTCACTCAAACAGGGAAGGGGGAGGAACGGGTAACCCTGATGTGTTGTTTCAAAGGCAGTGGACTCTCCCTCTCATCAGCATTACCCACACGCTGCCCACAACAATATGTCTTTCAAAATCACTTTTCTGTTGTTGAGAAAAGCCCGTGACTTATGTTTGGAATATTCTTTTATTTCTCATGATGGGATAAAGGAAGTGGATATGATTTTATCATATAAGATAGGTGAATAGGTAGCAAGGACCTAGGCAGGTGGGACAAAAGTTCACTAAGGTCTGTGGGTACAGAATGGTATCAGGGAATGGCAAGTTTATTTTGGCGGAAGTGGTGATGACTGATTATTATCACTATCACCTGGTCGTAATGTTAGCTTGCACCTACCAGAACAGGCACAGATATTAGATTTTCACAGAACAATTTTTTGTTTCACCGGAGACCGATAGAAAAATGTCACCTTTGTCTGTGTTTAGGTATACAGAAATATATAGAGATGCAGCTATAGATATAATAATATATTATTTTCTTTTACACCAAAAAAGTAAAATGTGTCATGATTTGTGAAGTAGCATTTGAAAACTACTTGGGGGGCTGGGGATTTAGCTCAGCGGCAAAGCGCCTGCCTGGCAAGCGCAAGGTCATGAGTTCGGTTCCTGGTACCGGAAAAAAAAACGAAAAAAAAAAAAAAAAGAAAACTACTTGGATGGGATATTGGGAGTGAAGAACTAAGAAGGTATCAACTGTGAAGATCTAAATGTAAATTATGAGAGAAAGATCTAAATGAAACGTGTGATGTGTTAATGAAAGAATCCATTATACCCAACAGAAAGCATTTTACGTGAGTTCCTGCCTGTGTAAATCTCTTTTAAAAGAAGCTCTCAACTCAGTGATCTCTCAGATCTGATTTGTTGATTGAGTAAATTAAGCCCATTGTAGTCAAACTGGAGTATCTTAAAAAAGAAGTTTTGAGTTTTACTAGACAAATGCCCCTCAAACCAAAACTAAGCACTTATCAGAAAAGAGTTATTCTCTTTGGTTCTAATGATCTGTACAAGGTGTTTCAGAACTGTGCGGTCATTTGTCAGGAAGCCTGCAGTCCTTGACAGAGATCCTTCTAAGGAAAGCACTTCACAGTATATGTCTGATAGGTATTGCATCAACCTCTATTATTTGACAAAATGTTTGTTTTCAGCTCCCTTTTGTTTCCTTCAGCATGTCAGGATGTTTCCAGGTCACAATGACTACCACAGTACGTGAAGAGGTCAACCAAGAAACGTAAGCAGTCTGATTAGGGTGCACCATTGTGTGTGGGACTCGGGCCGGAGGTGCTCATCATTGATTCACTGGCTCTACGAGCCAACTGAAATTTATGGTGTCCTTCGGGGCGTTATGGTCCCTGTTCTCAGCACTGGGTGCGTATAGTGAACAAAACATGGGAGGCCCTGAGTGCTGGTGACTAATCTAAGCTGTGACATCCTAAATAGGATCAATTCTAGGTCATCCCTACTTTGGTTTGCATAAGCACCCTTTGGAGAGTATGCTTATATGCCCTCAATCAATCACTTTGCATTTGTAAAAGAATCATCATGTACCAAATCAAAAACCTGGAAATACAAGGAAGAACATATGTTCTGCTCTGATTTTTCAATAGGGCTCATAATCAGTTAGTCTTAAAAATAACTCCAAGCTAATATGATGAGCACAACCATAATTGTGTGAGCTCAGGCGAGGGATGGCTGGGGTAAGGAAGGAAGGCAGTGTGCATCAGGGCTGGGGTGTGTATTTAAGAAGGCTGCTCAGAAACTGGCTTTGCAGTTTACTTTAATTATGTGGAATATCTTTATAGTTGCAAAAGTAAACAAAATGACAAGTAAATTCAGAGAAATGTGTTTCATTTTCTGTCCTCTGACTCAACTGCACATCGAATTCAACTTTAAATCAAGTCTTAAGGAAGTCTTCCATGGTTTCCCAGACAATGACAGGAGGCTGCTCTGTTGAGACTGCTGAGCCCAGGACACACATGCTGCATTGAATCTCTGAACATGGGACCCAGAAATGTGCATTTTGCACAAGTGTCTTCCTCTTAAGTACAGTAGAATCTAAAATCCCATTGTCAGCAAGATTTGATGTGAAGATGTGGATAAGGAGCAGCTAACAGGGCGCTGTAGGGGTGGGATGCAGTGTGCTTTAGGAGAAAGGAACCTTCGGCTCTCTAAGGAGCGTAGGGTTTGCACAGGAGAATGGGTCTTGGGGCCCCACTAAGGGTGAATTATCAGAAGAATCAAGGGGGTCTGCAGTTTAGCATTTTAGGAAGATGAATATGGACTGTGCAGAAGCAAGTAAAGCACATTTTAAAACTTTTTATATTTTTGATTGATGTGTAATATTTGTATGTATTTATGAGTCACAATGTGATACATGGTTAATTGCTTTACTATGAATTCATTCGACTCCTACTCAAGGGAACTAGAACAGGAGAATGTACAGTGGTCCAGGGAAGAGAGATGAAAATCAGATCTGGAGCAGAGAAGGGTTCCCAAATCATCTTCTCCTCATCCTACTACTACTGGACATGGTTTTCTTCAATCTTGAATTTGTCATTGACAAATCCAAAATTAAATGCAATCTTTAGCAACCACTACAAATTTTGACACTTGGAATATTCCTAGAAATCTATCCATGTGCTATTAAACCTCAATTTGTAGGATTCAATGGCATTTTCAACCACTAGAAGGGCAATTGTTCAATACACGTACGATGAACTTTTTCAAGACACAGCCAGCTAGCGGACAGTTCCCTTTGCCTGAGAACTTCTTCCACCTCATACAGAAGCAGGCTGTGGTTGTTACTGTGTGCTGCAGCACACAGTTGATAATTACTCAACATAAATACGTACTTGAATAATTTTATTTTTCAAAATATTCTTCTTTGTACATTTCTAGAGATGTAGGCACAGACAAGTACCCAGTCTGATTGGTACAGGCCAAGTCGATGTCACTTTCTCATCCATAAAGGTAAAATGAATCTGCAGGCTTAGAAAAGTATACGAATATTGACCAAGCTGGTGCCAACGTGCAGCTCAGCTTGACTAACTTCACACAGGTTTCTTCCTCTCTTTTTCAAGGACCCTGGAAGCCTTATAAAATGTGATCACCAGGAAAGCCCCGATCTACTTTTCAGCAAATTTTGAGAGGAGGAAAGAGTGGGCCCAGATGGCTCATTCCCTTGGCCAGGTCTGGCCCAGCCATTGCTAGCATTTCGCAGTAGTGCTTCCCAGCACTTCGAAACTCTCCTGCCTCTTGCTCACTTGAAATGCAGTTCCATTTAGTGCCTTTTGTGGTAGGGGGGAATAGATCTTCCTGGGTTATTTAACTGATATTGACCTTTTTTTCTCTCTTACAGTGCATCTCTGAGCATGCAGAAGTACCTAGTTATTCTTAGCATAGACCATTGTTCTACACACAGCTCATATAAAAACACTTTGCTATTTCAAAAATTCAGAAATAGTACTCACTGGTTATCTTTCTCATACCTATTTGAATTACAATTTCAATCATTTACGTTTAGTACACAAACATTTTTAAGGAATGAAGTCAGGAGCAGTTTGGCAGTGTGTACATAAATCAGAATTGCTAATAAGGAATGCTGTTCCATTGCAAAGGTAGTCATCCTTCTTTCAACTGTAAAGTCTGAGCTGGGAAAAGCAGAACTGTTGTCTTATGCCTTCCCAACAGATGAAGAAGAAAAAGAAAAGGCTACTGTAGTCTATTTCAATATTTTATCTTTTCTTTATATCTAGAATTATTTTAAATTATCCTTGATTTTATTTCTATAATTTGCTTCTATAACTATCAACTTCAATATATAATAACCAAAACTCCATAAGAAGTAGATTTTCTTTTCTCATTGGTAGCTGCACTTATGAACATTTTTTTTTTTTTTCCTTTGCAGAGAGATTGGGAATAATGTTTTTCCTTCTAAGCAATTTAGGGCCTGCTCAAAACTGAGTACAAAATTGTACACAGGCGCTGACATCTTTGCCTTGAAGATATTGACCCTCAGGTAATCCAATCCCTGATAAAAGTGAGAATTTTTATTTTGCTTTCTAATTCTTCATGATTCATAAACAAGTCCAAGGTATGTAGTTAAGCTGTAATGGCTCCTAATGACTGTGACATTTAAGAGCAATGACCCTCTGAGTTGAAACTCTTTGGTTATTCTCAGGTTAGTTAACCTTTTGGAAGCTCAAAGCCCCAATTATTTCTGACAGAGACAGAATTTCAGAGGCCCAACAGGATTGTGCTCTTAGGGATAAACGGTGTGGGGTAATTCGGCTAGTGGCTTTCAGAACAAAGAATATTTATTCAGGTGTGGTATGAAACTCTCTCAATAAGCAAGAAAAAACAATCGCTCATTAATTAACAGAGAGGGTCCTAACTGCTTAATTTTTATCAAAGAATTTTAAGAATGAAAATTTCAAGAGAATTCATTGGGAGGAGTAAGTAGATTGGTCTATCAAAAATCTCACAGAATTTTACTTAAGGAAATAACTTTGCTTTCTCTAAATGCTCTTCAGTAAAAGTGAGATTTGGACTCTCAGATAGACAGTGGATTTGAACTGAATGTGCATTGGCGCTCTTCACGTTTTCTTCTGATATATTTATGTTGCACACATGTGATTTAACTTATTTGTGTTTCACAGGTAGGTGCTTCCATTTTAGTGCTGAATATAGAATTTATGATTAAGTATTATTAGTGTGTGTATTATTTTCCTTATCACATATGACCTTAGAATGTGATAAGTCAGATATTTGGACTATTAAATACCTTTGCATGTAATTAATTTTAATTTTTCATGAGGTATCCATTATTAAGAAAAATGCATACAGATACTATTAATATTCAAAGTAGGTAGGCTTACCGTAGGAATATGAATGTGTAGCAGCATGATGGATACCCATAATTTTCCCTTCTGTACTGATCATTAGTACAGTCTGTGTCTCCAATTGATGCCAATGATTGTTTGAATGGGTTTAATTTTAAAGTTTTAGGCTATCAATAAATATTAAGCCTCTGCACTATGTGGAACACCTCACTTGACAGTGAGGAAAAAAGTCCTTAAGCCATTTAAGATCTTTGCCTTCTCTTCCAGCCGTTGCCTGCCTAGTGATTAAAGCTCTCCCTGATTTCATGAGAAAAAGATTGATCATGTTAATGTACTGATGACATTCCCTCCTTTGTCTCAAAATAGGATTGATAGTTACAATATTTATATGTCCATTTTCTCTTCAGCTCTCATTATGGTAAGCTATTACACTGTTAGGTTTGGAAGACGAGCCTTTATTTCCGAGATCACATTTGCTCCTTCTTGCCATCATAGTGCTGTTGCTTTGCAGCCTTCTTGAAATCATTCATCAGACAGAGACTGTGTTATAGAAGCAGGGAGGCATGTGTAGGCTGAGAAGAGGTACCAGCAGGAGTAGTCTCTGTATAATTGCCCAGAACATGCTACCTGAATTCCATTTGTCTTCCGGGGAGTTTGGTGATAAGGGAGACACTTGTTTATGCATCATTCATCTATCTCATAGTGCAAGAATGAGGAAGCTTATTTGCAAGTACAATTTCAAAGTACCTGGCAAGACTCGCCACAGTCCTAGAATGGCGAGGATGTTTCTTGGATGCATGGATAATGTGTGTCACATACTCTGTTATAGGATTTTGTTCAGCATTGTGTAATACCTTTGAGGTAGAAAATTGCTCCTCCTCTTCGATGCCTCCTTTCTGTCTGCCTTTGTCAGAGCTTTGCTGGATTGTCTGTGAAGTCGACAGAAGGTGCACCCAACAAAAATTGGGAGAAATAGCAAACTTCCTTGGGAACCTCAGAGAGCTACTGAAAATAAAACCACCAAAAGCACACAGCAAAGGGAATGCTGCTTAGCTGAAATCACATCAGCATTATAACACTACAGTCTATTCACTGTTACTGAAAATCACATTCACGTTTTGAAAATTTTAGTATGGAAAACAGCACTGTGTAATAAAGATAATGCTTTAGGTTTCATCTTATAAACATATGTGCTGTCAAAATTAATAATGCATTGTGATGTAAAAGACAAAGCTGCCCAGATAAATCTAGCGATGTTCTGGACATCCACCTGGACATAAGGCAAGAGTAGTGTGCGACATCTAGGATGATTTTAAGACATAAAACACATGACTTAGAAATGTAGCACCACTGTAAAATGAAAGGGAAAAGAGGTTTAGATGAATTATCAAAATATAATAAAGATTTAGATGAAGCAAAGGTAACGTATAAAGAATCTGGGTTCACATTATTTAATAGTTGGAACTAGTAACTAGTATAGTTATACAACTAGGAAAAAAGGGAAGAAAATGAGTTGATTTTCCAGAAACGTGTAAGAAGCTTTGTGGTGGCTTACGTGAGGACACTCAGGGAGCGAGTGAGGAGGAAGAAAGCCTTGAGAAACATCGGCGGGCGGAAATTTACGACGGATGGGCCAAGGGGTTTATGGACTTCCCAGGGACGATTAAAACAAAGTTGCCTTGAGAGCTCTCATCAGAAGCATACTTTACTATTTCTAAGTATTATTTGATTTTCAACGTCTTTTGGAATAAGCTATATCTTACAATCTAAAGTAAGTCATCACGTACGTTCACATTATAAGGAGTTGTAAGTGAATCTCAGGAGGATTACATGCTTTGCCTTAATCTTGCATGCACATCATTCTACTTTATTGTCTTGCGAGAAGGAGGGCTTCTATGTGTAAACATCTAATCCTTCTTGAAGAAATGTAAGGAAACCTGGAATACATGATAAACACCTTGAGAAAGTTAACAGAGTGTTTCCTGTTTGCTGAAAGATGGCAATTTCCAATGCTATTTTGAAAGGAAAAATTGGATTTTAAAAGCAGTTTTAAACTACCGGCTTTAAAATAAAGGATTTAAAAATACTGGATTGACTCGTGTCTTCTTATACAAGATTCTCCATGGACTGAAAGCTAGGGAAGAGAAAAGAAGCAAACACGTGGTAGTTATAGTAATTTCTCCCCTCAGCAGGTGCTGGGGAAGCCATGAAGGAGGTGGAGGCCAGCTGCAGGATTTTCCCACCTCCCACACCCTTGCTCCTATCCTGCCTACTCTCTTCCTCTGTCCAAGCATGCTGGTTGCTCCTGCCTTGCTGTATACTACCAGCAAGTTATGTAACCTCTCTGAGCCTCAGTTTCCAATAGGAATCAAACAGACAGACACTTTCTGCCTCCCAGGGTTGTTCTGAGCTTTAAATTAGTTAACTTACTGTGTCAGGTATAGCTCCTTCAGGCCCACATCCCTAGTCTTTGGCTGGTTTGGCTGGCTTGCTGTTCCTCCTTTTGCTACAGGGGATTTAACCATTTGCTCCCATCTCTTCCCCTCCAAGAATTTGTCCATAGGGTGATTGAAGCCTCCTCCTTACAGGCAGGGGAATTCCCTCCAGGCCCTACAAAACCAACCTTGTGGAGCCAAGGCAGTGGTGAGTCTAAAGAGCTTCTCCTGATAAGATCAGGCCTCTGGAGAGCTTTTCTTTCCCACTCTGCTTCCCACACTTCCATAGGTCTCTCCCATAGGCTTGATTTCAAACAGCTATCTCTCCAAAGCTCTAGGTCTATGGACCCTGGCCTAAGACACTTGGAATGTTCCTTGAACATTGTATTTAATGAGCAAATGCCTAGTGGTATCAGTATTAATTCCTTCTTCAAAGTCATGCTGAACACTGGTATTGAAGGTGTGCTGTTCTTTGTGTGCGTTTCTGCCTAGACCTTAGTGCGGAAACCCAAGTGCTCATCGGATGGCCATAGAGCCTACATTTCTGGCAGAACTTAGAGTTGAAGTAGAGAATAGAGGAAATTAACAGCCTAAGAACACATTGGTCGATGTCCCTCAGGAAGACTGCTGTAACTGAATTATTTGTGTTTTATTTTGTAAAATATCTGGTGAGACATGAAGCTGTCAAGAGCAAATCATTTTAATATTTATAATAAATGCACTTCTCTTGATTTACTATGTCTACCCATCAAAATATTGGTATTTACTTGTATTTCAGCTGTGCCTTATTTACATGGCATTTTTCAACTCAGCTTTTTCACACAAATGGTGGCCTTGCTAAATATCTTATCCAATTAACCAGTTTAAGAATGAGCTTTTTACACAATTGTGTTTTTATGGCTTTGTCAAAGTCTTGTCTAAAGAAGATGAAAGATTGACCATCCCAGTACAATCCTTGCTAACAGCAGTGCTTCCAAGGAAACACTCAGGACCACAGCATAAGAACTGTCCAGCTTCTGGAATGTGGGTCTATTTACCATATTAAGATTTCAAAGGCATAAAGAATGTCTATTTAGGCTTAATGCACTGTGGTTCATTTTAGAAGAGATGTTTGCATAGTACATAAAGCATTCCCCCAAGCAGAAGACGAGATAAAAGTCTATGAGCTGAGCTCTAGGAAAGTGCACAAGGATTTAGCTAAAGGTCAATGAGTTATTATAGGAAACATTATAAGCCCAGCATGGTGGCACACACCGTAATGCCTGCAATCTGGGAGACTGTGGCAAGAAAACAGCAAGTCCAAGCGCATCCTGGGCAACTGAAAAACTTTTAAATAAAAAAAAAATAGAAAGGAGTGAGCAAAAGCATCAGGGTGAAGGGCCTGGTTTCAGTTACCAGTGTTACATACCCCCAATTTATTTATAGATATAGATATAGGTATATATATCTATATATATATGTAAATTTAAAAATAAAAATATTATTCATAACTAAAAGTAAATAGACCAGTGAGGTACACACTTTGGTGTAAAATTCATGTTTGTATATTTGTTAATCTGAAACATTCCATCTTGCTCTTAATCCTTCATAGAAAACATGGGCTCTTGATCCATAAGGATGGCTCCACTGACACGCACTCTCTTCCCCAGCATCTGCCCCTCAATCCTAGCAGACACAGTGGAATTCCCTTTCTTGTCTACCTTTCCAGATATGGCCTCATTACTGTATGGTGTCTGTCCCTACATGGACTACAAATTTCTCTCATTTTCTCCCACTCTGTTGCTGTCTAACCCACTTCTGTATATCTAAAGTACATCGCTTCAGATGTTGTATAGTTCAATCTTACATTTTTAAACAATTGACAAACTGTGGGATGCTTAGACCACTTCTATTTAATATAATGAGTGACATGATTAAGTTTGAATCTGTCATCTTGAGATTTATTGTTAGTCCTCTTCCTAGTTTGTACCTTTCTTCTTTTTTATTTTGTTAAGGAATTGAAGATTTTCTTATTTCTTACCTTATTTGTTGGTTCATTATTGGTAAGTTTTATTTCATTGATTTCTTTAGGATTTGAGCATGCACCTTTAAGCTATCACTATCTGAAAATGATATTATTGAATCTTATGCATACTACTGGATGCTTCAAATGATATTAATTCCATTATTCTTCTATGATAGAAATTATTCATCTTTATATGCTATAGAACTTTTTGGGTATTGTCGGACCATGTGCTCAGGTGCTCAATTGCCTTTTAAATAGTTAAACCATCAGTGGACTTTCCCATCTTCCTACCTACTCTTCACAGCAGGTGTTCTTCATTCATTGGGCAGATTCAAAGTTCCACTGGGTTTGTGCCCATTTCCTGTAGGACTTGTTTCACTTTTTCCTATAGTGAAAAGCAGCTGTTATTGGATTCTCTGAGAATTTGTTTGAGTGAGAGTGCTTTGCCTTCACTTTTTGAAATATTTCCCTTTGAGTATAGAATTCTAAAGTATTGAATTCAGCGAGTGTAGGAGTAAAACTGATCCTTGTCTTCCCATTTGCCTCCTTTCTGACAAAACAAACAGACTGTCAACCTTATTTTGTTCCTTTTATCTCTGAATCCTTTTACAATTTTTCCTTGCATGCTTGATTTTAAGCAATTTGATCAAGATTAACCTTGGTGTACCATTCCTGAGAGTTATAGAATATTTGTGTTTGTTAGACTTTCTGGATCTGAGTTTGTAATTTTCATCAAATTAAAATTAAGCCGTTGGTTCTTCAAATATATTTTCTGTCTTCTACCTTTGGGAACTCAAATTATATGTATATTGTACTGCTTGCATTTGGTCCTCTTCTCAATGACATGAACATATTCTTCTCTGTCCTTTTTACATAGTGCCTATTAGTGCGTCCTTAGATTAACCAATTATTCTGTAATATTTCTCTGCTGTTAATGTATTCAGTATGTTATTCTATTTCAGACCTTGTAGCTTTTGTCTCAGAAAGTTAATTTTTCAAAAATGCCTACAATATCCGTATTTTAATTTTAGAGCATGTAAGGTAAGAGTAGCTAACCTATCTTCATGGTGTTATCTGATACTTTCAGTAGGTGTCAGGTCTGGGTTTGTTTTGATTAACTGGATGATTATTCTCCTCATCTCAATCATTCACTTAAATTTCTTTACACAAAGTATTTATTAAGTAAGCCTTGTATGATGACAATGATACAGACACATTAGCACCCACTAAGAAGTATTCCTTACATTTTTTGCCTATGTTAAAAAGCAACTGTTTTAATCCTTTCAGGCTGCTATAACAAAATACCATGGACTAGGTCTCCTACACACCAGGTTTTTGCTGCTTTGGAAATCAACTAATGTTGAATTGAAAGGAGATAACATGAATTTTATAATGTTAGGGACTACAAATTTTTAGTACTCCTCTAAATACTCTTAAGAATTGTTGTATGATACAATTTACTCACTCAGAAATCCTTTGATTCTTTCAAGTTTGTATTTAATATCTGCCAATGGGACTAGGGCTTGTTTAATCTAGGGCTGTTTATTTCTCATTACAGAGGCAGGGCTTCTATGTGGAGCTTTGGAAACGATGAGTTTTTCTGGTTGCATTCTGGAACAGGTACTATTGCCAGCCCTGTGTGCCTCCCTGGTCCTATTCTCTGTTAATCATTTTGAATTATCATTTCCAGGTATTTGGGGTAGCAGCTTCACATGCTAGGGCTAATATCTCCTTTGCTAAGTGCTCAAAAGGAAGCTCATTTGATAATGTGTCCACATGTCAAAAGAAATTCACTGAAACTCATGTGCATCTTGAAATCCATTGAACGTAATGAACTGTATGAACTTTGTAAGATCAGATAAATATCTGTGTTGAGGTCATAGGAGGAGATGGAAATGAACAAGAGTAATGAGTCAGTAGGGAAAAATCTTATCACACAGCAACAGTGCAGTACTTTATTCCAACTCAATAAGGCAAGGTGAGAGATTTGAAGAATAGTGTCATGACCAAATTGATCCATGGTGAAGGAAGAAGAAATTTATTAGTGGTCAGGGAGCTTGATTCTAGCCCTGATATGCTTCCCTATTTCCAAATACCAAAGCTCGAGAGGGAGGATTTAGAAATAGGAATCTAGAGGACTTTGTTTCCCTCCTTTTATCATCGAGGTATGGTTAATCCTTTGGAACAACGGGCATAGGTCTGAAGAAGCTTCTTGATTTTCCAACTCTTTCTGTAGAAGCTCTTTCTCTACTTCTATTGTCTGTTGGTGAAAGTGTTTAATAACATTTATCTCTTGACCTTTTAGCCATTTGCCCTTTGAGTTTATTTACACCAACCCAGTGAATACAAACGGTGCAGAGCAGTCTAGTGGGCATTTATTCTGCAAATCAAAACCACCTCAAGGCACCTTGTGATATCCAGGACACTGCTTTATTTACCAGGATACCTACAGATAACAAGGAGGCGCAAAGGAAAAATGTAAGTGTAAATTAAATTCTCGGGCCAGTTCCTCTTTGTTATTTCCTTTCTTCACTTGTGTTTGAATACGATCTGCATCACACATGTAAAACAGAGATGATTATCAAATCAGTGAGATAAATATACAGCTCATCTTCATAGTAGAAAATGTGTGAGAAACTTATTTTTTCACTTAACTTACAAACAAATTTGAAGGAAATTGTGTTAAGTAGAATGAACATAAACTATTAATATGTTTCTATTTTCTTTCTTTTTATTATTCTGTCTAAAGGATAGAAAGCACCCAGATGTGTGCATGGTACTGGCTTATTTCCAAAGTCTGTCATCAGATTAGTATTTAACACAATGTTCAGGATTTAGTCATTATAATTAATCATCCCTAAGTGCAGAAAGATACTTAATGCTGTGTCTCTACTCATTACTTAAACTTTTAGTTCTGTAGTGAAGGGCCTCAGACAAAGATTAATTAGGTCAAAAATTGGGGAGTTGTTCTCTCACCATTGAGCAGAGGATTTGTGTATACAAGTGAAACTAGTGTTGTGGAAGATTCTTCTATAATAAAACCAGTACATTTCTAATTGACTTTGTCCAGTAACACTGATACACCCCAGATTTAACTTAATTAACTTCTCTAGTATTTAATTTTACTATTCACCTTTTCTGTACAGTGGTAATGGATAAACAGTTTACAGGCTTTAGTCAGCATGTTTTCTGGGGGGAAATGAAGGCTTGTTTCACCTTAGGAAATAAATCCACAAACAGCTCACTTCTTTATACTCACTGAGTCTCAGTTTTGTCAGCTAAAAGTAAGATGAATGAGAATATATGATCTTTAAGATTTCCTATAATTTTAAAACACCATAAATTAATATGTAACCCATACAGAGATAGAATAAATCTCAAACACCAAAAACTCTACAATGACATATTCTGGAATTTGTATTTGGACTAAGATTAAAAAGATGACCAATTTCAGTTTTGTTGTTGCTAATAGATTTTGTTTGAAATATGTCCTTTTACATGGAAAGAGAATGAGATGTTCAAAATTTCTTTTTTCATTTTTGGAAAACCCAGTCTTCTGTTGAATGACCTTCACATCACACATGGAAGAGTCCATGCTATGAGAAATATTTTGTTACCGAAAAGACTCCTCGTGCTTGCTCCATACCGATACACATAATCACTGGGAGAGGAAAGAGAAGCACATGCGGCTTGATTAACATCCTGGCCCCGTTTGCTTATGTTTCCCACTATCAGATTAATGTATTTTTAAATGTACTTCTTCCTCTAGCATATTAATTCTCTACATACCTCTAGAGATTTGCACAGTCCCTCAGTAAAATGCCTCACTCATCAAATTCTCCACTTAAGAAGCATTTATCATCTGCAGTTATTTATTTCCCATGGCTTTTTATTTTCTTTTATATAGGACATTTATCACAGCATAAAGCATACTCGGCCATGAAAAGTTTGTGTTGCATAACCACGTCAGTATTTTCTATCAGATGGACTTCTCTTTGGAAGCTCTTTATGGGAATTCCAGATGTGGCTTACTCCCTAGTCCTTACCACAATGAACAATATGTAAATAAATATTCTGCTAAATGTTAATTTACAACATTTACATAATTGGAATAAAGTGTGCCATAGTTCTTCTGTTCAAATTTTGAAATGTTACATTCTTAAGTCACACTAGTTTATCCAGAAGAGTCTGGTCTAAACCACTGGAGTCCTTGACATTGCATACAGGTTGGATTATTTCCCAGGTGAAAGACCGAGGTTTGAAAAGCTTATTGGACAAGATTCAGCAAGCTGGTAATTATTTATTTGATATATACATTTTTCTACTTGACTATACTATAACCTTTTAGATTCAATAACCAAAGTTTGTATTTCTTTGAAATCCTATAAAGCATAGATTGGCAAGCCTTTTTCTATTCTAAGGTAAATAATAAATATTTCCATTTCTGCAGGCCAGACTGTCTTGTTGCCAACTATTAAACTCTGGTTTTAGCGCACAGTCATCTGTAGAAAATATGTAAATAAAATGAACAAGACAACAACCTAAAAAACTTCATGTTCAAAAGAGGCAGCCGATTATGCCTGTGGGCAACGCTCTCCTGATCTGCCCATCCAAGCGCAGTCTTGTAACATAAAAATGAACATAATTTCAAACTCAGCATAAAGTGGGGTGTTTTTAATGTTGTTTTTCTCAAGAGACAGGGTCTCCTTATGTAGCTCAGGCTGGCCTTAAACTCATTGCAAATCCTCCTGCCTCACCCTCCTGAGTGCTGGAATTACAAGCTTGTGTCACCACAACTGGCCCTGATTTTCTTCTTAAGAGTATTATTCTGTGCAGAAAGGTTTTTTAACCTTTTTGCTTCATCTGATTTTTTAAGCTCTACTACAGAAATGTATACAGCTTTACATTTACTTATCTCAGTTTTTTGAAAGGAAATTTTTTGTTATCACTTGCTTCTTTGGGGAAAGAATTGTTTGAGTTTATGTCCGGAACTGAGTACTTTAATCATAACGGGGCACAATGTAAAAGCTACTGTGATTCTATTATGAGTGGGCTATGAAATTTTGTTTTTCATTAAAAAAGCCAAGAAGACTAAAAAAGAAATAACCATTAATATAATTTTACATGGAAATTTCATGCCAGCCATATAAATATTTACACATGTGGGCAGAAACTAGAAGTCAGTGCTTCTAGCAACAGAGTTGCTACACAGAATAACAATAGATTTAGGTTACAGTTCTTGGTCAAAGACGTGAGAATTAAAATAGCTATTTCTGCTTCATTATTTAGAAAAATAATTTAAGAAATATAAAAGTTCTGCTGCTCTAAGAAAGAAAATTTGATTCACCATGCCATTATTTAGGTTGTCACATTTCAGACTGATATCATATCCCATGATTCAAGTACTTCAATTCATCTTATAAGTTAAGAAACATTTTCATTTTTAGCACTTTGGACAAACTCCTTGAAGTTACCCATAAAACCACATATAGTGAAGTTTGCTACTTTGAACAATAGGGCCAGAACACAGAGGTTCTTATTTCCAAAACTTAATAGTTCTTTTAAATTGTTTTTATTCTGTGAAGAAACCCCTCAGGGATGATGATTTGGTTTTAATTTATAAATAAATTTTATAAAGCAATCAGCACTCAAAAAGTTACATTAGAAAATAGCAAGAAGATGAAATATGCCATTAAATGCTCCTCTAAACCATTATAGATTTTTTTCAGAACATTAGTGATACAGTACTGTCTGGAGGAATCTACAGTTTGAAAATAATGCATTGCACATGTTTATTTGTACTTGGGTATTTGCTTCTATCTGTACTCCAGCATTTCAAAATGTTTGTAGTGGATATTGACTGCTTGTTTGGAATCTAAATTAGTAGGAAGAATCTCTGAGTGAGACTTCCGAGCCTGAAAAACCCTTTTTTTCTTCAATAGAAGATTAAGCCTCCATGGATCTGTTTCTCAAGGTCCAAGAATTTTATTTTGTGACTCAGGAAATAAAAATGAGAATTAATACATTGGCTATGATCCTTTGAGGCTTGAGTAATTGGCAGTGTGTGTGAATATTAATGACAAAGGAGTTCCTTATAGCAGTATAGGTGTGTTTCATACAACTTAAAGTCTAACAGATGTAGCAGAGTTTGACCATATAGCAAAGCCTGGGACATTATTGGAAAATTCATCAGTCCTCTCACTGTACACCTTCCTTGTGCTGGCTTTGTTCCCCATGTATCAGTTCTCCTACAGTGTTCCCCTCCTTCTGTAGCCATCTGATTTCTCTTCTCTTTCATATATATGACAAATTTGGATGTTCAATAAATAGTATTGACCCATCTTCAGTTTCATTCACTCAGAAAGATATGTCCTGAAATCTCAGGTACACATTCCAGTTGGCCCAGGGTATATCTGATGACCACCTCTATAGTAAACCATAGAATTGTCATAATACAATGCACATACTTGTGCTTGTCATGCAGAATAGAGGCCAGAAGTTACCTGATGTGGTGTGATAGGAGTTATCTGCAAAACAAATAAAAACAATAAATAATCTCTGATATACCACAACATGCATCTTAAAAACAATCCTCTAAATTCTTGGATGATTTAAAAACAAATATATAAATTAAAAATCCTCACTCCCAAAACATGGTATATATGTATCATTTATAGATGAAGAAATAACCTGTAGCTTCGTCTACTGTACTGAGGAATTCCATGAGTGTCTTCTCAGATTCCTTAGCCATGACGATAAAGCTGTCGCTGACTTTTTTAATGTGTTGGGAAATGTTACTGCATTTCTCAGCATATAACCATGCTCTTACAGCTCAATGTGACATATCATTTTAAGCTATATGTTTATTTTAATGTAGAACTAGATATATTATTATTACTTCATTAAGGACTTCAAACAGTGTTTTCCAAAAATTGTTGTTCTTTCATTCAAAACAGAGATGATCTTTTTATTTTTGAATGATTTCCCTGGAATATTTATCTGTTCATGTCTACAGTCAATTTTCATCATCATTTTACCTATCAACAGCTTTGGATGCAGATGTGCAGTTCTTTTTTCTCACACTTTTCTCCCTTTGCTTCTGAGTTACAGGTTTTGCAATTAATCTTAATTATCAATTTCACTTGATTAAGAGAGTCCTGTAGAGGTTATTGGACTGTAAGTCTGCTAATCTCCTTAAGGAGTTAACCCACTGATAAATTCATAGCTGCATGATATTCTGGGAAGTAGATCACAGGGGCCCTGACTTCGGGGACACTGTCTGGTCACTGACCCCCTCCTCTCCAGATCTTCCTCTGCTATATGCTTCCACAAAGGTATGTCTTGAGCAGTTTTCCTTCAACACTCCCTTCAGCCATGATATCTCTGACTTGGAGGCAGCTTTCCATGGACTTAATCCGCTGAAACCATGAGCCAGTGTAAATGTTTCTCCCTTTAAATTGTGGAAATCAAGTATTTTGTTGCAGAAATGGTAAAGCGGATAAACAAACTGTTTTTACTTGTTTTGCTTCATGCTGGATGTATCACTGTACCTCAGTCTTTTATTAATCTAGTCTCATTGGGTGTACAGATCAGTATCTAAATTCCTAATGTCTGAAGCAAACCTTCCTTGGTAAATTTTTTACAAATTTTGGTATCGACTCATTTAGATGCTCAAAATTCCAGAATTTACATTAGCATTTTCATTCATTCTCATAAACTGTGTGGTACATCCAGGATAATCACAAGCATGTGATGATAACATGTAATCCAAATATCTTGCCTTTCAACTTGAAATAATTCTAGAAACTCTCCATTTTATCAAGTGTATTACACAGAACCACATTATGATAATTCTATATATGTGTGCATATTTAAAGTGTTGTCAGTTCTTTACATTATAATCAAAATTGCCATAAATGTATTTTTGAATAGATCATTGTTTAGACCTCTGAATCATACAGTCTTAGGAACTGATTGATGGATATAGAAGAGTTTTATTTTTTTATGGTTCAGAAATTTACAGATGTCTCAATTTATCATTGAATTGCCTTGTAGATTTGAGCATTAGCAGTAATATTTGAGATTGCTCAAAATCTCACCAATATTTATGCAAGAATCTTAATATTTTAGCAGTTAAAAGCTGAACTTATATTAGACTTCAGTAATTACACAATTTGAAGACTTTCTACATGTTGTATTGCTAAGATAGATTTATTTATCCATCTATTTATTTATTTAATTTCAGTGCTGGGGATGGAACTCAGATTTAAGCACGTGCCCTACCACTGAGCTACATCCACAGGCCCATGTTTGTTTTTTAAATACCGAGTGTCAGGAACGTTAAAGGATCTTAGATTTTACTCTACTTCCAATACACTCTCTTAGTTTGTCACTGTTTCCTGGATACTGCAGTGTGTAGGAGATTCTTACTCAAAGACAAAGGACTTCATTACTTGCAAAAGTAGCGGAAGCCGTTTAGAGAACAGGTAACTTTTCACCTGCAGTGGACTGTGTTACAGGAAAGCAACTGTGCTTGCAGAACCCAGACATTTTATGAGGGTCAAAGAAATTCTCTGATTGCCATCCAGAAGGAAACAGTCTTCACTACGATGAAAAAAGAAACAAATTCCCCTTTTCCTCTGGGAGAAAGACTTCATTATCTCTTTCCTAAAAACTTTTAAAAAGCCTAGAAGGAATGCCACCAGGTCTACTGCTCTTGAAGAAATACCGGGTGACAAGAAGTCCAGGAATATAGGGTTTCCAACATTAGCCACATATTTTACCCATTGAAAAGGAGCAAAGATAGTACTTGATTTTTAGCATATAGCTTTTAAAACATGTAGATGACCATTTATTGCCCATGTAAATCAAATCTATCTCTAAATTTTTCTCATATGTATACATAGTTTAACTCTTTTATTTCTATGCTTTACTGAGTATTATTTTTGCTTAGTGAAACACATAAAATCTATTTTTCTTTGTGAATTCTTTCTCTATTAGTCTCAGGAATGTTTAAATCTTCTATGAAAATGAGTACTTGCCTGTGTTTATATCCAGATGCACAAAAACCATTACGCTACTTTGCTTTTGAAGTGAAAAATAGGCTGCTAACATTGTTTTTCAAGAGTTGTGCATTTGACCAAGTGACATTTATTTAGTGATTTGTCATTCCTGTGTAATTTAGAATATTTCTTTTACCATAAACTAAAATATTGCTGAGTCATGATTTCTATGATTCTGCATTTTAACCTCACTGCTGGGGATTTATAAACTAGTTTAATACTCTTAAATTCTTCAGTAAATATTTGTTAACTGAGATGCTGTACAAATAGAACAAGTGGCCAGGGAGATAATTTCAGCCTTCAGGATGCTTACAGTGCCATTTGGGAAGGCACAGAAAGAAATGTGTTTCTGAAGTATGGAAGCTATAAGAACCAATAATAGAGCATGTAACAAAACTGGGATTGGATTAGGTGTAAGCTTTTGTGGTTAAGGTGGACTCCCTATGGAATTAATGTGTAAGCTGAAGGATAATTAAAGAGTAAAAGAGCAGAGAGCACCGGGTAAATATTTGCATGGTGGATTTTAATGTGATAGTACAGGTGCAAATTGGGAAAGCATGAGATTGGATAGATAACCAACATTCAGCAGATATACCACAGGACACTTCATTCCAAAAAATGGAGAGCCAGCAAAGTTCTTTCAAAGAATTTATGTGACAATTTTTATTTTCAACGATGCCTTTCCATAAAGTATGTCAGTAAAGTGAAGGATGAAAGAGGATTTATTAAAAGATGTGGAGATGGAGAGAATGCTTGCACACGGGAGACAAAATTTTATGCACAGTTCGTGAATAATTTTCCCTAGTTATCGAGGATGGTGATGAAGAGAAGCAAGCATAGTTAAGGGGCAATGAAACAGGTGAATCAGTAGGATTTGGGCAAATGGTTTGAACCCAAAGGGAAAGATTTCTATACAGGAAGTGGGACTGATCCCTGAATTTAAACTCCTTAAAAGACAAGATTTCTCAATATTTGGAAAGAATAATCTGTCATTATTTTTATATGAAAAATGCCTTCAGTATCACTCCACTTATTCCAAAACTTGTTCAAAATATCTGATTATAAACAGACATATCAATACACAAACACATGCAGCCACAATAAAAACAATGTTCTTCATCAAAACTAGACATTTTTTGTTGACAATTTATATAATTTAATAATTAGCATTACTGATAATCATTATATTCAAGGATAATTTATGTTTCCAAAAACTGCTTCCATTTTTCAAGGTAATTATCATTTATTGTTTATATTTCAATAACATAAGTAATATTTATCATCTCATAAATTCATTAGTATCATTTTTACAAATACACATATCATTTTCAAATGATATTATCATGTCTGCCTCACAACGTTATTGATCATGGTAATTTAACTTTTATATAAGCAAGTTTCTTAATTCACACAAATTTTCTAATAGTGTTTCTATTGACTTGGAGTTGCCCACTTTAGAAAGCTAAAGGTACAAAAATATTTAAGCAATAGCACATCTATTTCCTTTATCACACCAAGGCCATCTCACTACCTGTTTCTTTCATTATTCAGTTGATTAGAACTTTGAGATGTCACATAGTGACAGTAATGCCGCCTATTGGCTTCTCCCCAGCCTTAATGAAATGAATCTCTGAAGTTTTAGAACGAAGTTGCCTTTGCTTTGTCACAAGTGCTGCCTTGTGTGGTGGGAACATAGCCTGCTATCTCACTTAGCACAGTGAGGAATTCCTTAAGTATTCTTTTCCTGTTTTGCCTTGCCTATTCCCTTTGAGGACATAGTTTAAAGAATGATATGAGTGCATTTCTAAGCATGCAATGTAAAAAACTCTCAAGGATGCGTCCAGAGTGTTAATGACATATTCTTATTAGTATTAGATTTTATTTATTATTTACATTGATGTTTATATCTGTGTTAATGAGGGAACACTTTTCTCAATTCTAATTTTCTCTGGATTTTTTAGCACTCTAGAACAACTTTACTGGTCTCTTTCTGAAGCTCCAAAGTCAATCGCAAGCCTACACCTTACCAGTAGCATTTACTGCCACTGAGCACGTATCTCTTGTAGCTATAAACTCATGTGGCTAAGATAGCATTTCCTTCTGACTTTCTCCCCAACCACTGTCCCAGCTTGTCATCTTCCTGTGTGCCCCTTCCTTCTGAAATGCCACACTCCTCCTTCTCCAGACAGCTTTCCGGACACATAGAATCACTGGGCGGGGCCACCTGGACGCTGGTTTTCAAAGGATTTACAAGTGAAAGGCTTTCAGACATGTTCATCTGCTGACCTCTGCAGCACCGTACTGGACGCCTCTTGTTCCATGTCCAGCAGCCATCTCAAACACTGCCTAGCACACATGAGATTGATTTCCCTGCTTGAACATTATTGGCCATAGATTTCCTCAAGCCAGTTGATGAAAATCCAATTCTTTGTCTATTTTTTTTGTTCTTGTTTTTAAAGTTTAAGATTTATTGAGAATAATTGGGATGTACAATTTGCATTTATTTAATGCATAAATTTTGATAATTTTGACCTACCCAGAGGCCAAAAATACCATCATCACAGATAAAGTACCAATTTCTTTGTGGTGTGTGTGTGTGTGTGTGTGTGTGTGTGTTGTAGTGGCAAGAACAGGTCATAGGAGATAAAAAATTTGAATGTATATCAATTCCATGTGCAATTCCATGTCATTAACTATAAGTACTATGTTGTCCAACAGATCCAGCCTTTGTCAGTCATCATGTTATTCTGTTTTTTTCTTCCTCTCCCAAATACTCGCAGAAACATGTGTGACACCTCATCTTCTCTTTTACATAGGTCCAATCATCAGTAAATTCACCTGCTTCTAAATTTAAGTTATACTCAAAGTGCATTTATTTGCATTAGCACATGTTTACAGTGCATAAGGGGAGATTCACTGTAGGGAATCCGGTACACATACATCACACATCTCAATTCCTCTTTCCCCTTCCCTTCCAGCTTTGTGTTTAGTACTTTTTTGCAAAACATCATATTTATGTATTTTATAAATTTTTTATCAATTACTATAAACACAGATTAATAGTCAGATGAACACATCAAAAGTATATATAACACATAAAATAATTATAATAAATCAAGGTACACTTGTAGACTCACTGGCCATGATTGAACATTTTCCATCAAATATCAATGATAGCCTTGGCTCAAATCTCTCAGATTTCTAACCTGAATAAGAGCCTCACATTTAACCCAACAAAAGCCCAAGTCCTCAGCACTCCACTGTCCATGCCCTGGTCATCTTTATGGCCAGCTGTAATCCTGTCTTCTGCTCAGTACACTGCAACCACACTGACCCCTTCTGCCTCACTACTGCCTCGGGGGGCTTCCCTTTGCTGGCTTCTCTTCCTGTCTTCCAGAAACACTTTTTCTCTAACTAGCAGAATGATTTCCTCCCTCCTCTCCTTCAAGGTGTAAATTGAACAACACATGTGCATTCTACTTTTTTTAAACTTTATTTTTCTTGCTTTATTGATAGTAATTGTATAACTTCATGAGGTATAGTGTGATATTTCATCCCATTTATACACTGTGTATTGATCAGATGAAATGCTTGGGTTATCTATCATCTCAAACACTGACAATCTCTTGGTGATGAGAACATTAAAAACCCACTGTGATAGCCTCCCAAACAGCTCCTCCATTTCCGGCTCCTACTCCAGCACACCCTAACTTGCATTAATGGCCTTATATTTCTCTCCAAAGCAGTCATTTTTTGTCAGATAAACATGATAATTTGCTTAATCATGCTAATTGTCTGGGATGGACCTCAAAATTTTGTAAAGTTTATGAAGCTGGAAATTTAAGAAAAAGTAAAGTAATAGGTAAATTTTCATTATTTTTTATAGAAAGCTTTCAAATGCTCTTCTCCTTAAGGAGGCACTCATTATGTACAGGATCATGAGAAACTTCATGAGGAGTCTTGGGAGAAACACTTTTTCCTTCATTCAACCGAAAGCGTTGTAAACTCGTTGGATCCCAGAGGTCCTACCCCACGGAAGAGATGTTGAGAAGTGATTCTCCAGTCCTATTGCACTAACTGGACCCTATGGATAACATACGAGTCTTTAAAACACAATGATGTTATCATTATATGTGCTTTAAGTAGTGTGAGAATTCACCAGGACGTAAGGAAACGCATTTGCGAAGGAGCTGGAATTCATGTGGCGGAAGTTACTGGTGCCCGCAAGTCCCCGTGCCTGACCAGTGCAGGGAACACAGCCAGTCTTCCGCCCTCTATCCCAGTTTCTCTGACTGTGAAACCTCTCTCACCAGTCCTGCCATGGCTGAGGCTGCCTGGAGGGCTCCCCACTCATCCCATGTCCTCGGGAGGGATGGTATCCCCCCGGGCTCCGGGTTCTTTTCCTGCTGGAACTTTCCCCAGCCCAGCGCAACTGCAGTCACCTGGCCTCAGAGCGGGCTTACCCCCGCGCCATTACCCGCTGCCTTTGCTTCTTGCCTCATGCTCTTCTCAGCATTGACCTCAGTCTTCTCTAAAAGCAACAGAACAAAGCAAAAACCAACAACAAACAAACTAAACCCTGCCGGTTTCCAAAACCTCCTAGCGCATTGTTTATGAAGGCACTGAAGCTAAGGCAATCTTTAAATACTCCAGAAGCCAAAGCTGCAGACAAACATTCAGTAAGGGCATTCCCCAGTAACAGCTGAAGAAACGTTTGGTCTGTTCTGCCTATATTCCACATGGAATTTATGAATATTTCTCGTATCCGTGTTTCCTAGCACTTAACGTTTGACTCTCTCCCTCTCTACATAAAAACATTAGCAATGCAAGTACTGTTCCACTTCTGAAACCGTACAGGTAAATAACTCCATCCAGAAGTGTTTTTCCTACTCCTCTTGAGTTGAGTGTTTTGTTTGAAAGAGGTGTTGATATTTATGCAGTGAGTGTCTTATTCTTAAAAGACATTAGTCCTAGAGCACTGTTTGACACTATATATAGCAGAAGTTGCCCATCTCACTGTTCTTTCACATGTGACGAAACGAGATGAATTAATTATTGATGACTGTGCTTCCTAGTTTTCATAAGAAAAAACTAATTCTGTTTATCTTTGTAGCTCCAAACTATCATCATGTGTTGTTTCTTAGGTGTTACCAACTATTAGAATCACAAGAATCCCTGTTTAAATTTTGAGAAAGAGTAAAAAGAGTTTTCTTAAAATTATATGACGGTATTGCATGCACTTTTATAGGATCATCAACCTTGCAAACAAGTACAATTTCTACGAGTGATTTATGTTACCCCTATTTGAGCGACACTCCTGTTTTAAGAATAAACAAATGTCATAAAACACGTTACTTACACAAGTAGGGAACCTAAACCAATTTTCAACTCTACCAATTGAATTTTATAGCATGAAAAAAAATCAAGATGAATATTTTACAGAGTGGCTATCCATGTGAATGCCTTTTTAACTGAATATGCCACAGATTGCGGTGTTTTAACATCTTTTGATGCCACAGTTTAGAAGCAACTGTGTCTTCTGAGGATGACCCATTCCCAACGAATGGTAACAGGTGGCCCAGACAGGAAGACACCTTGAGGATCACAAACACCAGTCCTGACCCTGATCTCCTTTGTCTGACTTTGGCTGCTCAGGAGGCCGTGTCACAGTGCCTGAATCACGGCATGGTGAGGGGTTAGGCACCTAGGAGTGCCTCACTTTAGAACCAAAAGTATGCAATCAACCCCTCCTGAGAGCTTCTCTCAGAGCTGCCTGGCAGTTTCCATGGAACTCGGATAAACGCTGGGTCCAGGCTCTCCCTGCACACCTGTCTCTCGGCAATCCCCATCCTGGTGTCCTGCCCGTGTTATCCTGTGGTCCTCTGTACCTCAGTTAGTATAGGAAACATTGTTTTCCCAAATCTCTGATCTGTGGTCTCTTACTGCCATCCTTGGCTATCATAAAAGATACGAAACACTTCCCTGGCCTCAAAAAACCTTCCTGACACTCTAGAGAAGTAAAACAAGCTCCATTTCTGTCAGCAGTGCTGGGACAGAAGCAGCACGTCCACCGATTATGAAGTCATCATGTTGATCCCATTGTATCCTCACATGGAAAATGAGCCAAGAAAACCTACTCTACTTTCGGAGCTTAGGTACACAAATTAAATGAGCCAAGTGAAATTGGATAGAAGTAAAGGGCAAAAAATAGACTTCTTGTAAACTTCGGTTCTTTCACCTTCCTTTATTTGTAACTTCTCCAATATTACCAAAAGCAGAAAATAGCTTAGTAATGGTTTTGTGTCTTATAAGAAAATAGGTACTTGTGATTTTCAGATGCATGGAAGTTTGTAAAGTTGCAGACATTAAACTTTCAGTTTGTCCCTAGGTAAAAAGCAATCTGATATTTGAGGGAAGAAAGGTGTTATATTTGTTGAAACAAAATTAATACATGACTTTGGTTTAGAAGAGTTAACCTTTTCATTAGCAGAGAAATTAAAAACATGTAGAGACATGAAGATTATCTATGACAATAAATACAGAGCCATTGAGATCAATTTTAAGGGAATTTACATTTCCTTTCTTCCAATTTTCAGGGGGAAAAAACAGAAAGCGTGGGGATGAAATCACAGAAACAGGAGAATTTTATTCATTTTATTCAACCTTAGGGATCTAAAGAAAGGGTTACAACCTAAGTGTTTCGTGATTTACATTGCTTTTCTTGTTGTTTCTTTTGCTGGAGTCACAGGTGTGGTTCACATTTTGTTCACCCCACACTATATTTCCAGTTTAGTTAGGTCTAAAAGTCTAGAGAAGATTTAATTTTTAAAACAGCTTTAAATTTTGTGGGGGCAATCCAAATCGCAATCCATAAACAGAGAGTTAACTGCCCTTTAGTGTGATACTTCTAATCCACCACGTTTTAAGTAATGACTCTTCTTGGCCAAGAAAATGTGTAATTATTCAGGTGAAAAATGACTTGGAAATATTTGTGTGAGTTTATTTTATATATACAATGCTGGTGTAATGGTTAAAAGTGTAAATTTTGCTTTTCAGCTCCAAGATGGATGTGTTGAGCCACTCTAGAAAAGTATTTAGGTGTGAAGTGTATTTAGTTTATTGTTAGAACTCTTCTTGCACGCCACCTGAATGGATTTAGCATACATATCAGTAAACAGAGTCAGTGAGGAAAAAACCACAGGTGTGTTTATAACCTGTCAGATTACACTGGAAGTTATACAGTTTTCAAATTACTTCAGTAACAACTAAACATTGGGGAATGATTTTTAATTGACTACGTCCATTAGTTAAACCAAATGAACATGTTGCCAGGCAAAGTTGGTATTAAAATGTTAACATATGCTCCATTCTGAATTAACTACCAAACTTCATTCAAATGCTTGATTAGGAAACACTGTGCAGAAGCCGCGATCCCCTGACTGACCACACTGTGAGGCTGTGTGGCTCTCACACATCCCATGGTGAGATGGGTCTCCGGAGAAAGCCCGTCAGGCTCTCAAATCCACCAGTGATTTGGCTTAGCAGCTAGCGCAGCAATTGGATAGAGCATAGGCACTTACACTTTCTAAATTTAAGCAAAGTACCTCTAGCAATAGTGATTCCCCTGATGGAGCATATGAGTGTATGAATATATATATGTGCACCATATGTGTATGTATGTATATACATAAACATTTATAATATACACATTTATCTATATTATTTCACATATTTACTGCCATGCAAATAATTATTTTTCTACTCAATTTATCCTCAACTAGTTAAGAAATGTAGGAACAATTTCCATCTCTTTGAACTTCACTATCTTAATAAAAGTTACATAAACCTGAGTGATCAAGAAGTAATTAATTTCCTTAAAATTGCAAAGCTACTTCTCTCTACATCATTACAAATTTTTGGTTTATATTTGCCCAATTTAATACGTCTTTTTTCTCTTCCTGTATGGAGGGGTAATTCAGAATATTTAGACTACAAAGCATTTTACGATGAACCCAAATGAATGAAACTGCTCTCTGAGAGTTGGGAACACACAAGTTAAGTTGCTTAGTGTTTTAGAATGTAAATTGTGGGGAGCAGAAATCAATATTTCAGTATGACTCTGTGTGTCTTTGTAGCTCTGTATAAAAAGGGGATTGAGATTTTAAGTATGAAAATCTTGTTTATTTACTCTATTAAGGTAATAAATTTAATACATTACAGAATGAGCCAGCCATGTCCTGTTAGGGTTGAATCAAGGAGGTCTCCAAAGGGCTCACGAGTGCATGTTTGGGGCTGCCGGAAGGTGCTGGATTCTTGCAGATGGACTTGCCGATCCGCTGTTGGAAGGCGGGTCCTGGTCGGAAGATGGGGTTACCGGAGGCCTGAGCTGGGAGTGGATCGCTTCCTCCTGAGCTTTCCCTTCCGCCTCTGTTTCCTGAGCACAGTGACGTGAGCAGCTTTCCTCCGCCAGGCCCTTCCACTGTGCCCTGTCTGCGTTTCAGCCTGGCGAATTGGACTGAAACTTGTGAACCTGGAAGCCCAAACAAACCTCCTTTAAGTGTGGATGTCTGGGATTTTCACCCAGCAACGAAGAAAGTGACTCTGACATGTGCACTGAGGAATCTGTGGGAGCGTTGTTCTTCTGGAAAGAACGGGGGGAGGGATGCTGAAAAGCCTTAGCTGTGCAGAGCAATGACGGGATCCCTGCTCCTAAGCCATAACTGTGGATCGCGCTGAAACCAAACCCAGAAGGTGAGGCCCACTCCAAGAGATCACGGTGCGTGTGCTGAGAAACAGACCTCTCAGCACAGCACAGAAGTGGCAGCCACATCAGCCTTAGCCTGTTACATGCTGCTGCACCTGTTATGTGCTACCTGCCACCGACTGGTAAATCATAAACAGTAGAAACACATTTGGCTCATAGAAGCGGGAGTGCATGCACACCTATTTGACAAGGTGCATCTTCCTGGGTTGTATCACAGAGCAACATCCCAGGATAGAGAGCCCGGGAGACAGCGAGGCGCAGGAGGGAATGAGGGAATGCATGGGTGAGTTTGCAGGGTTTTGTTTTGTTTTTTGAGACAAGGTCTCACTGTGTAATCCAGGCTGACCTTCAACTCATCATGCTGCTCCAGCCTGCCTAGTGCTGGGAGTACAGGCTTGCAGCACTGGGTCTGGCTGGAAAGTTCACATTTATAACAAAGCAGCTCTCAGAATAACTATCCCACTGCTACAATAATGGCATTAATCCATCATGAGTGTGGAGTGCTCGGCCCTAAACACTGCTTAGCAGTCATGCCTCCCTCTACCATTACAGTCACCATTAAGTCTCAGTGAGTTCAGAGGAGACCCTCTGACCATGGCAACACCTCTTCTGGAGGAAAGAGAAAAAGACTAGTTGACTTTGTGATAGATGTGACAATAGAAGTGCATCAAACACACCACTGAAACATGAAGCAGGACCACTTAAGAAAAGTCATCAAAATTCTCCAGCTTCTTCGCTCACTCTTAATGGAAGACAGTTACTATGTGTCCATGGTTTAAGGTGAAGTGCCCGGAGCACCCTGAAATCTGTGAAATCTCCAGAATTCCCTCTACAGCACAGCTCCACGCGGAGGGGGAGGTGCTGGAAAGACAGTCTAAATTCATCAGAGAGAGACGGTGAGGAGGAGGGAGACCGAAAGGCGTGCTTTGGTGAACAAGGGAACATGTGGCCCATTTCTCATAGCGAGCAGACACATTTCACAGGAGGGCTGGACGAGGCAGAAGAGACCTGTGGATTTGTACACGTAAAGAAACCTTTCTTCCTACAGTGCCATGACATCAACTTGAGGTGGATGAAAACAAGCCCAGTGACTCTATCCTGTGACTGCAGGGAGAAAGATGAACTGGAGTGTGACAGTATTCCTAGAGAAAACAGTACAACTCCAGAGACACACCACAAAAGACAGGGAAGTTCAAAGTGGTGCTTCAAAGTAAGTTAAAATAAATTAAGGACATGATGATAGATGATACGTGCATCACTGTAAATTAGGAAGGCTACACAGTGAGGTGATAGTGGAGAAAATAATTGTAAATAATATAATGATTTAAGAATGAAAACCACAATGAACACATTCAGATAATGCCTTCAGAGAAATAGGTTAAGCAAGGGAGAAAATTTTTAAAAGTTAAAGATATAAAGACATGGAAAGACTAAGGAACAGGTGACTTGTGTAGCATAGGCTTAAGTGATATCCACTATGATCTCAAATAAATGAAAAAGCAATGAAATACAGAGCAATTGTAAAAGTCTCAGAAGAATCATATTCAATCAGCAAAATTCTCTTCAATTCCAAGTAGTAAGTTTTCATCAATAGTCTTATCTAAGACATTATGAAGGTGTGTGATAAAATAAAAACATTATGGTTTTATAACTTTAGTCTTTGAAATAATTGTTGCACTTGATGCATCTGGCATATGTTTCAAAAGGAATCATTAGAAGCCCTTATGTTGTTCCCAAATATTCTTACTTAGTACCTTGTGTTGTCTGACAGTGAGGTTCACCCTTAACACCACCTTGTAGAGTTTCTTTATCTTCACAGCATGCTCCAAATTTCTGTTCAATAATTCATTCAATAAATGTATATTCATTCAATCAATACACATATATTGAGCTTTCCTATGTGGTAGTGATTAGGCAATGAAAAAGATAAATGCCTCAAACTTCATGGATCTGCATGAGGATATGGTTTAATTTTTAATTTCCTTTACAGTGTGCATCTTTGCAAACACTGCCAGTTTTAAGATAACCAGCCACAAGCAGCTGCAATCACTTCTGCTGAGAACATTCTGCAGTAGGAGACACAGCCAGGACTTGGTTGCAAATATTTGGATTTATCCCTCCTCTCTCAGGCCCATACTAAATGCTCAACTTGTAAGCAAGGAATTTAATCTTTCTAAGCTCAGACATAAGAGGGCCGTGAAGATATTTCCCTTTTTGGGTTTACCATGGGGATTAATAGGGAGACATAGGAAAGTGCTTTGGCAAAGAAAAGCATCATGCAGGTTGAAAGTTACGCGGCTGCCGCTGCCGAACACACCCACATCTCCACGCCGCTCCCCATGTGTCGGGAGGGAGTCTGCTTCACAGCCCTGTGCAAGGAGCCGCAGTCTGCGCCCCTCCAGGCTGGCTGCTTCTTGCTTCTGCTCCTCCTAACCGCTCTGCCTCCGCTCCGCTCCAGCATCCTCCTCGTGCTAGGATCGTATCTTTTTCCTAATTGCTATCTTCTTCCTGCTTGTACCTTGGAACAACAGCAAGAAGAAACCTCACTGTCACTTTAAATCACTTCTGTTTCCTAATCATCAATATCAGCACAGTTTATTTTTAGCTTGTTGATGTTCCTTTTGTGAAATTTTTGACATCTCTTGTATCATTTTTTTGCCTCACTTCTGCATCTATTTAAAGAAATCACAGAATAGATCATTTAAACGTTGTACAATTATGGGTGAAACTGCCCCACTTTTTCAAAATTTACTAGATTTTAAGTGTCTATCTTCACTACAGTTGTTGGTAGAGGAACTTACTGCAAATCATATGAGGAAAACCAGTAGGAGAACAGGCTCAGGGGTATTTATAACGTCAAATGTCAGTGCGTAAGACAGCTAGATGCAAGATGTGATCAAAAAGTACAGTATAAGTTTAAGTGAAAAAATTATTACAGTAAAAGACATATTGTTATTAACCTTCCTTAAAATACTTCCTTTCACTTCAAACACACTTGCCTCACCATTTTTGCCACTTTCTGCACTAGTTCTGGATGGCCTTTTTGATGTCTTTAGCTACACTCTTGTGGCTGCCTTGATTTTATTGAAAACATTTACCGTGTATGGTCACTGAGACTTTGAGAAAGAGTGAGAAGCCATGTGTTGGCAGAGCCAGGGAATAATGTTTTCATGAGCCTGGCTTTCCCCTGGACTGTACTTGGCAGCAACATTTCACTGCAATTTTGATCTCACCGCCTAACGAAACTCACAAAGGACGGCTTCCAGAACTGCTTCGGAGAGTGGGAATAGTGTTGGGGTGCATTTGAAGAAAGAGAGAGTATTTTGAGGAGAATTCATGGCAATGTGTCTTGTACTTAGTATTTCTTTAAACTTAAACATTATTGTATTTTATCACGTTGCATATTCATATATCCACACATATTTTTAAACTTTGAACATATGAATAATAGGATATTAACAGGGTAAGTTTAACAAAAATATAGACAGTTTTGGAAATGGCTCAAAAGAGAATTCATGACATTCAGTATGATGACCTTTGCTATTTTTGCCAAGCAGGTTACAACTGATTCATGAAGGTAAAAATAAATGAGAAATTTGCTTTTCTCCCTCCTATCCTGTACAGTGACAGACTGAGGTTAAATAGTACTTTCTTATATAAGAGTTTAGATGAGACCTCCAAATTGACCAAGTCAGGTAAGAAAACCTTTTATAAAGTTAGAGTTTTTAATACCTCTCAGCAGGATTTATGCCCCCAAAAAATAATAATCAGTCCATTCACACACACACACACACACACATGTGCACAATACGGTTATATGCACACATACACCTAAACATATTCAGATTGAAAAGATCTAGACAATGAAAGGGAGGAAACAGCACTTTTGTTATGGTTCGTTAGTGAGAACACTTTCTCTAAAGCTCCATATGCTTCTTTCACATTAAGACACTTACTATAGGAAGTTTTATTTTATTCAATAAAGGAAGAAATTTATTTTGGCTACTATAAAAGTAACTATATAGTCTCACTTAATTAAAATTTTTATAAAAAACAGATATTGCATTTTAAACTAGCTATTAAATATATAAAAGAATATAATGAGTTTTTTGCTTTTATTTAATAATATGCTGAATAAAATATTGTAACTCCAAAATATTACACACAATAAAACTTACCTGACTGTGATTATGATAGATACCATAGTAGAGCTGGATTCTGGTTTCTATTTATTTGAGATTTTAGTCCTTGATATTTCAATAGATAATGTGCCTATGATTGTATTTTTGCTATGTTTCTGAGCTACTTTTTATATCAAGTTAGAATTTGCGCTCCAGTTTAAAATGATGAACTTTCTAACCATTTTCTTCAATTTCAATGCTCCAGGAAAGGAAAAATTGTATTGTGAATTTTCATTATATAAATACTGCCCATTTCTTATTAAACTTACTACTGAACATTTCCTTTGTTATAGTAAAATAATTATTTTTTAATCTTATAAATAACTTATAGAATATGCAAAAGTGTTGAAGAATTGCTGTGTTAAAGTCCAGTAAAATAAACACGGCTTATCTAGTTTTGATGCTGTTTGTCAAAAGACCTTTCTCCACAGCATGGAAATACCATATAGTATATCAGAAATGATTAATGACTTACAGCTATTTTTTTTTGTTTGTTTGTTTTTCTCCTGTACCGGGAACCGAACTCACAACTTTGCACTTGCCAGGCAGGCGCTTTTGCTGCTGAGCTAAATCCCCAGCCCCTACAGCTATTTTTTTTAACTGAAAAGTTTTTTAAAGAGCACCACATGCCAGGCACTCAGCAGCATGGTGCCTTGCCTAGCAAGCCAAGAGGCCTGAGTTCGATTCCTGGTTCCACAGAAAGCATCACAGCTGGGAGAGGTTGACCACTTAACACTGTGTCAGCTGGAGCTGTGTAACACACCACCACCCTCTCAGTGGTGGACAACGGAGGGATCCCTTTCCCTGGCGCTGTGTCCTCTAGGTAACAACTACCCCCACCATGCCGGGAGCTCTGTCTCAGTCACAGGACCAGCTCGCTGTAGCTCTGACGTGGCTGGGCTTGGGTCTTCTTTGTGCTTAGGATGGTGTTGGCTGAAAGGAGGAGAGAGGAAACCCTGGATCACAGAGTACTGGTGCACCAGCCCAACCTCCTGAGCAGACACTGACACTCTACGCCTTCCACGTCTACTGAGGTACCTTTGTCCCGCAAATATCACGCTGACCTACACAAATTCAGAGGATGAAGAGGTGCTGAACTGTCATGTTCAGATGATACGGAGTTTTCACATAGAATATTAACAAAAGCAAGGGAAAACTTCAGGCTGATAATTTCCTGTTTAACAGTTAGGGTCAACTCCCAGTTCATGTTACCTAGAATGTAGTTTCTCTTGTTGTACACAATAAATAGTTACAGACGTGGAATTCAACTTAAATACAAATAACATGTGCAAACGAAAGTTTTCAGAAAAGAATAAGCTTTAATCGGAGCAAACATATTTTGTTGGATTCACCATAAGATGAATGCAGATTAAATTTGGCAATGACTGGAAAGGATGAAAACAAAATAGAGCTGTTTTGTGCTGCAAGTCATCTGTACACATCACCGATGGACGTGTCAACATGCCTACAGAGGAAGTGTATGTATGCAGCTACATAAATATTTTCACATACTTATTTGTCAGCATTTTGTGTGTATGTGTGTGTAAAAATATATAATGTTGATCCTAGTAATTCCGTATATCCATATATACGCACATGTATATAAATACTATACAGATATATCTCTATATTTCCTTAATAATTATGAGTAAGGTCACTCTTGAAAAGGGTGTAAAATGGTAGAAATTTGGAATCATCTACATGGTTAGCACTTCTGATTGTTTTTAAATCATAATGCACTTATGAAACTATATTTAGACTGCATAATTAGCCACATCTGTGCTCTGATATAGAATGATCCTAGCCAGGCATGTTGGCGCACACCTATAATCCCCAACAATCACGAGGCTGAGGCAGGTGGATCATTGTGATTTTGAGACCAGGCTGGACTACTAAGTGAGCTCAAGGCCAGCCTGAACTGCACAGTGAGATCCTGTCTACAAAAGGTTTTAGAAAAAAAAGAGAATGGAACTGCCAGCAGGATAAAAAATAGAATTCATGTCATCTTCACATTTCTGTAAGGGATAAAAACCAAAAATAAAGACTATGTCTGGGCTGGGGATTTAGCTCAGCGGCAAAAGCACCTGCCTGGCAAGCGCAAGGTCGTGAGGTCGGTTCCCGGTACCGGAGAAAAACCAAAAAAAAAAAAAAAAAAAAAGAAGAATATGTCTGTGTTTGTGGGAAGGGTGTTAAGCATGAAAGTATTCCTAAAAATTAAATAAGAAACTAATAAACAGTCTGTTTGGGGCAACAGAAACTTTGAAACAATTACTTTGAGATGAAAGTTAAAAGAAAAGAAAAATCATTATTTCTTAAGTATCATCTAAAAAAATCTGTGTCAGTTTTTAAGCATTGAGGAAAAACGTATCTGTATATTTACACCTCAAAATTTGAATGTAGAGCCCAGTGTGATGTTGCATGGCTGTAATTCCAGGAATCTGGCAGGCTGAGGCAGGAGGATCCTAAGACCCAACCCAGACTAAGCAACTTATAAGGGCTTTCCTCAAGAAAAATGAATAAATTATTTTTAAAAAGGCTAACAATGTAGTTCAGAGTGAAGGCGCTTGGTTCAATCACAGTAACAGAAGTACAACAAAAATTAACTACAAAACTGGTGGAAATTTCCTCTTCCCTACTAACTTTAATGGGACTTTAAACCCTTACAAACATTTTACGATGCATGTATTCAAAAGAAATAATATGTTAATTTTAATATACAGATTTCTGCGGGACAGTCACCGTCATTTTCTATTTCCTTTGAATTTAACCAGAAATATTCACTGATGATTTTGATAATGATGACAATCTAGATTATTATAATTTCCTTGTTAGCTTTCAGCCTTAGGAAATTATCTCTTCAAGAAATTTATAATACTCTAATTCCATCATTATAAATGTTATCTTCTAAAGATGTCAAATACAGCAATTGAAATGAAGCCTTAATATGAATAATTTCTTTTCTTGTTGGACAATTTCCCTACTTCAGATCTGTTGATCGATTTCCACAGAATGGCTGTAATGAGCTGAACTACCTGGTATTTTAAAACGACAAGTTTTCTTTGACATTCTAAATATGACATAGTTTTTAACCAACCACTTGCTTCCTTTTAAGAAGTTATTATATTTTAATGGAACTTTGCCATTTCAATCAGATGTGGACTTATTTGTTCAAGTTTTATTTTACAAAATCCAAGTGAAGTGAAAATAATTTGTTTTGTTTTCTTTTGTAGTCTGTTACAGAATATGTTAAGGAACACAGAACTCACTGAAGTTGTTCCTTGTTTATTTGTTTGGACCTTATATATAAAGGCAAACGCTCTACCACTTAACTACATCCCTAGCCCTAAAAAGAATTAGCTATAATTGAATGATTTAAAGTTATATATGGATTAAGTCATAAATGTAGAACTTTGTAACACTAAAGAATGTACTCAAGCTTTTATTGCCGAAGTTTCTTTCTCTCTAAAAAAATGATAATAATAATTACTTTTCAGGCTTGGAGAGTCAAATGAAATATATTGGAACAATGTCTGAGAACAATAATTGATAATTATTTTTAGTTACTTTACCAACATTTTTATTAGGAATTACTGTTATAGCTTGTATCCAACTACCCCCCAAAGACTCAAACTGTCATAGGTGGGGCTTTTCCAAGGTGGCTAGATGTAAGGGGTGTGATGCTGGGATCAAGGATGTGATGCTGTCATTGATTCAGGGTGCGATGGTGCTAGGAGTAAGGCTGCCCTGCCCTGGGTGGGAGTGCTATCTGCCCTATGAGTGGGCAGCCCGGATAGGATATAAGGGACAGAGAAGGCTGCTGTTTGTCACTTGTATCTTGTAGTTTGCTGTTTGCTGCCTGCCCTGCTTTGCCACGAAGTGTTACTCCTCCTCCTGCCACCCTGCCTTGGAGCCAGCCAACTGTGAACTAAAACCTCTACAAACTGTGAGCTACAGTAAGCCTTTCCTCCTTTCACTTTGGGTGTCAGGTATTTGTCTCAGCAATGAGAAAAGTAGCTAAGACAACTGCCATGACAAAGATATTCCGACATTACTTTTATCTCAAAAAATTTTGTAAATTTTGGCATGTTAGTTCATTATAGCTAGTGCTGGTCATATAATAATAAATCAAAAATTGGGTTCTGCCATTTTAATACTCAGAACCTCTTCATTTGGATCGATAAATAGAAGATAGATAAGTGATCAGTGGTAGAATAAACTAGCTATAAATTAATAAACTATAATGTGTATATTCTTCTCTTTGGCTACTTTTTTGAAATGTCTTGCTGGTGTTGCATCTTTGATCACGTGAGTTAACATACTAGAGGAAATAAGCAGGTACAAAGATAGAGATTTCACCATCAAAAAATATTAGGACTTTTTTCCTTTAGCTTTCCTCATAAAATGAATATCTACTTGGTTTTCACTAAACTTGTGAGTTTGAGTAACAACAAGAAAATTCATCAACTGCTTTGAATGACCTTAAAGAAGAATTCTGGCTTCAAAAGTGGCAAAATATTTTGAATGAACACGGTAATGTAAAGGAGTATGAATAGAAAGTTTAATAGCACTTTTGTAGCTATTACGTACCAGGAGCAGAAATCCTGGAATGCAGAGTGAGAAATCTGTGTCACACAATCCCCTAATTCATCCACCAGAATGAAATCTACCTCCTCAGAATAGTGGTTTTAATCTATGTGATGTACATTCAATTTTGTGTATGTTGTCAGATTCATATCTTATCAAACTTTCTTGGGGATAACTGTATAAACTTTATAAGTGAGAAACTGAAATTAGAAAAATTCTATGGTTAAATATTTCCGCAAAATCTTCCTAGAAATAATTTTAAAATTTAACAAAATGTAGGTGGGAACATAACTCAGTGGCAGACCCCTTGCTTAGCAACTATAAGGACCTGAATTTAATCCCCAATACCACAGAAAACAACTTAACAGAATGTAGAATTTTGAAATTTGGACTCCAAATAACTGAATGGTGAAAACAGATGGAGATAACAAATGCAAGGAGAGAGAAGTAATATCAGCTTTAATTGTATTTCACATTGCTCAGCATAATCAATGTAATATATGGATTATTAGTAATATGTAAATTTTGTCATGATACATCAGCTAAAATACCCCGCTAATTTCTAAATTACCTAATCAATGTAAAAATCATTATAATATCCGGTACCGGGAACCGAACTCACTACTTTGCGCTTGCCAGGCAGACGCTTTTGCCGCTGAGCTAAATCCCCAGCCCTGCATTACAATGTTGCAGGTGAATTTGTGGTAGAATACATAATGAAGATGGATGTATGTTAATGTGTAAACATTTATTTACGTGACATTTTTATAACAACAGGATTTTGTCATGAAGTGAAATATAGATTACTTTGACTATTTCTCAGTGAGAAAGTAGTCGTAGTATTTTTTAAAAGTTAAACAATTTTCCTCTCAAAAACATGATTGTGTTAAAACAACATTCCTTCTAAGTACAGAGATTATAAAGGAACTTATTTCAGACAACATAGTCTGAGAGACACAACTTATTCCAAATGAGTGGAGAAGCTTCAGACCATTGCAATTCGCCTAGAACCCAGTGACCCCCCTACCACGAAAAATCGCACATATTATCCCAAACTCACCCTAACACTGGCCTTGAAACTTGAGGTCAAAAAATAAGGCAACTGCAAAATTAAAATCAGAGTCATTTCCAGTTTTACTAAACATTTTCCAATTATATAGATAGAACAGTAATGGTGAAAATTGACCTATTTATAAGAAAGTTGATTAGAAGCTAAATGTAGAACAGAGATGAAAGCATCCAGGAACAAATTTAGCACTGGGTTCTAACTACAGATTCATGATCTCAGAGGGAAATCAAAAAGCTATTAAAGTCTTAAAATTTACCCAACACTTCCTTAACGGTATATTTCATAATGCCTGGTCCAATTATGCAAGAGAAGTTGCCTAAAAACAACAGTCGTAATGGTAATAAAACAAATTTTTAAAATAAGATACACACTGGCTTGAATGTCGATCTATTTGTAGCAGCGTCTGTCACCACTGACTGTGTATAAGTTGCATCTCTGCCTCCGCGCCCCTCTGGAAAGGGAACAGGGTCTCTTAGATAGCTGGGAGTATAACTCTGCATGGAGTGGATTTGGGGAGAGACCCGACTGCTGCTGAACTATCCAGGCAAACATGGACCAGTGGAGAAGATCCTGTGCCTGAGCCTCAGCCATCCCTCCACCACTGCTCTGGTTCTCACCTGATCTGCTGCCTTTGCACCTGACACTGAAAGTGTTTTCCAAAAGGAGCTTTCTCCAAGGTCTTTGCTGCACTCTCATATCTTTCTTCCTGTCTAATCTTGCTAAAGTGGATAGCAGCCTTCCATCTGACAAACGAACATACTTGCTTTTTTCTCAATGTTGTGAATAAATAAAACTATTTTCAGGATAAAATATGGGGTCTTTTTCCTACATATTAAAATTTCTTCACTTACCTGTCACTAAGTATGAATAGACTCTGGAGGTGCTCAGCATGTGGGTGAATGAGAAGTTTCAAGGGAAATACAGATTTTCACGTGGCTGTCTGCAAAAATAATGCTCTGAAGAGTACTATTGTCCCTTGATGTACTTCCAGGAGGATGGGGAAGTTTATATGATTGTGTGTTTCTTGGGATCAGGGACTTCAAGAGTAAAGGTATGGATAGTTTCTCTGATTATTCTAGTCATCATCTAAAAAACAAAGGGAAATTATTAATAATTTCGTATCTCTTTTAACCAAAGTAAACTTTTTTATTGTTTAGTACAAATCTTTGAAAAGTTTTCATGACTCCATGTTAACTACTGAAATGTGGATGGACATGACAATCTTACTATAGTTTGACTTTGGAATCTAAACTGTAGTTTTAAATAGAGGTGAAAGAAGTTAAACTACAAAACCCTCCCATTTTTTATTGCTTTCTGATCCACAAATTCTTCTTGAGAAGAAAGAACTTCTACGAAAACATACCGATCACCAAATGTAGCAGTGCAGCTGTGCAGCTCACATTTGTGACATAGATGGGAGACATAGGCAGGCGGAGATAATAGGTAAACAGAATCCAACTGCTGAAAAATAAATTTAGCAGGAAATATCCAAATCTCCTTTAGAATTCATTGCCATGGGAATTTCAGTTTCTTCCGTAGTTAGTAACCTGAAAAGGGTAGTTTTGTTAATATGTAATTTTTAGTCAAATAATTTTAAGAAGTCAGTCAGTTTAGTTCAAATTTAATTTTAATTATTACATTTCCTCACACTTTTTGTACCTTAATCAAGACAGGAAAGAACAAGTTTAAGGAACTTAATCTCTAAATTCTGATTCAATTTTGAGATAAAGCTATTAAAATTTATATTCTGCTTAACCAATAGTGTTTTATGAGGGAATAATGATGCTATTCCATTTTTTTGCATTATTTTATAACTTCAGAGTTGGTACTGGCTCCTGTAGTGTTCTTATTGGTAACACAAATTAAATTCTTAAAGATAAGGTCACTTTTAAAATCTAAAAACAAATTTTATTCTGTGAACACTTAATTGAAAACCTCTAATTATCTTTTCTGTCTGAGTACGGTTTCACCTATAGTTAAAGAGCGGAACTCAATATTTTACTGTGTATGTACAATAGATACAGGAGACATTTGATTACTTTTAGTTGGATATATGTTGGCTCTATCAAAATGTGCCAAATTTCACTTCCCTGTGTGGGTAAAAAGAACTGTCCTCTGGAAAAAAAATCACTTATCATACCACTGCCTGGTGGGGGCTGAGGACTTTTGAAGTTAATAGTATGGAATTAGAGTTATTTATTTAATTGGTTCCAGTCTACTGCAGTGTTTAACAAGCTCAGATAAATGGGCTAATCTTTCACAATTAGGCTATTCAACTTTGGTTATTATTAAAACTTATATCAGTTGTAATCAGAGGGTTTCTTAAAGCATGAATTGCCTAGTACTTTATACTTAGAGGATATTTGATTTACTGTTCGGTTATTTGCTCCATGAACTTTGTTTTAGCCTAAGTAGTTTGAGAATCATAGTAGACATCTGGATAATCCAGACTACCTCATAAATTACATGAAACAATCAGCTATTAGTGACTAAAGCAGAACTTTTATTTTAATGAATAATGAATAATGTTTTTCATTTTTAAAAATGTAACTGTAGGATAATGTAAAGCGTAATGCAATGACAACTTTAGGATAGCACTGGAATTAATACGGTCTGAAATAAATATGGTCTGTGTTTATTCCTAAGAGTGCTAGGTAATCCTAAATATATTAGAAATATGTGACTGACATTTATTTGGTCAAAAGTGTAATCACATTTTTAACCTCATAATTTTTTAACTTACTGAATAAAAATGAACATTTATGACTCTTCATGGTTGCAAACTCAAACTTCTGCAGTAGATAGTCAACCAGGGCAGCTTTGCAGAATGGATGGGTGGGAATAATTGACATACTATCACCTCCAGGTCAGACATAATAACCAAACGTGTTCCTCAGTAAAGATGAAATACTCTCCTCCTGCTTTAGTGACTTGTGATCTCCTAATTGACCCTGATCTTTTCCTCCATCTACCAACTCTCTCTGACCTCTGACCAGCAGGTCTCCCTCTCCGTCCTTTGTTATTCCAAGTTTGTGAATGTTCTGAAGTCATTTTGCAGTTCTGCTTTTTTCTCCTTCCCATGGGTGGACTCTTTTCAACATGTATGCTTACTCTCTGGAGTGCTGCTAGATTTTGGTAAAACTCCTTGTTTGGATTACAGCGTAGACATTTAATCATGAGATCTATTGACATTCTAATTTGGAGCCATTAACTCTATCTGCTAAAATTCACACATGTTCTGTGCCCTAGTATTCTTCACTTTAGAGACTCTGAAAAGTTGAAGTATGTTAATATTTTTAAAAACTATTCAAGTCTTGGCTAGTTCTCATGTAATTTAATTCAATGATGGCAAAACACAAATGCCTTGTCTACTCACCCTGTAAGAACAGGAATACATCAGCTTGTAACTGTTTAAATTGTTTGAAGAATAAGAATAATTGTGTGGCTGGGGATTTAGCTCAGCAGCACAGCGCCTGCCTGGCAAGCAAGAGGTCATGAGTTCGATTCCTGGTACCAGAAAAACAAAACAAAACAAAACAAAAGAATAATTGGAATTCTGAATGATAATGATTCAGAAAAGCAGAACAAAAGATCTACTAAATATTCTAATATAAACTATTTAAAATATTATTATTAATATTTAACAGAGATGTATACTACAAGGCAGTGGATTCAAGCATATGATCCATAAAATAACAGAATGATAGTTATGCAATAGTAATCAAGTACAAGGTAATGAGAAAATTACAGTGACACATTCTTGAAGATGGAAAAATCTCCACTGACTAAAAGTATGTTCTAATATCTACTTTCCTCAGCAGCACATGAAAGGTAGATCTAGGCCTTTCTGCAGGTTTCGTGCAGAGAGATCAACCAAAGCCAAGACCCTGGAGAGGGAGGGGAGAGCAGAGGTAACTGGAAGAAAGTTGGTATAGTCACACTTCTAAGTGGACAGCACTTTTAAATACAACTTCTTTCAAATGCTTCTGTTAAATCTCCAGATCCACTTGGGTGACATTTCTTGAGAAACCGGGCATGGCAGCACATCCCCTCAATCACAGCACTCTGGGAGACTGAGGCAAGAGAACTGTGAAGTTCTAGCCCAACCTGGGCAACTTAGCGACATACTGAGAACCCATTTCAAAAAGAAAAATAACAAAAGGCAGGTTACAGCTTAGTGAGAAAGGCCTTGGTTCAATCCTATATACAAAAAAAAAAAATCCTTAAAAAAAATAACAAATTTTATGAAAAAGACAAAACTAAGAAGTAGAAAAAAAGAAAGTCAATGCACGGAAGACAATGTGATGAGAATTAGCGAAAAGTAATACAAAATATGTCAGAAAAGAAAACATGGCTAAAACACTGTATATACGTATACGCATATATACATATATACACAAATATGTGCATACATATATGCATATGTGTACATGCATATATACATGTGTTCATATATGTGCATATTTATACATATATACCTGTGTACCTATATGCACTTTTTTGTAAATATACACATACATATGTAATTTTAGGAAGAAGAATTATTTGGAAGGGGTTTGATAGTCAAAAACTGTATCAACTTTATTTAAAGTATCTTCATATGATGTAAAGAATATTTATGTTTTGGGGTAGAAGTATATACAGATAAAGTGATCAGGAGTTGATATGTCAAAATGTTATCAGCAAATGCTGATGATACTTTGCATAATTATTGCTTCTTTTTTCCTAACTGATCTTTGTAATATGTAGTTTATGAAGAAATAGGAAATGAGTCAATGACCTACTATTCATAAAGAATAACAAGTCATAAAATGTCACTTATTGTGATAACAGCTGAGGCAAGCCCAAGACTACTACAATTTGCCAAAGGTTATGTTTTCAGAGTTATGCTCCATGTTCTTTTCCTCATTAAGAAATGAGTGGTGAATCTTCAGTTTTGACATAAGTTTATTGTTGGAAAGGGAAGTTCTATATTTTTCTCATCAGTACTGTGAGAAGAGCTCTATTTCCACTGTACACACACATTACAACTTCTGGAAGAAAGAACAGGGACCAGTAGCTGCCTGTTTTTGGCAGTGAACCACTTATAAAGTACAATAGCATAGACTAGTTACTAGGATGTGTTACCGTATCTATTTTCTGTAATAAATTATTGACTTTTGAATTTAAAGTTTAAATATTAGTATCAAAATTATGATTATAAAGCTTGAATCTTCATTTATTTAGCAAAGAGTTTGGAAAAATTTGAGAAAATGTATGCTACATTCACAGGCTCTTCCATGATTTCAGTGAAGGGAGTTTTGGAAATACATTTTTTATTTTCCTGGAGAATTTCTAAGTCTTTCCATCCAAGCAAAGTAATACTACAAATATAAACTTTCTGTTTTGATAGAGTTTTCAATATATTTTGTCACATTTTTAAAGTAATAACAGGAATTATTTTAGGATTTTTTCTTTTTTGAAATCACACTGATTTCCATAGTGGTTGAAATTCTTTTTGACCCAGCTATTCGTCTTCTAAGTATCTTCCCCCAAAAGTTAAAAACAGCATACCATGGTGATGTATGCCCAAGTTAGTAGTAATGCAGTTCATAATAGCTGAATCTTGGAAAAAGCCTTCGTGGCCATCTCCTGATTAATGGATAAAGAAAATACAGTATTTATACACAGTAGAGTGCTTCTCTACCATAAAGAAGGATAGACTTGTGGCAGTTGTAGGAAAATAGGTGTAACTTGAGATCATAATATTAAATGAAGTAACCCGGACACAACTTTAAATATTGCATGATTTCTATATTATTTTACCGTCTGGAAGCCAGAAGTTTAAGGGCCGGGTGTCAGGCATTTGGTTTCCTGGTGAGGGCTCTCCTCCTGGTTTTTAGACAGAAGCTTTCCTACCATTTCCACCCACCCCATGTGGGGAGGGGAGGAAGGACCCAGTTTTCTCTCTCTTCCTTCCTTAGGAAACCACAGTCCAGTGAGATCAGAGTCCTACCCACATGATCCCTTTGAATCCTAATTTTTGTAATTACCTTAACACCAAATGGCATCACCTGGGGATTTAGTGTTTTAGGGTGACCTGAGGACACAATTCAGTCCCCAGCATTGTGTTCCCGCGGGACAACTCAATCTATCTTAGGAGCACCATTCACAAATGGATCATGGATCCTCACCATCAAATCTGTCACTATTACTGTTTATGTGTTTCAGCAGTGTATGCACAATTATATACTAAATCCAACCAATTATTATTAAATTGCAATATATGAATTTATATGTAGACTATTGAAAAATGTTTTAAGTTAGTGCATCACAGTAATGATATATCAATACTGATTATAGAGACATGATGTACCACATTATCTCAGCCAATGGACTTTGAAACATAGTGCGATGAATATTTTAAAATAACAGAGTTTCTTTTGTGTTGCTAAAAATAAAGATTTAGAGTAAATGATATTTTGCAACAAATGTATATATGCAAACCAATATTATTAGTTATTTGGAGTGTCCCATGTTCATCCAAATACACATGTAAAAACACAAACATATTTAAATATTCATTTATTATAATAAATAAAAGTGTCTTATTGCCACTACCTCATGAATATACTCATTCCTACTTTATTCTTAAATGCACCACTTTACTCCAAAGTACAGTGTTATATATTTCATCAGAGATTGGCACTTGGAGTACTTTTTCAAATGTTTTCTTGTTGAAATGAAAGATATTTTGTTTTCTCCCCTCTCTCTATAGATATAATATAATATAATATAATGTATACTCTATATAATATGTATATATATATATATGTGTACCCATACATATATGCCTTTGGATGCATTTATATTGTTGGCAAATTTGGCTGTCAATAATTCCATATATACCTATGTTTCCTTTCCTTTCTTCTCATTGTCAGACCCCTAAAACATTTGAGTTTTGTTCTATTATTACATGCACTTTCCTGATGATTTGTGTGGGGAATTTTTCATGTGCAACTGGCCACTTGGTAATAGTTTTTGCTTCTTATGAAAACTAGTGACACATTTTCAGAACATTCCAGAAACATTTTCAGAACTCAGGTATATTTCTCAGTTCTAAAGCAGTTGTTTCATTGTGTTTTTCTTTGCTCTCTAAGACATCCCATGCTCTACCTTCCGAAATTCTGCCTGAGTACTGTATATACTAACAGTTTGACTTGGCTTTGAGCTGTCTGTTACATCTAAACTCAACAGAACATGAATATTTGGAAATCCTTCAGAACAATGCTGGAGTTAAAATTTTGCTAATGCAAGTGTTTTTTTCTGTCTCCTTTAGCTGGATATTTCCTTGATTATCGGGATTGTATCCTCTTCTGTGGTGCTTTATTTCTTTTGAATTCTTCCCTTGCCCAGTTCTTCAGGTATTTGCTGTCAGACACATTTGGAACTTGTTGGATTGCTTGCAAATCCTTCTACAGAGGAGAACTTGTTGCCTTCTCAGGAACTGCTTTAGCGTCAGCGTGCCTGGGGGTAAATGGGAGGCGGCCATGACAATCAGACCCTCTATGATTATGTAGAGAGAATTTTTCTCCTTCTGTGGCCCAGAAATCGTAAGTGACCAAGTCCTGAGCATTTTCAGCACTGTGCCTTGGATTTCTTTTCGACTGTCAAGAACACTGAATTCTTTCACGCATGGAATCTTTATCCCATTTCCTCTCTGCACAAAACAAGATCTCACATCTCTTCAGATAGCCATCTCCTTTCCATTTCTGGCCCTCAGCTTCCTGTGCTGAGATGCCATGGACACAGTGGAGTGAAGGTAAGGAAGTGTTGTGTGAAGAGCTCCTGTGTTTATTTCAGGCACCCCCAGAATCCCAGGTTCCTTTACCAGGGGAGGCACATTTGAAATGCGAGAAGGGTGTTCTCCGCTGTCTGCCTAGATAGCAAGTTATGGAAGACATACAATTTATCAGTCAGCAGAGAATGAATGAATGACACACGATTGAAGAGGGAGCATTTCTGTGCAGTTTCCACACACACAATGCATGAGAATTAGACAAGCAAAACAACAGGTGGTGAGCTTTGTAGTCACTGAAGTAAGAAATAAGGATAAACATTTGGGAAAGAAATCCTTTTCAAGGAGTGTCTTCTTAACCTATGGACGTTTTTGTATCAGTAAACGATAGCATAATGTGTAAGCATTATTTTTAATAGACGCACATGATGAACACTATCTTTAAACAGAGGAAAGATACATAGTTAATGAAACCATTGATGAAATATTAGGAGGACAATTTAAAAACCTCTTCTGGTTATGTGACAGTGTGCTGAGCAAAATTTAGTTTGCCATTGATCTTTGGTTTTCATTCCAATTATTTAATAGTTTGTGAAGGAAATCAGTGGTAAATCAAGTACAGAGCTACTTCATAGTTTCACATTAGAAGAAGCTCAAGTTAATAATTTCCATATAGTTCTTGAAAATGTCAATAAAAGTAATGGGCTCTGTAATATAGCAATATCTCTTTAAATATTGTTACTGCTATCTTAATATTGAAATAATCTTCCAAGTTTTACTCCTCGTACAGACTATTTCTGCAACACTTTACCTGTGAAATGTCCCTCAAAGTCTCATGTGTTCAGAATTTGGCCTTTTGGAAGGTGCGGCGGGTCAAAGCGACACTGTCCTGGGAGGATCCGCCCATCGGGGAGCTCCTAGCTGAGGGTGCTGCTTGGATGGAGATGGGGCCTGCTTGGAGGAGACTGAAGAGCTGATTCTGCTCCAGCTCAGCCCTCTCTGCCTCTGCCTCCCACCACAGCTGCAAGTTGGGCAGCTTCCTCCACTGCCCTTCCGCCGAATTGCTTCTGTCCTGGAACCAGCTAACTGGGAACTAAACCTTCTGGAATGGGGAACCAATGAATTCTCTCTTCTCTCCTTTAAGTCATGTGTTTGGGAGTGTCAGGCATTCAGAATCAGCAACAGGAAAACGTGTAAAGCAATTTCTTTGCATCTTCTTTCTCTGGCTCTTTGGCTCTCTGTATGTGTGTGTGTTTGAAAGATATAAATTAAAATTGCTCTAGGGTATGGTTTGGGCTCAACCTGATTTTTCCAGAGTCTGAATTCACTTTTAACTCATATCATATATATGTAGTTGAAAAGCAAAAATTCTACCTTTGATAGTGTTCCAAGTGTTTCTCCTCCTGAATTTTTGCTTCTCCTCAAATTCAACTGAAATATGCATGGTGCAATGGTTTGGCTGTGATTTGTCTCCCAAAGATTCATGTGCTGTAAGCTTGGGTTCCAGTGTTGACAGGAGTTGAGGACAAGTGGGAGTGGCTGGGTCACTAGGGGATCAGCCCTCACTTTCTGGTAAAATGCTGCTCAGCACTCCGACTTGATTCCCACCAGAAGTGTTATTATAAAATAGTGACCTTGGGTCCTTGCTGCTCTTTAGCTTTTGATCTCATCTTGTTATCCTTCTCTCTTTTATGAGTCTAACCATTATGACACCTGCCGTAAACAGAGAGCCAAAGGCACACTCACCAATGCCCAGAGCCACTGCCATGCCATTTGGACTCTAAGCCTCCAAATCTGTCAGCTAAGTACACTTCCTTCCTGTATGCATCAGTAGCTTTGAGTGTTTTGTTATAGCAATGACAAAAGACTAATAGACATGGACACAGAGACGAAATCATGGCCTATTACAGACTAACATCACTTGTAAATGAACATGGCCTGATGACAGAATCTAAACAGGAAATTTACAAAATTACAGTGCAGGGAGAGCCAGGGTAACCAGGCCACAAACACTGTACTTCATAAAGAAATGATCTATCGTTTAATAAAACAAAAGTGAGAGAAAGAAAGATGGGAGATAGCCAGAGACTGCAGGAGAAATATTGGGAAGGAATGCAGATTTAGGAAAGGAAGTCACACATTTCAATTTGTTAAAATGTGACAGTGTCACGGTTGTAAAGAACTCTTGATGTCAATCTCAGAACGGTAAAGAATCGGATTGCTGAGGGTTGGAGGACTCATCTGCCATCTTCAGCTGCCATTCCACACGTATCACAAAACTCCCAGGAAAGCTGTGGCTTGGGTTTTGAGAGGCTCTAATCATGCAGCCTGAAGGAGGAGGAGTTCCTGGCAGAGGCCAGACTCCACGCTGTGCTGCTCCAGAGACACAGGAAGTTCAGGAAAGTAGGGAGGGGAGACAGAACTCCCGGTAGCCGCCCAGCCCTGGAGGACAGTCGCCGGGACACTCTACTACACCAGCGCCGTGAGCATCAGCCTAAAACCAGGCTCTGCTGGAAACAGGACTGGACCACCTCTCCAGGCTGAGAGCGGGAGTGAGGACCAAACATATTTTGCTTTTATAGGATCAGAAGATGTATTTTCTCTTTGAGGGTACATTAAGAGAAAAGAAAATGAAGTCATAATTTCCCCATGTATCTACCATTTTACAGATAACGTATTCAAGTGGATAAGACAAGTAATATTTAAAAACATAATGTCTCTCTCCATTCAGTGTAATTCTCACTCCCATAAACACAAATAAATATTATATACTATTCCTTAATTTAAAAGCTATGGTAATTTTTATTTCACTGTATACATTGCCAGAGTTATCCATTAATATTTAACATTTCCTACAGTTCATTTAATCTGTTCTGTACTGATACAAAGTCTGTTTCCACTTGTTTTGATAAAAAAGCTATGAAAAATAAACTTAGATATTTCCACATAACTGTTAAATTCTCAAAATTCTAATAATTAGAAAAAGGTTACATATATGCTTCACAGTTCTTACAGATGTTGCTAAATGTTTTTGCTATGGAATTGTAATATTGTCAAATGCTGTTGCAAGACACAAGATTACTAACCTTTAATTTTTTTGCCAATGTGATGGATGACATTGCTTGTCTATTTGGATTTTTTCTTATAAATAAATTCAGTGTTTAAGAGTTATTATTACCTTGTTTTGGTGAGCTGGCAGTATTCACCAGTTATTTTATTGGGTGGTTAATCTTATTATACATTAGTGGTAGCTGCACAAATTTCATGGAAGTTCACCATTTGATATTAATATGATTTGATATATTTAATTTTTATCCTACAACACCTTAGTTAATCAGGACAAAAGCCTTCTCTCTTTCAAGGCCTATGCTAATTCTTTCATATATACAGTATTCTGATTATTTTATTTTTTGACATTTAAATTGTCAATCCATTAACTTCTGCCTTTGAGATAGGAAATATGGACCTAAGTTAAAAATGATTTGTGCATTATACATGAAATATTTAATTTGCCTGACTCTCAACAAATTAGTCTGATATACTCATATATGCTTTTCTCATTGTTCTAATTTCCTATCATCTTACCAAAATCCCTATAATTTTGCAAAGTGCTATACAGTTGTGATTGTTGAGTGAGTACCCAGAATTTCTTAGGTATTCTTATTTTTATTTTTCCTCATAAGCTTAAAATCAGTCTAATATAAAATGATCTTTGTAGCCATTTTATCAAGATATTGTTAAATTCATAGTTTAACTAAGTGAGTGATTCTCTATATCCAACATCATAATATTACATTTCCTTTTTTACACTATCTATCGTACTAATAAGGGCCCTTTAAACATTTGTTTCCTGGACTATAGTTTCACATGTAGTTTTATGTGAGCAGGCAGATGTGTTTGGACTTTGATTACTGCATTTCTGTGAACATATGCACTTGCAATTAATACATACTGTCATATACTTGAATGCAAAATATGCCAGATATGCACATAATATTATATGAAGATGAACAAACAGTTGGATAATTAAATACTAAGTAACTAAATGACCAACATCTACTGAAGAAAATATGACTGCAGATACAGGGCACAAAGCTGTAATTACCTTAAATACTATTATGCAAAGAATTTCATGAACATACCACAATTTTGTGGATGACAGTTCAATCGGCCATTTCTCCCGTGTGGCTGGAAGCCATCATGTCACGTGTGCCTCTGTACAGTGCTGTGGTCCACATGCGCTGAGCTGCTCCAACATGCAGCCCAGCAGTGCAGCTTCTCACCGTGGACTGGGAGCGTTAGGCAAGTCTAGATCCCTTTCCACACTTTCTGTCATTGAGCAGGGCCTCACATTTGGACGTCAGCCCTCTCTACTCCAGTATTGATTTCCAAATACCACTGAATCTGAAACAGTTCCACCGACCCCAATTCTGCTTGTTCTCCCTCCCCTCCAGGCTGAACTCACTACAGTGCTTCCTGTCTCAGCGATCAAAGTCAGGCACCAGGGAACCACTCCTGAAACCAGTCTCCTTCTACCTTCCTACATTTATTACACTTTCTGATGATTTCCCTTCTTAACATCTTGCAAATACTCCTATTCCTTTTTTTTTTTTTTTTTTTTTTTGTACTGGGAATTGAACTCAAGACCTTATGCGTGCCAGGCAGGTGCTTATGCCACTGAGCTATATCTCTGGTCAGTACGCCTATTTCTGTCCTTATCTGCAGCCACACCCACTATGAAAGCTCCTACTATTACCCAGGATGCCTTCTGCTGGCTCCAGAGCAGCTCTACTCTATCTTTTCTTGCCAGTCCTTATCTCATCCCCAAAATGTCTACTAGTGTACCCCAAATCTAATCACATCACATAAATGAAAATAATAATAATAATGATATTAATGTCTGGTAAACATAGCTTTCAAGAATAGCTTGATCAATTCTGTGACAGGTCATGTACATTTACCTCATGGAACCCTCTCACCCAAGCTATCCTAAACTCCTCTGGCTTAATTTTACCAGTTCAGACTCATGACCCTTCCTCCATGCTGTTCTTCACTGACTCATGTGTTCCAACCGCATTTCTGCCTCTTATCTGTGTAGCTTTCATTCTTTCTTCCACTGATGTTCCAATGTCACATCCTCAGCTAAAGTGTTCTCTGACTCCTCCCATAAGAATGGATGTGGCCCACTGGCCCTGTGCCCTGTAAATGGTTTCTACTTGGATCTCTGGTTACTGGAAATTGTAAGTCTCACATAAAGAGATTCTTAGGGGTATATTTTTCTGTATTACATAGAATATTTTATGTGTAATGGAAGAATATTTAGATGAAGAATTTATCATGACTCTTGTGCAAAGAAGAACACCATTAATTTAACTCATGTATTACTTAACTTTTTATTTTTATAACTTACTAATCAGAGTTCAAGTCTTTGTTTGTTTTTGTTTTTCTTCCGGTACCAGGAATTGAACTCATGACCTTGCACTTGCCACACAGGTGCTTTGCAGCTGAGCTAAGTCCCAGAGTTCAAGTCTTTTGAATCACCTCTATTTGAGAATCACCAGTGCCGACCATTCTCACCATTTGCCGTGCTCTGTGCACTCCCGAGGACTGGGAATGCAGTATTTCTTGGCGTCCCCCAGTATTATCTTCTGCTCAACATCGCTTTTCCTTTTCGATATGTAAATCTGTCACTCCTGTTCCTTATTGCTTTGAACTTCTTCGTCCATTCCTGGCTAAACGGAAAATTACAGTGGTATCTCGATTTACAAATTTAAATGTTGCAGTTGGAAAAGATGGCCTAGTTCGTGTTTGCCATTGATGCAGAGTTCCCAAACAAAAACTTTTGCCAAACACATCTGTTTACCTACCAAAATTTTTGAAAAAGTGTTCATGAACTGAGGTAGCAGCGTATCTGAACGTCACCTTCACTGCGTGTTGGGCTCCATACAATCCCAACTGAAGCAAAACGCCCAAGAGTTTCATCACCTTCTGGAATCCTACTTCTCTAGGTCTCAGAGAGTACGATCTGTGCTTTGCAGGAATATATGTAATTGTACTCAATCCTCCAAAGATAGCATTTTCTTCTCTGAAACTAAATTTCATCTGCACTGCTAGAGTTGCATGCTTTCCTATAAATAAGATATTTTTTGTGTTAATGCTGACTCATGGTGTAATATTTTTGAAAGCATTTGACTTGGTAATTAAGTCCCCTCATGTGAAACCAAAAATACATAAGGAACTTAAATGTGAGAACACTTGAACCAGCTCTAACCCGTGTCTACCCATGCCAAAAGCATGTCCTACGTGCGATGTGATTGATGACAACTGTAAGACGCATTCTGCATTTTGGCATATTAAAATATGAACTAGGCCTACCTCACATTTAATAAAACATGGCATTTTAAAATCTACAACTTTCATAAGGTTCAAGTCAGAGCATGTAAACAAATCCAAAGAATCAAAGAATGAGTATGTAAGAAAAAAAATAAGTGAGGTGTAAGATTATCGACACCAAACATGAAAAGATTCAGCTTGCTTTTAATTTTTTTTAATTTTTATATGGATTACATGCAAATCTCTTCTGCATCAGCACCTACTGCTTTATAAGCCAGATATAAATGTTCTTAAGTGGTTATAAATAAACTTCAAAGCTTCCAAGTCCCGTGAGGTGTCTCTGCCACCTGTGGTGAGCGCCAGTGCGGTGTTGGAATCTTCCCTGGCTGAGTAACCTGGTCCACCGTGGGGCGCGGACAGGCTGTTTCTCAGATCCCAAGCCTCGGGCTGCTCTCCTAGGGTGCTGGGTGTTACCAAATCTGCCAACTTGAGAAAAGTTTGCAAAATCAATACAAAATGCTTTGCTGCTAATTTTTAAACAACAAAACATGACTTTCTTTTTAGTCATAATGTCAAGAATTCTGAGATGAAGCGGTCGCCTTCTCTACGACATAAGCACCCTAGCCACATAAAGTGTCAGCATCTTGGTGGAAAAGGGATTGTTGTTTGTGCCAAATGTGCCCGTGATGGCCACCCAGCTTCAGCAGCAGGACCAGGAGACAAGGACAGCCCCATGAAAACTCCAGCCTGGGGCTCCTGGGGTGGGGATGACCCAAGGGTGAAGGACACCCAGCAGAGGAGGGAGACACAGCCTGTCTGGAACTCCATTAAAATATTGTGGCCAGTCATATATGAAAGCACCTCAGAAAATAAAAAGTATTTCAAACAACATGCCAAGAGGTGACTCCTTATGGATAGACACACTCGGGAACTGTAATTAAGAGAAACTGAAGACACACTGGGATAAATATAAACTCTAATTGTTTTGGTGGTGGTGGGGAGCCTAAGGCAGCAACATAGCATGAAAGCTGAAAAAAGCAAGCTAACTGAGGAAAAATTATACTGTTAAAGTTCTACACTGTTCCTTACACAAAACACATGTGCAAATACATGCAGTAATGTAGTGTAAAAAGACAAGTTAAAATTATATTTTCAGAATGTAATTTATTTTTAAACAATAGAAGCTTATTTCCATAAACATTAAGCCACTATCATAATTGTGCTTTCAGACAAAATTTTGAGAGTATAAATGACATATAATAAAATTGATGATTAAAAGTGCGCCATTCAATGTTAATACATTTAGAATTGTGTTATCACTACTAGTATGTATTTGCACAATCTTCTAACTACATCGTTAGCAGGCATTTTCCATTCATCTCCTTCCTGTCCCCCACATCCTAACAGTTATTAATCTATTTTCCATCTCTGAATTTGTCCTTTCAGAGCATTTCATATAAATGGGATGACATGTTGTTAACCCTTTGTGTCTCTCTCATTTGATATAAAATTTGCAAGGTTCACCCTTATTATAGCATGTAAAAATCCCTTCATTCCTATTTTATGGTTGAATAAGTTTTACAAGATATAGATGCTGGGTTTCTTTATCCATGATAGGCATTTGGGACATTTCTACTTTTCCCTGCTATGAAACATGCTGAAATAAGCAGGAATGAACTTCTATGTGATCATACATCTTTAATTTTCTTGGGTATATAACCAGGAGTGGATATCTTAGGTCATATGCTAATGTCATGTTTGTTTTGGAAACATGTTTTCCAGAGCAACTTCTGCATCATGTCCAGTGTCACCATGAATGTTAGATAACAATTTTTCTGTATCCTCAGGTTTGTGATTTTCCACCTTTTGCACTGTAGTCATCCACATAAGTGTGGAATGTTATCTCACCAAGGTTTTGTTTTGGAGTTCCCTATAACTAACTCAAGCATCTTTCTATATGCTTGCTATTAAGACATTATTGTCTTGGAGAAATGTTTATTGGACAATTGGATGACTTTACTTTTGAGATATTTCTTTATACTATACTGGATACTAGTTTGGTTACAAGTTTATACTATATTGGATAGATTTCTTTATACTATATTGCCAGATACATTGTTTGCAAACATTTTCTCCATTCTGTAATAAACTTTTATTTTTCTGGTAGTATCTTTTGAAATTCTAAATTTTTAATTTTTCTCTTTGTTCAAATTAGATAACATTTACTGAAATAAATGAATAAATCTTCAAAGTAAAAGTTACAGAAGAAAACAATATGTATCATCTGAATTATTTTTGGAAATAAAAATCACAAACACAGTTGTAGAATATGATTCACCTGCATTAACAGGAACAATCTTCAAAAAAGCTCTGGGAAAAAACCCTCAATTTTATATTTTGATTATTTCTAAGCATCTATTGTGATAATGTACTTCATCATATAAACACAAATGTGATTTTCAGTAGTGAAACACCAAACGCTAATCATGAGTACCTGTTCATAGATCCATTTCATCTTTTAGCACAGTGATTTTGACGTGGGCTCTTGTAAGCAAGCTGTGTGTTGGATATCCTGGAATGAGAATTTCTCAATATTGATAAAGGAAAAAACCATAATGATAGCTCAATATTCCAATCAATACATGATAAAACGGAGATGTGATGAAACACAAAAATACAGGGAAAATAAATACTTATTACATGGGAATAAAAGTTAAAAAACTGGTGGAATAAAAACGAAAAGCAAAGACGGGGTGTGCAGGGAGCTCAGGGTTAGAGCGCTTGACTAATGCGCAGGAAGCCCTGGATTGGATCACAGTGTTGCGGCTGCAACAACAGCAAAAGCCGTAAACAAAAAAAAAACAAAAAAAAAACAAAAAAAAAACAAAAGAAAAACAAAAAGAAAACAACAACACCAAACCAAAACAAGCAAGCAAAAAACAGAATTTTCAAAGTACTTGAGATGTGATTAGCACATTCTCTAATCTTTATGAATGAGCTGCCGGACCTTCCTGGTCAGACTCGGCAAGCACGGACGTGCTTTCAGGATTAGCGCTTACTAAGCTTTGGGGAGACGAGACCGCGGCCCCAAGGAGGAGCTCTGCGTGGGCCTCTCGCCTGCCCGAGCCACCTCGGACGATAGGGCGCTGAGGAAGGTGAGCAGCGCAAGGCCTCACGTTCTTGTACTCTGCTGTCTTGCGTAGCTCCAGCTGGAACTAGATCTATCCTGTCGTTATTCCCCCACCGGGTTAGTTGCTTCCTTTCCTTCACTTGTCATATTTGAAGCACTTGTTACCTTCTCAAAGTCTAGAATTTAACCCGCATCCCTTCTCAAAAGCCAGCTTGCAGGGCCAATTGCGTTCCTAGCCACTCCTGATAGTCCTCTATTTTATTAGCCTTTGGTATATGCAAAATATACAACTTTCCTTCTTAACCACTTTCACCCAGTGTGTCATTGTCCAAAGAAAGTAGCCTCAAACTGTGCTCACTGAACACCGTGTCTGATACATTCTGGGGAAATGAAATATTTGTTGGCAGATGAAAACAAAGGGAAGAAAACTACATAGAGGGAATCGAAACCTACAAGAGTATTGGAAGACTCTGCAGGAAATATGCCCATTTGGTGGACAAAATAAAAACACAAACAAAAATTTGATTCTCTGCCCCAAAGAAAGGTTTGTTACCATTTAAAAAATATTTTTTCTAAAAATGGCAGTCTTCATTTAAGCTTATTGTTCCAAGAGCCACGGCAAAATGCTAAAATACATGTTTTAAATTTTCAAAATTTAAAGAGAAAAGATCTGCACAGATTGTAGTTATATCACTGTGTTGTGCAAAAATAGGAATTTTATGTATAAAATATGAGAAAAGAATAGAAGTTGTGCAAATGCTGGGAAATCTAAAGCTGCTACAGGAGTCTAAAAGATTCAATAAATATATAGATGATATAGTACTACAAACTTGTTCATTGTCATTACAATTCTGCTCTCCTGTAGTTATTGATAAACTGTATGGGAGAGAAATTAGGAAGTGTTTGCTTACAGGGACAGAGAAATATTTTCTGCTTTGTGGTAGGTCTCTTACAACTACTCCTTTCTGTATTTTAACATGAAAACAGCCATACAGAAAACATACCTATGTGAATAGGCCCAGGTCTGGTATTATAGATAGTAGCAGGTCACAATGTCCTGTGACAGCTAAGGTGTTGATGGTTGCCATAAGATTCTTGTATGATTCCTACTGTGCATTATTACAGACTCATTTTTGAGTGCTCTATCACTGTTTCAACACAATTTAGAGGATATAACATTTATATCAGATAAAGTGGACACCCACACCCAATAAAACAGCTAAATAAGCTACAGTTATTTAGCTATGCAAATAAAAAAATGCATAGCAAAACAATTCTTTCAAAATAAACTTTGTCCAATAGTTTAACCTCTTTAGGTCTTCGTTTGGTGATGGTCTGTACTAAAATGACTATGGCTTGTTGACTATGTCAATAAAATAATAGTGTTTCCTTCTTTAATATCTTAGATAGCTAATGTTTATATAACTTGCAACATAGTTTTTCTTTTTTTTACTTTTTCATACTTTTCTAGTTTTATTTTAAAGATTAAAAAAACTAACAAAACAATGAAGATAAAATCAAAACAACACAAAAACAACAAACATGATACATGACCTCAGAATAAAATGACAGCAGTTAACAATGGTTGCTACGTTACATACTGTTATCGCCAACCAAGTTGCTCAGTCCACTAGACATAAGAATGTAAGATTGATCAAACAATCAAAGACAGTAACAAGTAGTAAAGAGAAAAAAAACAACATTGGAAATGATGCAGAGCTTCACCGTACAAGACAGTAGAGTTAAAGGATGGCTCTTATATTGCGTATTGTTTTCAGATCAGTCGCTCTGGTGCACAGTGATTGCATTCACTGTGGTTGTGGGTGGGGAGTCTGCACAGGTGCATGACACATCTCCGTGCTCTTCCCTCTGCTTCTCCTCCTGCCCCTCCCTGCTGTATCCAACACTTGTGGCCTCTTCAATTGGGGAACCTCTTTCCATTTTTATTATTTTTTACCCCTTTCTCCTTACTTTCTTCTCCAGCTCTTATTCCCCTTCCCACTTGAAAAAGATCTCTCTATATCTTATTACCTGCATTTATTTTGCTCATCAAATAATTTTGAATTTCTCCCTTGACCTGATTGCTTTCAGCCTGTGTATCCATTCTGGGGGCCGGCATAGCCTTCATTAATTCCTCCATCCGCCCATTCATTCATCCATTTATTCAAATTCATTACATACATTTTAAAACTTACATACATTTTTAAAACTTATTAATATGAATGATTGGAGTTTTTGAGTCTATTTTATTTTATTTTTTAGTACATGTGTACAATACATACTGCTTACATTTAGTAAGGGAAGTTGGTACCTGTAAGTAAAAGTATATTATTAATGATGATAGAGACACTAGACGGAAAGCAAAAAACAATAATAAATTGTTCTTAGATCTTTTTTTGGTACCAGGAATCAAATTCAGGACCTCGTGCTTGCCAGGCAGGCTACCTGCTGACCACATGCTTGCCAACCCTGGCCACTGTCATGCTGCTTTTCTGACATTCCATTACGTGTAATATAGTAACTCTTAATGTTCGTAAGTTTCATTTTCATGGTTACCAGAGGCTGAGAATCTTCTGCGTGTTTCTTATAATTTTGAAAAATATTTTACAATGGACTTTCTCTTTCTTAGGATTAATGATATTTTCCCACAGAAAAGAGTATTTCTGTTCAAATCCATGTTTATGAGGTCAATGCTTAGGTGAATATTTAGAACTATGTTCTTTGTATCCGTTTCTGCTTTCAGTTGAATGGATATTACGCAAACAAATTTAATTGTTGATCACCTGTCTTAGTTTAAATTATTAGAAAATTGGCCCAAAACTCAGAAATAATATATAATTTTCTGTACTTTTAAAAAGTATTTTCTTGAAATAAATTTAAACAGAAATAAAATACATTTTAAACTGCTTTATAAGCCCTGTGCTTATTTTAGATTCCTAATCAAAACTTGACTCAAATTTAACACAAGGCAGTTATTTCAGTATTGATGCAGGAAGTAAACAGCATTCACTGCTTTGGCTTTGATATTTTCAAAGAACTTGACAAAAAAATTTGACAAAAATAATTATTAAGTCCAGAATGATAAAATTGCCATCTTTTCATTCGCATCAATTATCATTTCATCCGTGCCACACGTATGTGTGTGCTGTACTCTGAGCTTGAGATGGAGGATTTCCCCACCCACCTTGTTTGCTTCTCTTAGCATTTTAAACAAGCACAGCCACAAACCAAAGCACATCCAACTGTTTAATGGCAAGGTTTGCCAAAAACAAAGTACAGAAAAACGGGGCTGGGGATTTAGCTCAGCGGCAAAAGCGCCTGCCTGGCAAGCGCAAGGTCGTGAGTTCAGTTCCTGGTACCAGAGAAAAACCAAAAAAAAAAAAAAAAAAAAAAAAAAAAAAAAAAAAAAAGACCAGCAAGGCATTATGCCTCTTGTGATACCGTGGAATGACACAATTATGCAATGCATTACTTAAGTCTTCTTAAAATGAACTTACTAACATTCTTCTCTGATTGCAATTTATTTTGGCCTTGGAGATATACTGGAAGACACAAGAAAGGTCCTTTCTTGAGAAAGATTTTTTATCTAGAAGAGGAGAGAGATCACCTTTGCCTAAAAATGTGTGTGTGTGCTCACTGTCAGTTTTTATTTAAAAAGAGGAGTATATCAGTGCAGGAGAAATCTGGTACATGTGGTGAGAAGTTAGCCTTGTCCATAAGGTGCCCTGGTTTCAATTCCTTTGCCAAAGACCCCCCCATGGAGCATCTACATTCCTTCTCAAGGTAGCGTTCAATGAGCTGTCCTAGCTGCCTTCCCAAACTGAACTAAAATATTTCTCATGATCTCTCCATTTTCAGTTTTTTAATTTTCAGATGATTTACTCAGTGAATTCCAAATCATCATCTAGAAATTGGCAAAAAAATATAATGACCTAGTGTTTTGTATTTCATTTTAATTTTTGACAAATTTTCATTATACAGTGATATTTAAGAGTTTTGAATTTTTCCTTTAAAAGTTAAGAAATAAAACACTATCTCAGGAATAAACTTTGGAAAAGATAAACAAGCTTCAAAGACCGCAAATCACAGTTATGACTTTAATTAGAAGTGAGGTTTTGATTCTCCCCTAGCACCTACACATTATTGAGGTTTCGGAGAAAGATAGCTAACCCAAATTTAATTAATGAGCAACAAAGAGTCACACACGATGAAGTAAAAAGCCCATTTATCAGCCTTAAGTAGGCATTGGTTCCTGGCCTGCTGATGTTTGCCCACCTATCTGCTGTTAGAAAAGATTTGAGGTGTTCTGTGCTGACACAGACATGGTAGTATATAGAAGATGGTTTCTTTACTCCTCTCCTAAAGAGGCTTAGCTCTGACATAAGAATAACCGATTTTCTGATATATTCCCTCTGCAGTTTAGTTGCTGCTCCATTTCTGTGAGCCACATCCAAGTAATTAATCTTTTACCTAGGAGACAGCACTGGTGATGCTAATAAAGCACAGGAGCAAGAACACATTTACACAGGAGGAATCACAGGAAGGCCTGGTTTAGGGTGTTATTAAAGAAGGGTGTTTTGGCAGGTCTGGAGAGAAACAGAAGTCTGATACCCGTATATGGAGGGTCTCATTACTGGGCAATGGTAGCGTACAGGGGACACATGGAGAGCGGCATTTGATTCAAGAAACACACTTGTTAAACATAACAATAGAGAGAGTGGAGCAGCATCCGTGTGAGCAGGGGAGGCTGACGGTCCTGGAACAGGCTGGGAGCGCAGACCGTGGTCGGCCCGGTGTCTCTTTTCTCAACCCATTCATTATTCTAAGTAAATTCTTGTGATTAAGATAATGATGTTGGGATGTTCATTTTGATCTTAATGTCTGGCTTGACCAGGGGGAAAAAATTCATCTGCTTCTGTTTCCTCGTGTGGTATCAGTCACTCCTTAGAAAATGTGTTTGCACACACTGCAGTGATCAAAAGCAAATCAATGTGGGCATACTTTTTAGGCAACCTGTAAATATTAAAGTGGCCTTTTGTTATTCTGAAAATATTTTTCAGCCCATATAAATTATTAACATGGCTAGACACAGGCAAAAGCGTATTGCATATTTCCCTTAGAACTCTCCTTTCCTTCTAAAAATCGCTGCCAGTGTATCACAAGGGCTGAGGGAGAACCCAAGCTTATCACACAGGTCACAGAAGTATTTGTTTTACTAACATGTAGAAACTGTGTTTCTAAAACGCTCAAAGATGTGAATAAGAAACGAACACTGTATTTAGCTCTCAAACATTGTATTTAGTTCTTGGGGACTCTTGCCAAATGCAAACTTGTTCATTCATATCCTGTGATTCCTCCTAAGCAATTATTAAAAGCTGTTATCTGCTGGCTTCCTCTCTTCCAAATATAGTTAAGGATGAAACATAGATATGTTTCCTACTAAGAATTTGTTCTCATTTATTCTCATTCCATTAAAATTTGCAATGTTCACCAACACCTAATTCTTCCAACAGCCCTTGAAATTATACAGAAGTTACAAATTGAGCTTTTAATAGATGTCTTCTACAGTTATGCATACAGGGCTCTTGACTGCTTGTGGAGCTGTGAGTGATAGGTTGGGATTGTGTGTGGGTTTTTTTTTAGTTTTCTTTTTATTAGTACAGCATATTTTGCAGTACATAATGATGACATTCCTCATGGAGAACCAGCCTTCAAACACAACACATCTTAATCCTCTTTTAGCCTCTTTCCTTCCTTTCCTTTCCTCCTCCTTAGACTTTTTGGTCCTCTTTATTTTTGCAAAAAAATCTATTTCCCTGTTTCCTATTAACCATGTTTGCTTTTGTATTTCTCATATAAGAGAAACTGTATGATATGTAAGCTTGTATGTCTGATTTATTTCACTTACCATGATGGTTTGAAGGTGCATCCTTTTTCCTACAATGACTTGAGTTTATCCTAAAGGCCATCAACAGATGAATGAATGCAGGGATTGCAGTTGTCATTCTTCCTGAATCAGGACAGGATAGTCTACACGGTTCTAGGTAGCTGACTCAAGAGACAGCTAGAAAACCAGACAAAAGGCTGTAAAACATCAGGCCACACATCCTTCCCTGTAAGGTGTTTTCTAAGGTCCCTGTTAGACCTAAAACAGTGATACTCAGGGTATAGAATTTCAAATGTGAGACAAAATCTATCCAACCCAAGGCTTTCCCACATGTACCTTTCAAGTGTAATGACTGTGAAAGAATATAAACCCCCAATGTTACTTTGTAATGCAATGGTCAAAGCCACAACAGTTGTTTTCACTTTTGTAAAAATAAATTCATCTATATATAAGATTTTAAGAAATACAAGTGCTTTCCCGTGCTCTACAATGAAACAATTCTATATTGAAAATAGTTTTTCTGGCTGGGCGTGGTGGTGCACACCTGAAATCCCAGCACCTGGGAGGCTGAAGCATGAGGACCATCGTGAGTTTGAGACCAGCCTGGGCTACAAAGTGAGCTCAAGGCCAGCCTGAGCTGCACAGTGAGACCCTGTCTCAAAAAGACAAAAAAAAAACAAAAACAAAAAAACAAAGAAAATAGTCTTTCTGTGATAACCATAACATATAACCCCCATGTGCATTCGTTTAAGCTAGATGATTTTGAAAAAAAATCAAGGATTAAAAATGGTAACCAAAATATAGTTTGAAAATAAGTTAACTCTTTTTTTCAATTCTTCAAAATTGTGTTTTTAACATTCTTACTTTTATTAGTGCATGTTTGTAGTACAAGGAGAGCACATTCCCAGTTGGGGCCCAGTACATATATGTGCTGCATCTTAATTCTTTTTTCATCCCCTGTCCCTCTCCTCACCTCCTCATTCCTCCACCTCTTACTGCCTTTCCTTGATATTATTTTCTAAATATCTATTTTTATTTAATGCAGCTTTCTTTCTCTCTCTCTCTTTTTTTTTTTTTTTTTCCAGTACCAGGAATTGAACTCACAACATTGCACTTGCCAGGCAGGTGCTGTGCCGCTGAGCTTAATCCCCAGTCCTCCTTCATGCTTTTAAGGAAATGAAAGTTATTTTGCAGATAAAGCTGGAATCAACTTCTTTTTACTTAAGTAGATAGGACAAGCTTTCTGATGTCCGATCAGAAATGAAACCCTATGGAACTGTGTGGTTGGGATATTTCTTTCCTATCCAAGACCTGGCAAAGTGAAGCCTCACTGTGACTGACGGAGGTACAGTGGAAGGAAGGTGCAGGTTAACCCAGCGGCCCCAGGAGGAGAGCTGTGGTTTCCAGGAGACGCTGCAATCTCTATTTAGGTCTGAGAGCTCAACACTAATCTTGACCACAGACCAGACTCCTGCTCAGCGCCAGCAATACATCTTCTGGACAGAAGAATGACTGCACAACCCGAAGGCGGCGGACCAGGCGTGTGCAGAGATACCCGTAATTTTCCAAACTGGCTTGTTCTTTTTCTAGTTAATTGTCCATATGCAAAGTTCACCAATTCTCCAAGCTACGATTCTTAGTCATTCTCTGTCAATTAGACCCAGATGGCAAAATTAAAGGCCCTTCACATCATGGCACAACAGTAATTTCAGTTCATCAAAGCTCCGTACCCCATGCCGCTTTTTCACAATTAACAGCGAAGTTCCTGTGGGGCTAGTGCTTCAGGAACAATGACGCGTCCTCCGGAGCAGAGGGTCCATCTTCTTGTCAAAGCTGATGGGGAGAAGAAAAGTCTGCGGACACGATAATTACAGAGCGCCCTCGAAGGTGGAAGGTGAGGCTCGGCAGAGGAGGGGCAGGAAGCAGTCCCGGCAGCCCACGGAATGCTTGCCTCTCTGGGTCTCCACAGCGAGGCAGTCCCCGGGGCAAAGGAAGAAAACGGGCTACAGGATGGATGCTGAAATGCAATTAATACCAAATAGAGACAGGACTTGAATATTGAAAGCTATTAAAGAACACACACACACACACACACACACACACACACACACACACACACTAGGCTAATGAGTGGCCTCTGACATACACATATTCATAATCACCCTGAATGAGTTGCTTCCAGAACTGCAGAAAAAAAGAGATTCCATTTGCTAGAAAATATAGATTCTCCGTCAAGGAACCAGGGTGGATTGTTTTTTTCACCTGTTTAAATCCTAACAACATCTATTTTAATTAAGAATTTTATCTTGGATTTGTAGGAGAGAGCAGACCATAAAGTAGTTTATGTCAATTAATTCTTGCATCAAAAACAAATGGTTGGTTTTATCATTTCAATTTCCATCAAAGAGAAAGAGCTTCAAAGAAAATCGGTGATTGGTTTAAGATCCTACAGTTAGTAAGAGAAGGATTTGAGGATTTGAAATAGGGCTCCTGGCACTGACTTCAAGGTTCTTTCTTCCCATATGAAATTCCCTCTGAAATCCCTTAGGAATGACATGGTCCCATCGCCTACATGTAATATTTGGGTTTTGTAATGTTAATAACCAGGAAGAGTGGTCATTTTCAAAACAAACAAAATGTTACTTTGTTTCATATCCTTTAGTGATCTTAAATCCTAGCAGTAATATGGCATCAGATAGACTCACAAAACATTAACCATCTTTGCTCTACAAGATTGTAGAGGTACACAAAAATGCTTTACTTATGAAACGAAAGATTTGTGGTGATTTTATACATATCAGAAGAAAAGCCAAAATGAAGAGAACCATATTCGGAATGAAAAATTTGCATACAACTTTATTTGAAAAAAGAAATAAAAGCAACGCTCTTCTTTCTTTTCCTCTTATGACTGGTTTCTTCTAGAACTAAAAGACTCCGTTGACTTGTGCTTTTCAAAGTGGTAACCTTTCCTTGCTCACTTCCTTCTTATTACCACACCATTTTCTTAGTAGCACCACAGTTAACGGGATGGGCTGATGATGAGGATGATGAGGATGATGATGACACTAAAGCCAATTGGAGTGGTCCATGAGTTCACATGGGCCGGAATTGTGCGCCAGAGTTTCAGCAGTTACATTTATAGTCTCTGATCTAAAGAGCAGAAGAAGGGGTCAGAGATGAGGCTGCTAGTTTGGGTTCCCCTGCTCTTGGGCAGCAGCACTGAATAAGCTCCCACAATCTGGCTCCAGAGCTTCTTATTTTTCTAGGGAACCAAGAGCTGTACAGACAACAGTGGTAAACACAACACCATGCAAGTACTTGTTTCTAAATGATTTCTTCAACGATGTCTGGGATCGCCTTCCCAGATAGCCTGTAAGCCAAAGGCCTCTGGATACAGGGACCTTATTACTTACTAGTGAATCTTGAGGCTGATAGTTGTTTTGATTCTATTTCAGATTACAAGCTAGTGTGCATAAATCCATAATCATGTCAAGGCTTTTATAGATAAATTCACGGCTTTTATAGGTAAATGGATGCAACAAGAGACCATACTCATAAATGAAATAAATCAGACCTGCTTGTGTAAACGTTGTATTTTCTCCCTAGTGTATGATCCTGAAAACGTAAATAAAATCTTAAAGGTACAATAGATATTGTGAAAAATAAAGAAACTGCTCAATAAGAAAGAACAACTGGGATGAAGGAAAGGAGAAAAGAAAACAAGGAGGAAAGGGGGGCTGGGGATTTAGCTCAGCGGCAAAGCGCCTGCCTGGCAAGCGCAAGGTCGTGAGTTCGGTTCCCGGTACCGGAGAAAAACCAAAAAAAAA
>NW_004955404.1:6877802-6882102 GCF_000276665.1 Chinchilla lanigera | reverse complement strand
AAAAAAAAAAAAAAAAAAAAAAAAAAACAAGGAGGAAAGGGAAAAATATATACATATATATATAAGATAGCTAAGATAATTGTACTACTAATTTCTATTGGTTTGTTGAAAGGAACACTTAACGTTTAATTATTTGATCAATCTTGTATACATATATCTGGTAATCTGAGCAATACCTTGAACATAATAATAAGTAATTCAACAATCATTGTTGAGTTCCTATCATTTTGAAATTCTGTATCATCTTTATAGTTTTTGTGTTGTTTTGTGTGTGTCTTTGTTGTTGTTATTGTGTTTTTGTTCTTTTCTCCTTAAAGTAAAAAAAAATCACAATCATACTTCAATCAGACCATTTCACAAAGTATAAGTTTTGAGATAAACCCTCCACTCATAATTTCACTCTACTCTTTCCATCATTTACATGACATCACAAAGTGAGGTACTAATAAATTTTCCTATGCATTTTCTTACATTAAATTCATAAAAACATGCAAATGGTCACAGAAGGAACACACATTTCTTATCTCAAATTGTCAAACCTAGGTCCATAAAGAACAATGTGGAACTTTGTATTATGGAAAATTCTATTAAAGCAGGTTAATGTTGAAATACTATTTAGAAGATTTTGGGCTATTATTTTTGTCCCTTGCCCCTCTTCCAAAAATTCAGTAGTCATAATCTAAAGACTGCAAAAAGTTTTACTTTGATAGTATTTGTCCTTTAAGTTTTGAATTTCCCTTTTCTCATTCAGAAGAAATTTGAGGCACAAAACAAGAATTGAAGAGGTATGGGATGAGAGGGAAAAGTAATGCTAATTTCTTAAAATTCTGAGAAAAGGGCTCATGAGAAAAAGTGTTTATACATATTTTTCAAGCTACGTTCTACATCTTTCATGTCTGGACCTTGGTAATGACACACAGAAAGATAGGAAGTAATTTTAAATAGTATGAAACAGTATTTTTATTATACATTGCAACTCCACATTTTTCATGGATGTTTTCCATTTACTGTTAATATTTCATAACGTGAAACAGTAAAATATCTGAAGAAAAAATACTACTTAAAAGATATGAGGAGACATTTGTTAGAATTTGTATTTTTTGGACAAAACTACACAAGTCTGTGTGTTTTGGATTAATCTACCTTTCAACTGCTTGAGGTCAAACAGTAGGTCAGAGTGAAGTGGTGAATTAACTAAGAGAAAAATTACTGTATATTAAAAATTTATATGCAATATCTGTGGAAATTTAAGTCCAAACAGCAAGTTAATGCACACCACAAATGTTTGATATAACAAACTCAGAAATAGAAAGACTATTCAAATCACTGCCCTAACCTTCATTTCTAGTGATTTGGTTGTTGACTGTGGACCTTTCAATTTAGAAAGATGTAATTTTTGTAGGCTTTACTATTTTCTAATCTCAGCCAAAGAACCATCAACTAAGTTATTAAGTGTGTGTAAACAGCACCCTGAAGCTCTCTCATATTCTTTGTGGCTTTGTGTTGCGCTGTGAGAAACACTCTGAGAGCATTGACAAGCTTACTAGCGATTAGTCTTGGTCTGGCTGCAGGTTTTCATTGCAGTTGGATCGATGACTTGTCTATAGGGCATGATTTTGAGATTGAGCGGTGCCCACCAGGCTGACCACAGGTCCAGAGTTTAAAGATCCAGAAGAATAAATCCATCATGGTGAAAACCTGTGAAACTAATGGTCTATTCTTGTTCTTTGGGAGGTCCAGTGATTTTAATACCTTGAGTTTCATTAAAATCTAAATAAGGCATCGACATTTGCAATATAGTAAAGTGCAAATAGAAAGACCCCACACAGAGTCCAAAAAAATGTTATACACTTAATTCAGAATGGAGGAACCACATTTGATGACTCTGCACTCACGTGAATTAATTTATAGAAGTAATCTTAAAGTAAAATGGAAATCATAGTTTGAATTCAAATCTTTAGGGTTTTTTGGCAGTTTAGTTGAAGCCTGGCGGACACATTTTTCCTCCCCACTAGAACATGTGGTCCGCCTTTCACACTAGGCTGCTGCGGTGACAGAGCTAACAAAGAGGTGCAAAAAAACACATTCTGGTGTAGAACAAGGGGCTGGTGACACCCTGAGTGTGGTCTTCAGGTAGGACAGTGTCCCCTCCGTCTACTCTGATGGTCACAGTTTTTACAGATCAGTGTGTATGCAAGGAAATACATGCTACACGCTTTGTCACCCAACCAATCCCTAAGGGGTGGACCTCAACTTCAATAAAATTGTGAAGAAAACTCTAAGTAAGAAAGAAAAAGATTTTCAAAAGTCACTGCTAGGTTTCATTTTGATCCATAAATCCATACACCTTAAACTCTGAAATTTTGAGGAAGCTAACAATGATATTGTGCAGAATAATAACATTATTTAGAATCAGTTCCATCCACGATGATTTGGAGGCTGTTTCTCTGCTCCTGTGTTTCTAGGGCCTTGCCTCCTTCCAGGGAACTGACATGTATTTATATTTAACTCCAGCTCTGTGTATCAATACCTGATGATAGGTCTACATCTATATGTAAGTAGATAACCATCTATACAGAGTTATTAAAATATAGATATACTGCTAAATTCATATTTACAAATTAAAACTATAGAATATGGTTATATATTAGAAAATATGTAGACATACCTATCCAACTATAATTAGACACAAACGTGCATAATTATACATAACAAGTATGACTGTCTGAAAAAAGCATTCTAAATCAGATTCTATGAAAGCACACATTAATCAACAATGTAATAATCTGAGGTCTAACAATTTAGAAAAACTGAATGGGGGACCATACATTCCAGCAAGTGGAATTAAATTGAGATTTTTATCCATTGAGGTACAGTGTGGAGACATCTTGTCAGTTAGCATATAAATTATCTAAAGGGTCATGCATTCCTCACTGCTCAGTCTATCAGGGAGCTATTTTAAGAAAATATAAGAAGAAAAAGCTGTGTGTACAGAGATGTTTATTAGAACATCATTTATATTGCCAACATTTGGAAACAGAACTAGCCATTTATGTTACCAGTGGTAAATCACAGCATATTAACACCATGCACTTGTATATAGCCATTAAGATAATGAGCACTAAGATTTCTAGTGCGATGAAAACATTTTGAATAAAATGTTAAATGAATTATAGTTTAAAAAATTTATGGAGTATGATGTACATCAACACAAAAATTCAAATGGGACATGATAAAAGGTGATTATTTTTCAATGAAGATCAATGGATTTTTTCCCTTATTTTTTTCTTTTAGTTTATCTGAGTTGCTCATATTTTCTATGGTAGCATGCATTATTGTGTAACAGCATCATACTATTAGCATTTTATTATTGTTCAAAAAAAATCTACTCTACATATCAAGAAGGATAAGCTTGAGGCATGTGTGGGTAAATGATGTACATCCAGACCATGTTAAGTAAATCACACACACAACGTTAAATATTGCGTGGTTTCTCTTACACAGACAACCCAAAATATAAATAAAGGATAGGTACTAGAAAGTAGGGAGGTCTTTTTCAAGTGGGAAAGGGCTCACAGAGGGAAGAAGGGATGGAAGGGGAAGGGGATAGAAAAGAATTAGGACGCATTATCTATGTTCATGTATGAACTTCCCATGATAAATGTAATTATCATGTACTGGAAACATAAGCTAGTGAAAAAATATTTTAAAAAAATCTTTTGCCCTGAAAATATTCATTAAGTAGTATATTCTAGGGTGAAAGACAAAAGGTAGGTATAGATTTCTGCCCTCGTGGACTCTAAGTAGAATAATTAGAATTGGAAGTTTAATTCATCATGCCGGTAGAGGAAAGACCTTCCAGGAACCCTCATCAAGGTCCTGACACAGCATGGGAATGGGACTGGGCCATGGCCCAGCTCAGCAGCTAGAAAGAAGCTGGAGGAAGGGTGGAAACAGTGCATGGCTGCTCTTGGGGTCTGGGGAGCAGTCAGGCCTGGCCAGCGAGCAGCTCGTAGGTCTCTGACCAGGACTTTGGTCTTCCTAGGAACCAGGGAAAATCTGTCTGAGATGTGGATGGAGAAGAAATAGATGCTATTTCATAAAAAATGAACTAAGTCATTTCAGGAAGAATGGGTAAGGAATTACCTCAGCTATCCAAGTAATAAAGGACATGTCAGAAGTTCGGGTCAGAAATTGAGAGTACAGGGGGCTGGGGATTTAGCTCAGCGGCAAAGCGCCTGCCTGGCAAGCGCAAGGTTGTGAGTTCGGTTCCCAGTACCAGAGAAAAACAAAAAAAAAA
>NW_004955404.1:6710869-6877702 GCF_000276665.1 Chinchilla lanigera | reverse complement strand
AAAAAAAAAAAAAAAAAAGAAATTGAGAGTACATAGTGGATTTGTTACAATATTTTTATTTCTACTGACTATAGAATGATGCAGAATCCTGTAACACTGATGTAATCCACCCCCTCATTTATACATGAGGTGTATTTAATAAGTTCTTCATGAAAGGTAAATGAAACAATTTTCATAAAGCCCTCAAGAGAGAGACTGGTATCTCTTAGACTTTCGGTGAACACTGTCTCGTTAGTTAGGCACTAGCAGTGCAAATGCAGAGTGCTAAGCAGAAAGGAACAATCTTTAAAGGATAAAATAAAACTAGTTCTGTACATTCTAAGGGAAGGGAGGGGAAGGAAACTCCCAGAAAGAATTACAGCTTGGTGACGTGGAAGGGTAATGGAAATATTCTTCGAGAAATAAAAAGCAAGTTAGAGGTCAAAACTGTGCGCTTGGCTTTTGAATTTGCCCACGTTGAGGAGGTTGGCTGTGCAATATCAATGTGGAGGTGACACGCAAGTGTACGCGATGTTCCTCATGCCACAGAACTGCAAATAAGTCAGCTCTCAGGCAGGCATGAGTCTGGGGCGAAGCTATCCCAACGGCTGAGCCTGACAGAGGTAGCAGGGAGGTGAGCTGACCTGTTCACAGGGGAACTCAAGAGATCACAGAAAGGACGGAGTAGGAGCTACAGAAAATACTACCCAGGGTGTCACTCTTCAGGTGCATAGTGATGTGGATGGTTTCAGAAGATGAAGGCACATAAGAGAGAGGGAAGGATAAGCTGGAAAAGAAAAAAGGGAGACATGAGTGGTTTGAAGCCCATCATGAAAGGAAATAGGGATGCGAGGTGGCAGATAGAAAGGGACCTTGAGTGGTACCATAGAGGTCTTCGTTTCGTTGGCCAAACTGCTTAGAGGTAGATGGCTCCCGAGCGCACAAATGCTGGATTTCATGAAAATAATGGTGAGCTCATATCACATCTGACACATCCAAGCTGGGAGACATGGCAGGTGCAGCTGCACCTCAGCCACGCCTGCCTTCCCTCAGTGACAGGGTCACCAGCTCCTTCCGTCCAGACTCCCCAGTGATAACATCAAAGCCCCCATTGTGTGACCCTAGACTCCTTGCTGATCCCCACTGCTCTGAAAGTCAGGGAAGACCCTTCCAGGCCAGCAGGTTCTGGAGATCTCTGGCTGAATCTGAGAACCTCGCTATCGCCTGACCTGAGCCTTGTTAACTTCACCTTCTGTTCGGATCTCGGCTCCTGTATCTAAGCCTGAGCATTGATGTCCTTGAGACTCCACCATCCTCACACATCTGGGTCTGCTCTCCTGTAGGAATTTTGCCGCAGAACTGACACGACTACAGGACTCAACAAGGCTGGACAGGTCCTCACTTGCGCAAGTCCAGGTTGCCCCAACCAACACGGAAATAGCTCATTTTAAACACAGGAAGACCCAGAAACCTGGCTGGGTGTCTGTCCTACACAGCCTCTGTGCAGGAACATGGGGTCCCATGATTCTAACCTTCTGGACCCAAATACATACTACTGACTCTGCTGCCATGGCACTAGTTCAGGAAATAAACTATATTCTAATTACTTGCTTGTTTTTACAGATAGAAAGAACATAGATACTTCTAAGATAAGGGATCCATAACTGAAGAACATTAAACATAAAAGACAGAATAACTGCAAATGAAATTAAGGAAATATAAAAATATTTATTTGGAAATATTCATCATCTCATATATCAGCAAGCCAAACATATGATGAATTTTTACCTATCGGCTATTAAATGCATTCACTTATCCTTTCCTCTGAAGGAGTTCCAAAACCCCACGCCAGACTTCCGAGACTCCTTAGAAACATATGCTCACATGCTCACTTTCCTGGCTGACCCACGACGTTTTTCTCACTTCACACCTCCTAGCAGTGCTTATGGCTGAAATGTGACGTAGACCTCGAATGTTCCTATTGTTTGGTTTTTCCCAAAACCCTTCTTTAGAAAGCGCAGAACTGTGCCAGCGCGATGTGTGCACAGGTGGCAGAGATTTCCCTGGAGTGCACTACAGACGAAGGCGGCTGGTCTGACCCACTGCACACAGGCAGGTGCCCACTCACGCCAGGGATCTGAAGCCCATGGTGGCACTGTCAGGCAGTGGGGACAGGATCAACTAAGTAATTTGGAGGAGTGGATTAGCTTCTCCGAATTTTGCCCCTCTCTTGCTCCCTGAGAGTTTTTCCTGAATAAACTACCAAGCCTATGACTTTCCTTCAGGATCTGCTTTCTGGAAAACCCAAATGAATAAGCAAACAAGGCCTATATACTTGCTGACCCGCCCTACACTTAGAGCTCTCCTCTAGGAAGTTCCTAATTCAGGCACTGCTTGGAGGGTTCGGCTTTGACCGAGGTCTGCCCACTCTTCTTTCTCCTGGGGTCTCCTCAACTCTCACTTGCTGCCTCTTTCAGACTTACCTCAGAAACTCAGTACTTAGTAGATGAGCACAGTGCTCTGGTCTCCATCCAGACCGAGGTCCTCCAAGCAACTCCAGAGGATTATCAGTGTGTGGAAAAAGCCAGGGTTTTAGAGCTGCAGATATCAGCTTCCTGAGAGGCAAAAATCAGTGAGATAATGACTTCTCAGTATGCCAGTTCTCTGGCTCCAGTTGATCCCCATGGAGAAGAGGGTGTCAGAGAACTTTCTTTTCTAAGATACATGATACAGCCTTATGTACCCTGAAAAGCTCAGCAACATCTGCTTGGGTTTTGTGTAACAATTTCTCTCTTAAGTAAGTTGTACTGATAGAGATTCAAGTGCATATGAAAATAACAACACCAAAAGTACACCATGAGCTACTTATCAGAGTTGTATTTTGTTGGTTTTTGATAGTAGGGATCTAACCCAGTCTCTTACATTGAACTACACTCCAGTTCATATATATAAATACATATATATAAGGTGCCCGGGCTGGGCTCAAACTTGGGATCCTCCTGGGTCTGCCTCCCAGAGTACTGGGATTCCAAGCCTGGTCCACCACATCCAGCCCGAGCTGCTTAGAGGATCAGAAGTAAGTGAAGTTGCAGACACCAGGTCTAAGAACTGTGAGAAGTGTAGGAGGAGGAAGTTCTGCTGGACAGACTCAGAACACTGCTATGAAAGAGGGCCATGTGGTGCAGATTTAGGGAATTTATGCCAATAATGTGTAATATCAAGTTATTGTTCCTGGTAGATAAGTACGATTTCCCACCTCCAGATAGTGCAGTGCCAAAAACTTTTTATACCAAGATTAACACATAAATCAGAAAGTAATCAGGCATCAATTAGAAAAAAATTTAAAATAACAGATTCATTCTCCTGAAAGATCCAGAGTTTGCGATATGGGTCAGAATGAGAAAGAACAGGGAAGCCAGGCTCGTGTGAGCTGAGACAGATGCCAGTGCATACTGAGGCTCTGAGGTCAGAGGAGAAGCCAACCTTAGAGCAGAGTAAGTACAACACGATAGTGCTTGGTGGTATCATCGCAGTAATTACTGGGTGTGTCTCCCGTGGGTACAGAACAGATTCACAGGATTAATCCTGACAACCGCAGGATCCAAGGAAAATACTGAAAAGGAGGAGAACTTCCTGTTGGGAGGTTGCTTGATGAATCCTGTGTGCTTGTGTTTGCCTTTATTTATTTATTATGCAACTTGACCTTGCTCACTAATTAGCACCTAGTGGCAACTTCTATTGGGATTGCACGCTGATCATTCAAGGAAGTAATTTGAAAGGTATTAATTAAGCTCCAAAGAGGGATTTTGGAAAACACACATGAATTTTTTTCTAATTCTCTGTAAGTATCTGGCCACCCGCGTCCTTGCTTCCTTGCTTACTTCACAGTCCTGACATGAACACGAGGAGAGTGTGTCTGCAGCTCTGACGTCGTGTATGTTTTTTCTTCTTTAAAGCAGTTTTTTCATTTCAGTTCACATGATATTGTCTGTTCTCTTCGAAGCTCAGCATTCCTTTGAACGTGTAAGGTTTATTTTCACACTTGTGATTGCCAGAGGGAGAGGAAAGAAAGTGGCACGCATCAGACTTTCAAATCCAGACATTATGAGGCACGATGACAAGGATTAATAGAGATTAATGTGCCTTTCACGTAAAAAGTCCTGGATCTCAGCGATACCATTGCGGGGCCTGTGAAGGAACAGTAATTATTATCTGCTTTGCAATGCGCTTTCTCTTGTTGATGTGCAGCCCGTGCCTGCCCACGTTGGCAGTTTTTTGTAGCTGAGTGTTCTCAAGCTGCTGTTTTCCAGGAGCCTGCAGCTGCGTAGAAGGACTTCTGAGGAAAACTTCTGACGGGTCAATAGGAAAATATCATCCATAGTCACAGCTGCTTTGCGGGCTGGTTGGTGGATGTATTTATTTATTTATTTGCTGACATAATTCATCCTTGAGAATATTACTTGCATTTTAAAATGAAGCATTCAATTGATTGTAAATAAATCATCATGATACTATTTTAAACACTTTTATGAATGACTTTACAAGTTCTGTCTTCCCAGGCCTATATGATCAATATTCTTTCATTTATCAAATCACTACTTTTCTGATTTTTTTTGTTTTGTTTTTTGTTTTTGTTTCCGGTACCGGGAATAGAACTCACAACATTGTGCTTGCCAGGCAGGCACTGTGCCGCTGAGCTAAATCCCCAGCCCCTCAAATCACTACTTTTAAGAGCAATCTATTCAACCAGGCACGGTGGCATATGTTTTCATAATCCCAACATTCTGGGAGGATGAGGCAGAAGAATTCCAAGTTTGAGCCCAGTTTGGGCAACTCTAGGACAGCCACACCTTTGCTAAAAAATAAAAATGTAAATAAATTCTGAGGCTGTAACTCAGGGTCAAGGCCCTGGATTCAACTCCCAGTACTGAAAAATACCAAAAGAATTCTATGTGTAAATAAATAATTTCTCAGTTTCTCTTCTTTCACTCCAGTAGTGGCCATTTGAAAGGACCACTTAAGAACAGTTTCAGCTGAGTTAAAATTGAGCAAACCCTGACACCTGTCTCACCGTGAAAGGAGTCATTAATAATATAAGCACGTAGGAAATAATAGGAATTTCAGCAGAATTAAATTTTTTCTTGAAAGAAATGTGTCACGTTTACACATATTATTTGAAACTCTATGACTCATACTTGTCTCATGACTCAAAGAATCATGAATGAATATTTGAAAACAAGGAACGATGGACATTATATTCCAAATATTATATGCATTTGGTTCCACTAACATTTGTATATACTAGCAATGAAATATTAAAAAAGGGAAAATAATCTTATTCATATAGCATTAAAAAATCCTTAACACATGAGATGAATTAAGTAAAAGACCTGATGGTTAAAAATTATAAAACATTGATAGAAAAAATGGAGAAGGGTGGAATAATAAATTAAGTAATATCTTATGTCAATGCATGGGAAGAAATATTAGAATATCCATACTACCTGTATAGCAAATCTGTATATTGAATGTAACTCTTATCAAAATTCCAAAGAAACTTTTCACAAAAACAAATAAAACAATCTTCAAATTTAAGTGGAATCACTGAGGGCTCAAATAGCCAAATATATCCATAATCAAAACAATACGAAGCTGGCATGAACATAGAAATTTAAGGCAATGCAGTATAATACAAAACCCAGAAATAAAATGCTGAAAGGTGATCTCTTTAATAACTGGTGTTCAGAAACCTCAGTATACTCACCGAGAAGCATACAACTGAACTCTTGCCTCAACTCATATACAAAATCAAAGCAAAATGGGTTGAGTACTTAAAAATAAGACTGAAACAGTAAAACTACTACAAGAAGCATGGGAGGAAATCTTATTGACATTGGTCTGAGTGATGCTTACTTGGATCTGAACACAAAAACCATGGTAGAATAATTCATTCAGCCTTAGCAAGAAAGAAATGCTATTTGTAACAACATGGATGAACATGGAGAATATTATAGTAAATGAAAGAATCCAGCCTCCAAAGATAAAATACAGCATGATTTCATATATGGGATCGAAACAAGTTCCACTTACAGGAGCAGAGTAAACTACCGGTTATTCAGGTTCAAAGAGAGGGTTGGAGGAAAGGAAGACAGAGACACTTGTCAAAGAGCACCAACTTTCAATTCAAGAGGAAAAATAAGGATGAATAAATTCTGAATTCCTATTGTACAACTTGGTCACATTAAGAATCTACTGTATATGACAACAGATTCTTTCTTAAACTTTCAACTACAAAGATAAGTATGTGTAGAGATAGCCATGTTAATTATGATAATTTCACAATGCATATGCATATCAAAACAGCACTTTGTATCCATAATTGCATACAATTTTGTTTATTGTATCTTCTCAAGTAAATCTAGGAAAAAGTAAATGAATTGAATCAAAAATTAAAAGAAGATTAAAAACAACAAAGATGTTTATGAAGTGTATTTCCAGCGTGAACATCCTTTTTTTCTTCTTTATATTGGCTCCTTTAGCTCTCTGAAATTATTTAACCTTGGCATTTTCAGAAGCTGAGAAGTGTCTTTCCTAAAGGGCATTTTCATTCCTACAATCCTTTCCATCTCACAGAAAATAGAAAAGAGTATTTCTGTCTGTCTCCAGCCAACAGGTTTGCCCTGAGTATCTTCTGTGTTTCAGGAGCTGAGCTGCTACAGCTAATAGAAAAGACAAGATTATCTCACTAGACGACATCAGAGAATTGTGCTTTGGGTATGTGTTCTGGAACCAGCCTGCAGAGGTACGAATTTCACTTCTACTTCACAAGTTGTGTATGTTTAAAGGGAGAGAAGAAGACTTGGATTGGGTATGGAATTTCAGGAAATTAAGAGAGGCAAGAAAAAAGTTTTCAAGCATTCGTAAGATGGAAAGAATTTGGGTAGAAAAAGAAAGGAATGTTATAAAAGTTTGCTGTGGGCAATGATGTCAGGTATCTTCGGTTCTCTACTGTGTTTTCAAATGCAAATATATGGGTATATTTATATGAGTGAACATATATGGATATATATAATTATAAATACAAATAGATAAATGGATATATGCTGATTAAATTAGTCTTGGTAGGCACTGGGAGATGGTGGGGACTGCCGGCGCTGAATACCAGTGAGAAACATGGTATCCATGAGATGCCCCAGTGGGCACCAAAACCTCAAAATAGCTTAACAATTTGCAAGCGAAGTTTGGGACAGCAGGACCTTCTACTTCCTGAAAATCCTGTGTAGGTTTTTTTCCTCTGCCTATTAGGGACTGAGGAAATTACTGGCAAAACTCAGTCCCGTAAGCAGAGGCAAAACCTGACTGTACTTATGGCTAAGGGAATATCCCAAATGGGCACAGGCGGCTGTGGTAAATACAGACGTTTCCTGTTCCTGCCGGAGACCATGAGACAATATCATCTTTTATCCTGTTATTCAGACCTTACCCTGACCACGGGCAGGGCCTTCTCATGCTTCAGGCAGACATGGCTGCTTCCTCATGGACCTTACATGCAGAGAACGCTCATGTCAGGTGGCAAATAGTACTTTGCTAGGATTGTTATTAATTTTAGCCAAATAAGACAATTCGGGAGACTTTTACAAAAAATCTGATTCAATAAAATGAATGAATGTTCCCTGATTATATCTAAATATTTCCTTTTCTGTTTGGTCCTGCCTCCTCGGATCAACCATCCCTTCCTTTTCCAATGCCTTCTTCTCCACCTAAGCTACCTGGTTTGAAATATGTCTGTCTGTATCCTTCTATCTGTCTGTCTATCTATCTTCTATCTATCTACAATCTATCTCAGTACCTAAAGGTGATATCTAAATATTCTCTAATAAAATGTCACATAGTGTTCATAGGTGAAATTGTGATTCTTACCAAAAGCAACTGCATTAGAAAGCAGAAACAATTCACAGTAGCTATCATACCTACACACTTAGGACACAGTCTTTAGTCAACAGTTTTGCTCATTGTGTCTGGCCTTGGAAAGTCCATTTCTTCTCCACATATACATAGCTTGACACCCAAAAGTTGGTTTCTTTTCCTCACATAATTTCTAGGAGTAACTGGGTGTGAAGCAGCTGCGGAGTGGCCACCTATTGATGGACTGCTATGACTGAAAAAACTTTTTACTAAGTGAACAGACTCAGGCAAATTCTGATTTCATGAATTTCTGAGCTCCTATCCTTTACAAGATTACTACAGCCTGGATAATTATTTTTCCTAAGATTTGGATTATCCACATTTATAGCTCTTTTTCCTGCTATGTGAAAATCACTTAATGTATTGCTACACATTGCATTTTGTAAGACCCTCTCTTACACCCTTCACCAGACTTCCTTGGGCTTAACAGTGCATGCCAAGCAAAGATCAATGCTAATTCTCATGCCCAACATAAAAGACATAGTAATTATCCAGGATGCAGCAAGCTGTTTAGGTATAGTTCTTATACTGCCATTTTGTTAACAGATTGACAAAGTATGGTTCAGACTTTTAGATAGGCTTGAAAGTAAGTCAGCACAGTCAGAGAATTGTTATTGATAAACAATTTTCCAAGCCATTCCTAAACTACGTGTCAGAGCCAACTCCACATGAGGCAGCCCACTCCAATATCTTTTCCCGTCCTCTCTCCTATATTTACAGGGATAATGTTGAATATTTTGTCAAAGGTTTTCTATGATGCTCCTCCTTCACTCACCTCCAAATCTGACGAATAAGAAATACCCTATCTGCAAAATAAGCACTGTTTGGCCACTCCACAACACCTGTACATTGCCCAACTGGTCTCCACACCATACCACTCTTTGTGGCTTCTAAGAGTTCACACAGCCGAAGAATAAGCCCAGAAATGGGTCCTGTCGTCATGCCCTGCCTGTCCCCTCTAAGGACGCTCCTCTCACTAGGGGCAAATGTGCAGCCCCTGTCCAGATGTCCCAGCTCTGTAGAACAGGGACCTTGTGGCTGAGGTCCTCTGGTCTGACTGTCCACCACTGTCTCCCTCAGGGGACTCTGCTCAGCACCAGGAGCTCATGGCTCTGCTGCCACAGGACTGGCACTGGCTTGGACCTTGTTATGGACTGTCCTTCCCTGTGTAGCTATCTGAACCTTTATCTCATCTCTTTAGGGTGTCAGCTCACACATTGTTTTCTCAAATGGGTCTCCTCTACCGCAAGGTCTAAGATCTATTTCCTTCCAGACACAATCTCCTGTTTCTGATTTTTTTCTCTTTCGTTGCTTTTTTTCCTGTAAGTTCATACACAAGACCCACTTTTTCTTTCCTCCTTGTAATATAAACACCACAATGGGATAAATTCAATCTGCTTTATGCCCTGCTTTAAGCCCACTGTCTTAAATAGGCCTTATACTTATTAGATGCTGGATAATTACTGAATAAAAGGTTGATTAAATGAGTGGGAAAATTTAAATAAATTCTGAATCTTCATATGAAAACATTTGATTTGTTAAACAACTGAATTGACTAGTGATATGGCATGATTTTAGAATAAGACAAACTTTATCATAAATGGAATTTAACCAGTCAAGAAACTCAATTACTGTATAGGATGGATAACATTAACTTTATCACTAATAAGTTTAATTTCAAATATAGTCTTTGGAGAAATGCTCAAAGAATTGAAAACCAAGACTTCTTTATCATATAAAATATAATAATTTGAAGTACAGTTATTTTGTTTCAACATTTGAAAAATTTATTAATCACAAAAACTAAGCCATAAGAACCAGCTTATTAATTCCTTTCCAATTTCAATAGCATAACTTTATTTTTAAACATGTTTGTTGCTTAACAGTTAGATAATGTGTTTGTGTCAGATTTCACAAGCCTGAGAGCCAATCCCTATAGGAATGCTCCTATGTACCATATGGGTTGGGTCATGCAATACTCAGAGTGTACTCATCAAAATTAGATCATGATGATGAACAGCTGTAATAGATTTTGACTAGCCCCGTGGGAGAGTATATTTCAGATATTCTGCTTCAGGCGAAGGGTCGTGGGTGGCTCCAGTCTCCATCTCTCTCCTAGACGGTCTTTTGTGGTGTCTGCGATGGGCTCTCTGGACGCTGGGCTATCAGGTGGTAGGGCTGACCATCTCTCACCCTGTGTTTGTGATTCTCTGAAGATGCTCCTTGTACTGTTGTTCTGCCACCTTTGCCCATCCCCACAGACCCAGTATCCCTCCACAGCATTTCCTGTCTGGGGAACTTCTCTACCCAGATGGGCCTAATGTGAGAACCTAAGATAAACACATTCCGGTTCTGTCTTCAGGGGTGCCCGGAAGGATATGTAATATAGCCTACTTCCTGATGATTTCCAGTTCAGTCCTATTTCAACACAGTAGTTAGTTCCTCCTGCAAAGCCATTGTTCTGTTGAGCTTTAACCATGTTGAGTGCTCCCACAGCAGTGCACCCTTTTTCCAGCTCTCTTCATCACACTTCATCTCTCTAGATAGCCGTGTACCATGCTTTCCTCCCACTAGGGTGTGGGGCTCCACAGATCTGTGAAAAGGACTGCCTCACTGAAATCTTCCCTTTCTGCATTATGAACAATTTCCACATCCTTTGTCATACAGAGGCATTCAAGAGGTGTAAACCAAATTCACCAATGATTCATTTGGGAATTCTGTGTTTGTTTTACAATGCAGCAAACAGTAACATTTTTATAATAACTTCATGGGGATAATTAGGGGTTGTCCAAAGGGCTTGCATGTGCTAAGCAAATATTCACCCATTGAGCCACATTCCCAGTCCATTCATGTATGTGTGTGGTATGTATGTATGCATGTATTTGAGAGAGAGTCTTGCTAGGTGCCCATGGTGGACTCAAACTCAATATCCTCCTGGTTCAGAGTCCCAAGGAGTTGGGAACTCAGACTTGCACCACTGGAACTGGTGAGAACTTAACTTTTTAAAAATTTGCAATTTACTTTTGGTTTGTTGTTGACCACAATTATTTGCATAGAAATGGATTTCTGTTTTAAGTATAAGAAGATATTACATTAAAATATTAAAGAGGCTAATGCCTTCTGCAATTCAATAAAAACTTATTGAGTGACAGTTCTGTAAGCATTTAATATTTGAAGTGAGAACTGCAAGTAAAGACTAACATATAGTTTTTATAATACATTGTACCCTATAATGTATTATTTTATGTACATGAGGTAATTATACAAATGTATATGTCCTACAAGTTATGACAGTATGTATATCAAATTATTAATTAATAATTACATAAACTACTTTTATGAACATATGTCTACTCTGATCCTGCATCAATTTGGTCCCATCAATTTGCACATTTTGAAAATAATCAGAAAAAATGCTTTTTGATACAGATCTGAGAAAATGTTAAGGTATTTACAGAGTTACTTTCTTCTTGAAAAAGTAATTTTTGGGCTGGGAATATAGCTCAGTAGCACAAGTCCTTACCTGGCAAGTGCAAGGTGCTGAGTTTGCTTCCCAGTACCAAAAAAGAAAATTTTCATTTTGTGTTCTACAATGTATAGGTCAATATATTTTGTCCTCCCAAAATTTTCTTCTATTTATGTAGCTTGCCACATTGCAAAATTAATAAGCAATGGTACTAGTGATTTTATAACTTGATACTAGTTCCCCTAGTATCTTATTTTTTCTAGTGAATGGGATTATTTTTAATAGAGCTCTGTTCTCAACATTCTTTAAGATGTAGAAACTGATAGAATGATGTTCTTTATCCCTAAAAATTATCTGGTCATCTGGAGCTGGCTACCTGTTGCATAGCTTGTAAAAGGTTGGTGAGCTCTAATTTCAGATCTGGTCATATATTTACTAAGTGACATGTCAAAGAGGCCCGTCAATTAGGAGCTTCACACTTCTTTCTTATCTTGCTGCAGTCAGCATCCCATGATATATTCACGGATATTTTGTGAGTATCTAATTGGAAATCTTATGCTCATTTCTCCTTTTCTAATACAGCCTTAATCCCATATCTACAATAGTCTTTCTAAATACATCTTTCAAAATCACCCGAAGTCCATGGAGCACACACAGGGACATTCATCAACCTTTCAATGCCGTTTCAGTCCCCATGGGCAGAGGGGTCCCAACGGTTATCCCCGGACCTCAGAGAACATCAGGGAGTTGAAAGTCTTGGAGCTTTGATGACTTCACTACTGTGACAAAAAGTAGCTCTGATTTCATTTGCTGCATATGCTGGGCTCCCGGAATAATTGTGGATGTACCATAAATTGTTCCACTACACTTCCCCGTGGGGAAAAGTAGAAGTCTGAAGAATACAGTGTCTAAATGAAGTCCAAACAGCAGTGTTCTTTAGCTAGCACTGCAGTCTCTCTCTGCGTTCCATTTGCACTCTCTGAAACCTTATCTATCCAAAACAAATCAAACACTACTAAAGTGCCATTACCACCCCAAAGAAATCTTTGCACTTTTTTAATGTGTTCAAATCTTACAATAAAAACATTGTTTGAAGGTTATCTCTTGACCACTCAAGTTACACCTAAATCGAATTCCTTCAGGTGTTTTTTATTGTGTTCTTCAGGTATCATTTCTATAATTGCTATGGTACACTGTGTGATGTTTGTCATTTAATATGATACGAAGCATGTAAACTTAATTCCCAAGTCTCACTGAGGAGTAATAGAACATTTTGCATCTGCACGGCTTATGCTATTTCTGTGAAGAGTTAAGCATAGGTGTAGGTGTGCAGCTCATAGTAATGAGGATCTTACAAGAATGGTATGGATGAGACAAAAACACTAGAGTGAGTATATTTTTATTGACTTTTTAACTGGTAGTATATTCAGAACCAATTTACTCAAACTAAAAACCTCAATTAAAAAATTGGTTTATATACTTAAATAAAACTAGGACTACACCAGTCTTAAATATGCTTTAATAGTGCCTGTTTATTTTACCTCTGGGAAACTTCTGCGAAGTGCTGCTGACTGGGTCAAGTTTGCCTGCAATGGGCTCTCTTGGACCCTGTACATGAACCCACCACAAAAATGTATCACCATATATAAAATGTGCTGATTGTGAGTCCTTAGACCATATGGGAAAAGAAATACAACTTTTACTTAATGGATCCCAGTACCTAATAAAGAGCTGGTAGAGAGAATGAAGTATAAATATTTGCTAAGAGAGTAAATAAACCATAAATTAAAATGGATTTTGAAGTAGCATATTTGGGTTAAATTATAAAACATCTTCATTCCTGAAGAAATGAAAATCTCTAAAATAAATTATAACCCAGTCTTCTAGCACTTGTTTATATTACAAGTTTTCACATTATTTCTACATTTTCTCTATACTGGGCTATACAGACACTGAACTAATGAATGAATGATTTCACCAAAGATCTGTTTTAAAAATCACATGCATTAATTTGAAGCAGTAATAATATAATAATTTACTTTTTCATAGCCTAAAAATTATAATATAATAAAGCTGAGCCCAATTTCTGTAAGTTTCCTGTCCAATGTATGTCTACTAATGTTTTGTCACTTTATATTTAAGTCAAAGCAGACAACATTACAGTATAATAAGCACTTCTATATTTATGTACTACTCAAATCACCATACAGCTTTTTAATTTCAGGTATTTATTAAAAATTGTAAAAAATTTAAACTCATTGGAATGGTTTCTACAAAGTTTTAAACTACTTTTACTATCAGTGATAAAGAAAAGCATATATGTGTATATATATAAAATGGTATATATATATAAAATGGTCAAATTGAATATGCACATTTTTATACTTTATTTTTGTTATTTAATGTACATTTTCTAAACATCCGCCTGATGATTATTCCCAGAACAAGTTGCTTGGTGGTTAAGACAGGTCTCGTTACTGTTGTCATTTTTTTTTTCTGACAAGCAGGTGTCCACAAGTATTTATCAAGATAACATGAACTGAATTAGCAAGCTCACATCTTTTTTTTTTCTCACATAGTTTTTGAAAGCAACTTGAGAGGACTGAAGTGGAATTTGAGAGCCACATGCTCTGGGACTTTCTAGTATCATACTCAGTATCAAGGTTTTTCTTGATATGAAAATATTTGTGATCAGTAAGGTAAATAGTTTTCCCCTTGCTGTAGACAGAGGAGGTAATGTGTTCTTGGTGGGCCGACTGCAAATGTCAACAGTTGTGGCAATATATGATCAATGACAGTTTTGAAATTATGTTCCCTGGGGAAACAGGGAGAGCTGTTTCATTTTGTGGGAGAGTTTTGTTTGTTCTCTGTGGCTGTCCCATAGAGTGAGGACCTCTAGGTTTTGGTGAGAGTGTGCATTCTCTGTAGCACCAGCATTAGCTCATCAAATACCCAATATGTTGTCACCAAGTTTACAAAGAGCAGGCCAAGTATAAGAAGCTGAACACATCAGGAGCATTTGCTGAAGACTGTATTTAAATATCATGCCAAATTATCAAACTAAATTTTCAAGCTATAAAATAGAAATATGACAAACATATATAGTAATAAATTAAAGACTTGTTACATCAATTAATACTGTGAAATAAAACTGTCTTTGATGGAAATAGTGAAATTTCAAGAATTTCCATACTATCATAACATGATTTTTCTCACAGAATACAAGTGATTGGCTTTAAATTGAAGAATGAAAGAGTTCAGTTTTGTTATGATCTTTTATAATGTACTTCAAACTTGATTTAAAACAACCTTTGTTTCTTACTGCTTGAGTTTTATTGAATTAAGCAATGTTTTCCTTTCCAGTGCATTATTTTTTTCACAAAAACAATTAAGCTGATAAGTAAATTTGAGCCTTAATCTGTTTGTAGAATAAAGAGAAAGACATGTTGGTAAAGGCTTGGGGGATGATTTCGCCAACAAATTTCACTCTTTCTAAACTTCCCAGTTATTAAAGGTTTACTTAATAATTGAATTGCTGTAATAAAAATTATATTTGCAGGTTAAAATCAACAAGAGACTTTCTCAGTTCCATAGAAATGCCTATTATTCAAATAAGCCTTCCATTACCAAGAATTTCACAGATTAATAAACTTGTCCTCCTCTCCACTAGAGAAACAGGTAAAAAGGAGCATTTCTGGAATTTACATTTACGGATGGAGAAATTAAATACCGACATGGGCTAACATGACTTTTGATGGCATTCCTGCAGTTTAAATGGGGCAGACATACTTGCTGCCTCTTCTTAAGGAAGGAATACAAACTCCAGCTTTCAGAAGGACAAAGCTACAAGTTTGAGGTTCTCTATTAGTTTCTAGGGAGGCAACAGCAAAGTACTGAAAACTGTGTGGCTTACACAACTGTCTCACAGCTCTGGAGAATAGAAGTCCAAGGTCAAGGCCTGGTTCCTTTTGAGGATTACCCGGGAGATTTTGTTCCATGGCCTTCTCTGGCCACTGCAGTTCCTGGCCATCTGAGGGTCGCTGGATTCTGCCACCTTAGCATCCTTTTCTCTAATGTTCTTCCTGGAGCTCTGCTCCCATGTGCACAACAGTGTCCACTTTCTGCCCTCAGAAGGGCACAAGTCTTGTCCAACTAGAAGTCACACCCTTCTCCAGTGTGACCTCATTTTAACTCATTTCATCTCAGAGATCAAGAAAAATTTCATTCATTCACACATGAGGGAGTCAGGACTAGACTCTCCCAAGTTTGCAGATTTAGAGTAGACAGTTGTTTATGTCGGAATCCATGCCATCTGCTCTCTGCTGTGTAGTGGGCAATGTCCACCAAAAAAAATAAAATAAGACGGGCACAGCAGCCACCTGCATCTTCAGTAAATACATTTGAGGCTGAATGATCAAATATAGGCAACGTTATTTAACTGCCAAGTTAGCAAGTAAAGATGAGTAGGTAACACAGAAATTTTTTAGTATTTGCAAGGATTGAATGTATTTTAATAGATATTATAAATTATTACTATAAATGCAACTTAAAATGCAGCATGATGACTTTAATGTACTCTCTTTAGCTACTTTAGCAAAGCTGTCTCTCTTTCTCCTACCTGCCTCCTCATTCCTTCTCTTCTTTCTTTTGACAGATAGCTATCCCATATTTCTTCCATAAAGGTAATCCCTCAAGTCACTTTTATCCCTTACATTCTGAGTATTTTACCTAATTGTTTCAGGAGAAAAATGGTGGAAGTGCCATGGGAACTAGACTACTTAATCTCAAAAATAGAGCTCTGAAACATATACTCTTTTAGATTTATTAAATTTAAATTATTATCTACTTCGCATTATCTTTTGGAAATTACTTTATGTGTATTTTATATATGAATTATTTCTTCTTTGACTACTATGTGAAAACATTAAAGTACTTATAAATCAAATTTGGATTTTTCCTATTATTTATGAATAACTCAATAACTCAATTTGGGTCATCTAATACTTTTATAACAACATTTCTCAGAAAAGTAACCTACATTTTCAAAATCAGTATTCTCTAAATGGCTTCTACACTGAATGAAATAGGAATTCTATGTTCTGTCAACTGTTGAAGATATTTTCTCCTAATCTTTAAAGTTCTTCAGCATTCACAGTAGAGGCAAAGTGAATTAATTATACTTATATAATACTGATTCTGTTCATTGCTAGTTTTCATAAACTTAATTTTGCATATGATTCTTTCAAGTATTTTTGCAAAGAATTTCAAGATAGGAACTAACGGTGCTTGAAACTAAATGTTAAAAGAGAAACGATTCATGTTTGAGATGGAAAATGCGTACATGAGCATTGAATACATTTTAGAAGGAAAAATCATAGCAGTCAATAATTATGGCTGCAATTGGATAATTGTGGAGCCAATTGAGCAATTCCGGTTGCAATTGGACACTTTCCACTTATCCCTGAGTTGTAATTAACCAATTTTCAGCATAATTATTTGTACCTGGGCTTTTGGCTCCTAAATTACTCTTCCTCATGCTTCAAAAAACATGTTTCTATGTTTATTATTTCTTGTTTGGACGACCACTGATTTTTCTGAATGTAAGACAATCCTATCAAAGAGCTCCATTGATATCAGATCCTGCAGTCTAGAGACAGAGACCCTCAGCAGACTGAAGCTCTCAGTATAAACAAAAAGTTGCTTTAAAGGCATTGAATAAATTGAAACTTTTACTTTATCACACAACAAATGAGTCCACTCCAAACCATATGTTGACAGAATTGACCTCTTGACCAATTATTTGGCTGAAGTGATAGTTTGCTTTACTTAACTCTTCTGTCCATTCATTGAATATGTTGACACTCTAAATAAGTTACTGGCAGAATTGGGCTCATAGATCAGCAATGTAAATTACAAGCATATAGTACAACATTATGTTATGTAAAAAAAATTAATGATATAATGCGAACTTTGTACATGTCATATATCTAAACTTAATGCTTTGACCTATCATAGTTTTCATAAAAATTCTCTGGACCCCAGCTTGAATTTTTATGCTAAATCTTTTATCACCTTTATAGCGGATTGTTACTTTGATTATAGTTTTATTGACATGTTATATATAATATGTTAGTTAATCTTAACTTTCAACTTGGCTAGATTAAGAGACTCAGGGATAGGTCATGGGACCCAGGGAAACTGTTCTCATCAGTGTATTAATGCAGGGTTCTTCACAGCTTAACAAGCATGAGGCCCTGGGCTCAATTTCCAGTATGGCAAGAAAAGAAAATGAGAAAGCAAAACAAAGCAAAGCAAAGCAAAGCGAAGCGAAGCGAAGCGAAGCGAAGCGAAGCGAAGAGAAGAGAAGAGAAGAGAAGAGAAGAAAAGAGAAGAAAAGAGAAGAAAAGAGAAGAAAAGAAAAAGAAAGAAAGAGGGCTGACATTGCATTTTGAAATAAATCAAGGATCTGCAGAAGCAGAGCTAATCTTTGATTCTGCAAGTAAATGTAATTACCAAGGCCCTTGTAAGGGAGACAAAGAGGTCACAGTGAGGATGAAGAGTTTCAATGGCAGACACTGATTAGAATAGAAAGGTGAAAACAAATGAGTGCTGTGGCATCTAAAAGTGGGAAGAAGGAATTTTATCTCCTTTAACACCTCCAGAAGCAATCAACCTGACCACCAATTTGAGTTTTATTCTTTACACTTACTTTGAATTTGTGACTTCAAGAATTCTAAGGGAATAAATTGTTATTTTAAGCTATTAAATATGTAGTAATGTGTTAGAGAAATGATAGGAAACTAAGACAGTTACTATTTGTAAGGATGCAATTTATTTTTCCATGAGTATAATTAATATTTTCTACTAAAGTTGCAGAATGATACACCTTCAAAATTCCTAAATTCCCAAAGCTGTATTTATTTTTGCATATTTATGCAGTATGGAATATATTGCTTTATATTTGAAATTTATTTCCTCAAATACTGGTAGACTGCTTATCTGTATCTACTGTCACTGGTAAAATAGAAATTACATACACACACACACACACACACACACTGTTACAATCATCCATCTGATAGAATGATGAGGAATCCATTGCTGAAATTAAATTTGACCCAAAAGTCTAGAAAGATGCAGAAGCATGGAAGCTCTTTTTACCAAAAGACTTGCTAGAAGTCAACAACTTGAGCTTGAGTTTACCACTGGATGTCCAAACGATTCGATAAATAAGCAGTCAATAATTAAACATTGATTATGTTGAAATGCTGTCAGTGACAAATAAAAATAAACTTGTGCTCCACACTTTAATATGGAAATACCACATGGGCCAAATATTTAGTGCAAAAGAAAATAACACAAGAATGCACACAATGCATTTTTATGTATAATGATTAAAGCAGGCAAAACTGGACAATGGTGCACATGTATATGTGAGAAGAATGTTTCTGAAAAGCAAAGAAATGCATTTTTAAAAGTTAGGATAACAAACCATGCAGTGGCAAAGAGCAAGTTTGTAGTGTTCATTGCCCACCGGGTATAGGTGGGATTTTTCAGGTTTAGAGAGCTCTATGTCCTAATGCAGGTGATTCCATCAGTGTTGATGGTACACTTAGGTTGACAACTGCCCAAAGGTTTATTCATTTCTCTACATGAAAGACATCATTCACATGTCCAGTAAGCGCGCACACACACACACACACACACACACACACAGTCTATGAAGTTTATAAACAGTCTAAAGGGAGTTTTAATATTGATTCTTTTATTTTTATTTTTATTTTTTTTTGGTTTTTCTCCGGTACCGGGAACCGAACTCACGACCTTGCGCTTGCCAGGCAGGCGCTTTTGCCGCTGAGCTAAGTCCCCAGCCCCTAATATTGATTCTTTTAAATAACCTATTTTTCCAGACTCATTATTCAGCTTTGACTCATAGGTTAAATCTAAAAAATGTGAACATCAAGAACATGATTAAAATACTAATATCAGATTTTAATTATACAAATTTTCTAGGGCTGCCATACCAAAGCATCACAGCCCAACAGCCTTAAACAAGAAATTTACATTCCATGTTCTGTTTTCCCTGAGCATGGCTATCACCTCCCTAGGTCTTCCCTTGCTATGTATCTTGTATTCTCATCTCCTCTTCTTATAAAGATATTGGTCCTATTGGGTTAAGGCCAATCTAAATGACCTCATTTTATTTTAATTACTTTATTTAAGCCCTTTCTTTTTAAGTACATGCACAACTACAAAACTTTACTTGAATCGGGAGTAGGAGAATTTTAACTTGAGCAATAATTGGGTCTCAAAATGTACCCTTCTGATGGAGGAGAGGGTCTTCCAGAAGCTCTCCAGCGTTCTTGGGAGAGGTGCTCCATGGAAGCCAGCAGGAAGTGCAGGCAGAGATGCAGGTCCCAGAGGGCAGGTGAATATAGATTTCACTGGATAAAGGGAGTGGAATGGGTGCCCATTGTCCCGAGTAGCCAGTTACAGATGTCCCCAGAAGGAGAACTCCAGAGGAGGTCTGGGAAACATAGTATATTTGTAGTATGCAGAAGCAGTTAAGGAACATTGCTGTGACTTGTAAACTTAGGGAAAAATTTAACAGGATACGTTCCACAATTTTCCAATGCCATAAAGTTCTCAGGGGAACAGTGAAGGAATTGTTTGGAAGTGTCGTTCTAGAAAAAAAAAAAACCACGAAAACAGATGTCTTACCAACTAAGTAAATATTTATATTAAGAGGATGGGCATTTGAAAGCTTATAGTGAATTATAATTTTTTACTTAATGGACAGGAATGGAAAGGATAGATATACAAGAAAACGTGTCAAATTAACTTGTTCTTTGATTAAAGAAAACAGAATATTTCTTTTAAAAGTAATCCATATTAGTATTCTTAATTTGAATACTGTAGCTTTAAGTCAACATTTATAAATATTTTAAACCAATTCCCTTTGCATTAAATATAATAAGCCTCATGTTTCACGAATATAACAGAATGAATTTGAATTTACAATTTTCACTCTTTTGATGACAGAGGGCAGACTACACACATAGTTTTTGAAATTATGTCATAATTTATAACTTGATTCATGATAGAAAAGTTGTCTTAAAATGTCAAAGAATAAATATATTATGATTTATCATGCTTATTGAAAAATATTTCCTAAATGACACTATAGGCAAGAAACAGTTGTAACATTAAATTTTTAATGGTTACCTAAGTAATGTTCATTGCAGTTGCACCTCTGGTATGTAATTCCTTTCAGTGAGTGGAGCCCACATAATTGGAAGACTACCAAAAGAGAAGAAAAAAGCCCTCATGGAACTTAGAGCTGTAGAAGAAATAGACAACAATTAACAAGTGAATTAAAATAGTAAAGATTATGCTAAAAACCATGAAGGAGCTTTTATGAAAAAGGATTATGATGGGGAAAACTGAAAGGGTATCTTGATGCAGTAATTAAAAAAGATATATTGTTTGAGAAGGAAATAGGTGAGCTGAGACCTAAATGAGGAGGGGAAATAACGGCAACATCCATAAAGAATTAGATAACAGCAAGATCCAGCACCCTGTGCCCTGGTGAGGTAAAGAGCCATGTGTCGAGGTCAGTGAACTGTTTGAGGAAGGGAAAATGGCCCCAAATAACTTGAGGGGCCTACACAAGGGCTTTATTGGAACATTGCTGGGTTTCTCATGGACTTTTCTCTTTTTGTCCTAAACTCAGTATTCCAAGATTATTTTTTTTTGTACACGTGGTGCTAGAGATTGAATCCAGGGTCTTCTTACTAAAACACATCCTAGTCATTTTTTAAGAAAACATTTATTCTGAGGCAAAATCTCACTAAGTTCAGGCTGGGCTTGAACTTGAGATCTTTCTGCTTTAGCTTCCTAAAATGCTGAAATTACTATAAAAGCAAAGCATTGTAGGCAAATGAATCAGTTTTGTTTGCTTTACATTAAAGGAAGAATGTGTGCTCAGTAGAGAGTCGCCGAATTCTTTTCTGTAAATGGAACTCGGGTTTTGTCTGGCCACAAAATAGTCTATTTCCCAGACTCTGTCAGCTCTGAGAGTCCATTAAATATGTTCTTACCTGTGGTATATTTTGTGTTCCCAATGCAAAGAACTCTTCCCTCCACGCCTTCTTTACCTCTCTTGCTGACGTATTGCAAACACATCATGGTGAATAATGAGGACAGCGTGATAGGCAGATGTGTGGTCCTCAGAGAGAGAGAAGGATTCAGGACCCCATCTAATGCCTACCCTCGCACATGAGAAAAATAAAATGCTTGTCTTCTGAGCGTCTGTAAACATCAGATTGGGTGTATATATTAATTAATTCAATACGAGGTATTTATTCATATTCTGAGAAGAGACGATAGCAAGACAGGAGCTAAAGAAGAGAACACTGCTATTTCGGTAATGTAGGTGTGAAACAGCGCTGGCTTAGACTTGGCTCATGCTGAAGTGGTGAGACAGGGACAGATGGATTTGAGATTTAAATTTATATTGGAAATAGAGAAATTAGACACTTGTTAAGAGGTGAACAGCAGAATGGAGAGAAAAGAGCGAAATTACAGGTGTCACCTGGTTTCCTGGCTTGAACAAAGAGGTAACCAATGATGACATCTTTCTGGAAGCAAAAGACAGAGAATGGGATTAGTAAGGGGCATCAGTCCGGAATGGTATTATGGCTACCTTCCAGGGGCATCAAAGGAAGAGAAAGTTTCTTAATAATGGGAAACATGATTGGAGAGAATAAGCACAGATAAGTCAATATTTCTGTCCTGTGATTTGAGATATTGACCACCAACTAATTGTTATGTACCAGGTATTATGTACCAGATGTTAATGTATCAGGTATTATCAAAAATGTACTGTTTTTAAATTATAAAAAGTGTTACAGCAAATACATAATACCACTCTTAATCCCTCTTAAGTATTCCCCTTTCGCTTTGAACATTCTTACCCTGTAATTCTTGCAACTTTCTGAAGCAATTCTGGAAGGCCCTTTCATGAGTGTCTTTAGTTGTGGTATACAGTGCATCAAGGTCCTGAAAGAACTTAAACTTTGACTTTGAGGAAGAACCATACGTTGCATGGCACCAAATCCAGTGACTATATTAGATGAGGAACCAACTGCAATATTTTCATTCACCTACCTTTCCACTGGAGAGCACAGGGCAGTAGCATTTACTGCATTCATTAAAAAGAAATTCCAGAACTGCTTCAGAAAATGGCAAGAATGATGGGATAAGTGTGTTTAAGGTGAAAGAAGAATACTTGGAATGAAATGATTTGCCATCGTGTTTTTAACTATTTTCTGATCACGTTTTGTATACACCAGAACATGAACATACACAGAGCATACACATTGCATGAAAAATCAGGGCAAGGATAAGAAAGGAGTAATCTGCAGAAACTGGGATGCATAGTCACCATAGGTTCCAGAGAAATGGAGTTAACTCACTTGGAAAGTGATGATAAAACCACCATGACTGAGTAGTGGGGACCATGAACTATAAATGGAGTCTAGGGGACGTCCAAGCCTGTACTTGGGATGCCCTTTGGGCCAGAGTGGGATGCAGGAACTCTCCACTCTTTCCCGGTCACAGCTGGAAGTCCTAGGCCTGGTGACTGCTGGGGGCTCACAGGGCAAGATAAGCCCTGCTGAAGAGGACAAGGCACCTGGGGAAACTAATTTCCTCATTGCCCCTTGTCTTGTCCTTGTCTTTGTCCTTGTCCTTGCGAGAATGCTTTGTCCTTCTTACCAGCCCACCGTAGTCTCCATTACTGTTCCAGAAACACCCACTGCCCTTAACCCATTGTCCTTGCCTCAGGTGTAGTGAATAAATACCAAGGCTCTGGGTACCTCGAGGCCCTTTGTTCCCATGAACAACTGGTCATCCTGGATCCTCGCTGCACCCTATTTTATCTCTTGCTCTCTTTCTTCCCATCCTGTACTATAACTCCTGGCAGGTGATTGGGGACTGTCTGCAGGACTCCTTGATAACTGGCACCAGGGAAAGGTCTCCCATACCCAAGGCTCTGGCCTGCTGTGGATAGACAAGCAACAAAGGGAGTTTAGGGATGTGGACAGCATGGTTTGTCTGTGATCACACCCATGACGCTGCAGAAGGCAAGGTGAAGAAATAAAATATTGTTTCATTAGACAATACAGTGCTCACCTGAAAGTGGTTATGAGAGAAAGTTAAGAGAGTTCAGGTTACTTTTCAAGGAAATGTTGTCAGTAGCATGGAGTTCTGCACAGCATTCCCAAATGTTTGAAATAAAAGACAATTTTTTTCTCTTTTGAGTGTCTGTTGCCATATTCTTCCTCTTCACTATATTGCAACTTTCATGGTCTGTATTTGTAAGGTTTTTTTTTTTTTTTTTGATATTGAGAATTGAACTCAGGACCATGTGCTTGCCAGGCAGTTGCTTGTGTCACTGAGCTATACCTGGCCCCATGGTCTGTTTTTAATATTTGAGGTTAATTCAAGTTTTAGATAAAAGTGTACCTTCAGCTAATTTTTCTCCCCAGACATAAAAAATATTGTGTCATCCTCTCATTGGAATAAGAGGTCTTTTTCTTTTCTTTTTTTGTAGATAGAAATGAAAAACATTTAAATTATATAATGGCTAACAGAAAAATCAAGTTATCCAGCTTCATCTTCCCACACAAGTATGCTAGTCTCTTCTGGAGGTTTTCATTTTTTTTTTTCACTTCATGAACTGTATATTTAGACTTTCTTGTCAGGCTATCAAATGGTACAACTGCCTCCCTAATGCAGAACACACGGAACGTAATGTTGTTCTTTTGACACAAATGTGAGTGTGTGCTCTCTCTTCATATGGTAGGCACACAACAAATATTTGTGAACTTGTCTTTTCCTTTTGGGAGAAGAAATTGACTGAACATATCTACACTTCATTATTCTAATTCTAAAATTTGTCTCTTCAGTTTTTCAGTGATTCCCACTCTAAATTGTAAAATAAACCACAGTTTATCAATCTTGTTTAATTAGCTATTAATCTAGTTAGTTAATCTGGGTCAGTTCAGTTAAAGATACTTAATTGTCCAAATGGCCGTTGTGAGATTTCATTCCAGTGTATGACAGGCAGAATAGTGGCCCTGCACCTAATGCTTTAAAGTGTAGCTCTTAGGAACCACACATGTGTTCACCTGGCAGAAGGAAAGGGTCTTGGCAGATATTTATTAAGTCAAGATTCTGCACAGGGAGATGGTCCAGGATTACCCATGCATTTAAGTGTAATTACAAAGGTCTTAGTTGGAGAAAGAGCAGGCATCAGAGTTACAGAAGTTGTACAAAGAAGCAGCAGCTGTCCCTGGAGCCGAGAGCTCCAGGAAGAGGGCAGCCTGGGGAAGATGAACCCTGCAAGGGAACACTCACCCCTGAGGCATCCATGAAGACCACATTCCTGCCAGAATATTTAACCTTCTGACCTCAGTCCTGAAAGGTAACAAGTGTTTCTTGGTTGTAGCCACCAAACTTTTGATAGCCTATTATAGAAGGTATGAGAAAGGCATGTCTGGTTCTATGAAATAGTAGAACTCCTGGATGCTGTGGAAAGCTCCAGAGAGGACAGGGTTCCAGGACAGGCTGACTAGAGGTGCTTCTATTGTCTGCCACCTTCAGATGGCTGAATTTCGGAACGTTGACAACCCTCCCCTCTTTCTGCCTCTCACATTCCTCATCTGTAATAGAGGGATAATTGTTTTATCATCAAAATATTATACAAGACAGCCCATCTAAAGGAATCTGGGGTGGTTCACATGAGTTAGTACATATCAAACATTTGGTATTAGATACAGAGGTAGAAATAACAAAGCTAGTAATAGGACAAATACAAACACAAAGGGTCCAAATAGTGGTATCTTTTGACGTTGATCCATGGAACAAGTAAGGGAAAGAAACTTTAAAACAATGTGATTTAGAGACAGTGTTGCTTCTGCTGTGTGTCACACTTCTGCTGCCTATAGAAATCGCTTGAGTGCTGAATCAGTATGGAAACTAGGATAATATTTTCCTCACTTCTGAATTGGAAGACAAAATTTATTACTCATCGTTCACTGGCAACAAAGAAACTCCTTCCAGTGGCATTTTGCTATACAATAAATACCCGAGCAAGACAAGATTTGTAGTTCTAAAGCAAATACATGCATCAACCTTAAGAAATGCTAATATGGAATACATTTTAAAAGGAACAATGAAAGTTGAAGGTTTTAATTCATCCTTTAATTTTTAACAAACACGGTAATAATGCGCACTGCCAAGAATTCAAGCCAAGAGGTTCATCTTAAGTTGGGGAAGACTCTATGCATAACAGATTCTCAAGGACTAATGATACCTTGCATGTGACTCTGGGTCTAGGCATGACTTAGCATTTCCCAAAGGAACAGTTGCTGTCAGGTGATTCCCCTCTGTCTCCTAACACTGACCTTAAAGTAGACAGCGGAGAGGAGGAAAAATAACGAAAAACAATGAACATCCCCGTCTAGCCAGCAGCACTTCATTTCATTCATTTGCCTTCGTGGATTCTCAGCACAGGGCTTGCTACAGTTTTAGTTCTTTGTGCACTTTGAATTTCTTCTGTTCTGGTTTGTATGAATCCTTCCTATCATCCCTTAAAATGGCAAGCTGACAAAGGAACTTTGTACATAGTCAAGGATTTAGTGCATGAGCATGTTGTGCGTTCATTTCTACAATCAACCCAATTATCACATCCAACACCAGCATGCTGTACAGTTGACTCCTAGAAAGAATTCATCTTATGACTGAAAGTTTTGCCCTCTGGGTGAATAATATGTCATTGTGCACAGTATCATCGAAGGGTCAGGTGTTTTTTTTTTTTTTGGTACTGGGAATCGAACTCAGGACCTTGCACTTGCCAGGCAGGTGCTTGTACCGCTGAGCTAATCTTCAGCCCTGTGCACAGTATTACCCCACTTCTTCTTTACCCAACCATCTATCAATGGACCCCTGATTGTCACCATAGCCTTGCCTACTATGAGTCATGCTGCAGTGAACACAGAAGAGCCGCAGCTCTTCAAGGTACTGATTTCATTTCCTTTTTATAGATGCCCAGAAGTGGGATTGCTGGATCACATCATTGTTCTATTTTTAATTCGGGGCGAACATATGTTTCATTTATTTTTAAAGTATAGAAGTAAGTTCTCTACTGGTTTGATTTGAGCTTTGTCTATTTCATTTTAACAAAATTTGACTGAGAAATTTCTGATGTTTGTCCACAAAGAATTTTCACAGGAGCAGTAAAGACTGGGGTTACACGGTCTGACATGGATGGGCAGATTAGTAAACTCAGAGAATATCCAACATGAACCTGAATACAAATTTGAATGTCTTGATGGCCCTAAGTCCAGATGGTAGAGAATAAAATTGGCTTGTTACATAAATGTTATATTTTTTCTCATTACTTCTTTTGACCAAGAAATGTGCTCATATATGCTAAACATGCAGAAAAGTATACCCAAAATGATTGTCTTCATAATGTAAAATGTATTGTTTTGTTTCTAAAGTTCACTGTGGAAAACAAAAGCTTCAATGGGAAGATTTTTCAAAGTGTTAAATTGCTCTCATATACCACATTTTGTACCATAATACACTCTTTCACTAAACTATGAATTTAAATGCTGTTAAATCAATTATTGTTACAATTTTCTGCTGCATTTTCATGAATTCTAAATCTTAGGAATACTTGGCATTTAATGAAGATGTGTTATTCTGTTCCTTTAAGAGTATAGGAATAATAATATACTTTGTGTTGATGTACAGCTGGGAGACACATCTCTTACTGACAGGGATAAGGTCACCTGTCATGAAATTGTACTTGTTGTCCGAAAGGTGTTATGTAACCAATGAAAAAGTAAAACCATTTAAAATTTTAAATGTGTGATAGCTATATTGACCTTTCCTTCTATATATATATACATATATATAGCACTGTTGCTTTCTGTTTTCTCACACGTGTACAGTTTTATAATAAAAACACTATCATGATGATTGCTACATTGTATAGTCTCCTGCTATAATAAATGCATTTTAATTTTCACTTCTATTATTCCTAATGCTAAGTAAATTTCATTAAAGCCAAAAAATCTTTAACCTGAAAAATAATCCTGAAGAAGAAATGTACTTTTAGTTATAGATTAAACAAAAATTTTTTAAAATCATCTAAAAAGCAAAATATTTCCAATGCAGGAAGACATAAAAATATGTATTTAAAGATAGAGGAAAAGACAGACTGCCAAATGGAGCACACAACATAATTTTTCTTTTTTTTTTTTAGTGTATTTTTTATTTTAAAGAGACAAAAACCAATAGACACAATGACATTAAATTTCAAAACAAGATTGTAGGAGAGCAACAGTGTTCAGTACATTGCACACTATTATCTTCAAAGTAGTTGCTCATAATACAAGATACAGGCATAAGAAACTGATCAAGAAGTACAGGCGTATACCTTTCCTTTCAATGAGCTAATAGCAATTAGTTGTATATCGATCTTAACTATCTTTTGTGTATATATATATATATTCTTTTTCTTTCCCCTTCTTTCTTTTCTCCTTTCCCCCACTCTAGTTACTCTTTCCTTTTGAGCATTTTCTTCCCATTTCATAATATCTATTGTACATTTTGGCTTTTGTTTACTCTTTTCACTTCTCACACTAGGGAGAAAATACAATGTTCACACATGTGAGACTGATTTGTTTAATTTATAAGTATGGACTCAAATAACATCCCTTTCCCTAAGAATGTCTCAAACTTATGGTCTTTATAGCTGAGTAGTACTCCACTGTATAAAAATACCACATTTTTTTTCTATCCATTCTTCAGTTGATAGGCATTTGGGTTATTTCCAAGATTTTGCTAAGAAAAATTGTGCTGCTATAAACATGTATGCACATATATTGCTGTGGTATGATGTTTTTAATTTTTCTGGTAAGATACGAGAAGGGGAATAGCTGGGTTAAATGGGACCTCTTATCCTAGTTTTTGAGAAATTTCCAGAATGATTTCCAAAGTTGTTGCACCAGTCTACATTGCCACTGACAGTGGAGAAGTATTCCTTTTTTCCCTAAAGCCCCTCCAGCATTTGCTGTTGGTTTATTTCTTTTCTTATTTTAAAGAGAATAAAAAATGATAACAAAATAACAACAAAGAAAAAAACAAAACAACACAAAAACAGTAAAAGTGATACAAGATTTCAGAACAAATTCCAGATGATAGCCATTCGCACTGGGATGAGATAAAATCTCAGTGTTGTTTTAATTTGCATCTCTCAAATGATCAATGATGTTGAACATTTTCTCATGTATTTATTTATTATTTGTATTTCTTCATCAAGAAGTGTGTATTCATCTCAGATACCCATTTTTAGATTAGGTCTTTGAGTATGGGGGCCTGATTTCTATCAATTCTTTATATGTTTCAGATAATACCAATGGTTCTATAATGTTTCAATAATAATCTTTGCAAATAAATTATTATCATTATTTTATACTTTAATTTACAATATCTAGATGTTACAAATAACATATAAGATATAAGAATTGGAAGTAATGCTTCTAATCTCTGAGATATGATAATATTGATGCTTTATTTTTATTATTTCTTAAAGTTTCTACAGTAAGGAAGTATACCAGTGAAAGTTATAAACAGGCCTATTTTATTATTATTGAAACGTGGTTGACTTGAACAAATTTTGAGGATATACAGTACACTTTAAAGTTCCTTTTAATTGTTCCAACTTTGAGATTTTTCTGGGAAAAAGTTGAAATAATGGAGTTTGGAATTCAAATTTCCCCACCTGGTGTCTGCAGTCACATATATTTTGAGTTACCCGAGATGTAAAGATGGAAATTAAAGCCAAAGATTTTACTTTCCAAAGTGTCAATATATTTACAATTAGTGAATGTTTCCATCAAAGACGTTTTTATGCAGTGAGTCATTTCAGAAATAAAAGATTTTAAAATAAAACATACATGTGTAAAATATATATTCTATAGACATTAATGTACATGTCATAGTCTATATTTATACTAAATACAAAGAAGAAAAATATGCTGAATCTGTTTTAAGGGCAGTACTAGGATTAAGGCCAGGGCCTGACTATTGAGCTACTTCACAATCACTTCTGTTATTTCTGTCTTCGAGATAGGGTCTTGCTAAGCTGCTCATGATGGACTCAGACTTGCAATTCTCTTACCTCAGCCTCCCAGGATGCTGGGATTGCCTATATATATCACCCTGCATGGCTCAAGGTCGTACTATTGGTAGGGACCTAGTAGTAATAATCCATAAAACTCACTCTCCTATGGTCTTTAAAAATAAACTGAGACCCTGGTGGCAGAAGTTTTTGTCTGTTGTATTTCCAGACTTACTTCCAGCTCCTGGAAACCCTTCTGATTCCTAACACAGACTCAGCGAGACTGGATGAATTAATGAAACGCAGGTTTGCATCTTCCTTCTTCCCCTCAAATTTCATTCTAAAGGATTTTGCCTAGATTGAGGTGTTCTTCACAGCCAGTACTTCAACGGGGACTTTCCGTGCCCCTTTCCTCTGATTCAACAAGGAAATCAGTTCAGTTCACGTTTCTCCATTGCCAAGTTTTCAGACGCCAACTCCAGCCAGCCCAGTGTAAAATGTACACAGCGCGAGGATCCCAGTGTTGGCTCAAGCATGTGAAAATTTTGGTGTTGTGCATGTCAGGGCTTATTCTCTCAGGTCTCTGACTCTGCTTCTACCTTTCCCCATTTCCATGTTTGTTCTGTGTCAACCACTTCCTTGCCCTGGTTGTGTTTATCGTAATAAGTGCAGGTGTCAGTGTATGACAGCTTCAAGCGGAAAAGACAGAGAGAGCTCCCCAAGCCACGAAGAGGCACTAGAGGTTACCAGGCACTTCGGAGGGGATGGGGCTGGGCAGAAAGGTACCAAAGATTACTAAGAGCACAGAATTTCAGTTAGATGGGAGGGCTGAGATTAAGAAGTCTATCACGTAATATACTGATTACATTTCACAGTGATGTGCTATATTCTTGCAAATTGCTAAGAGTAGACTTTAAATTTTTCTCAAAATAACAATGAAATGATACATGTAAGAGCTAATGTTTATATTAATTACCAAGATTCAACCATCCCCGATGTATATGTATTTCAAAACATCCAGTGGAGTATCCTAATACATACGATGTTCACTGGATAATTTAAAAGTCATAGCAGTGTTTAAAACTACGATTTTGCATCATGCTGAGAATGGAAAATATGCCTTCACGTGGTCCAACTAGCAGGAGGACTTAGAACGGGTTCTGCCTTCCCCGACAAGAGCTGACTCTGCTCCAGGAATGTCTTACTAGGGATGATAACTCTATAAATCAGTCAATACTGTCATTACTTGCAGACAGATTACTCAAACTGTTTTTTTTTTTCTCAAGAAAATATTTTGTTCATTTGAATAAACAGCTTGTTTCCCAGGCAATAGATCACTTCACCAGTCAAACTTCTCAGTTATCACAACAGTGCTGGTCAGCAAGGTTTGCAGTCTCTGGGTGCCTATTGTTCATGAGGCATCATCTTGAAGGACTGCATCTTACACCCTGCCCGGGCTTCTTCTGATGCCTGAGTTGAAAGGCCTGACTTACACTCCTGGAGCCCAGACCTTGAAACCGAGTTCCACCCTTCCCATTCAAAGATGCTTCTAAGTCTGCCCTATGTTATACTTTTCAAGAAATCTTAGGAGTGAACTCAACTTTCAGGATCCACACTTACTCTAGTGTCCTTTCTGAAAGTCACCTGCTCATAACTGTGACTAAACTGTAATCAATGATTTGACACACAGATTCCTCACTCACTGTGTAGACCCAACCCTTTCCTGGCAAGGAAGGCCCACAGGATGATTCCCTATCCACTCGCATCATCTTATCGCTAAAATCCTCGATTGCATCATAGATATTGCTGCAACCATATAGGAAATTAGGTAAAAGTAGGTAAAGGTTGCTAGAGCACATACAGAGGATTACATGGAATACACTGGAGACAAAGACCTTAAACTTAAATGTGTTTTCATTGAAATGCTTTTCTGACTAATTTTTAAGAGATTGCAGAGTGTTTAAATCACACACTGTATTGGTTAATTGATTTCTACTCACTCATCAAAATATTGTTTTGAAATATAAAAATGTGTGATGAAATTTTTCCAATAGTCTTTTTTTCACAGTGGGAGCTCCTATGTGTGCCAAGAAATAAATTGCATTCTATCTTTGAAAGCACGGAATCCATTTGACACATAAAATGCATTAGGTTTGAGTGGCGGCCAAACATAGCGGTGTTTTCCCTCATCCTTGCTCTTTGAGCTGGTGAACACGTCACCTCACTTCCAACGCAGGGTTTCAGAACCGGTGCAAAAAGTGTTATAAAACAACAATTGTACTTTAATATTTTATGCACCAGCTGATAAGATTTAAATTCATTTAAACACATTTTGAAGGAGCTGCAATTTTTTTCCAAATGCCATTTTATATTTTATCACTAGTACTGTGTAATAATTAAATGGCTCTATAGAGAATATTTGAGAAACTTTAAATAGCAAAAATATTCTATATCTTCTTTGGCCTTCTCTTTTCTTTTACCTATCTTTAGAAGATGTCTATTTTTCCATGAGGAAAAGTCATAACTGTTGACATTCTTATGGTTTTTCTTTGCCTTTTCACATGGAAAAGTGTGCAGTTGCTTACATTGTTAGAATAATATTCCATTTAGACGTAGACATTTATCTAAAATCTCTCATCTTCTGGTGATAAATTTGTATCTCTTGGAAAAGACCCAGTCCTACCTTCAAGGAATTTATGATTTATCCTTTAGAACCAAAACCCCCAGCATGTTCTAAAGTGAGATAACAACAAAGAAATACACAGGGCGGCTTAGGATGGCCAGAAAAAGGCAACTTAATTGAGAAGAAAAAATGTTAAAATATGGAGCAAAACCAAATCTTAGACATTTTCTTGCACAATCTTAGAATTTTATTGAAGAGCAGAGAGAGGCTAGCGGATGTGAAGGGTTTGCCTGATGTGATAAAAAAAAATCCATAGTTAGGAGCAGCAGCAGCCGGGCCGCAGGAGTCGTTATTCCTGCTCCATGACTTTTCTGTTAAATTTCAGCCCGCATGAACTTGTTAGGTTAAAACTTTTATCAGTTTCTCCTTCCAATCTTCCAAGTTTATATCTTACAAACATGTAATTTGTGAGGGCCTCCTGCCTCACGCTGTAAAGGAAATTCCACAAGCCCAGTTTCTAAGTGAGGATCATCATATCATGCCCAGTGAGCAACATTAAGGTAGAAGGAATCACATGATTTACAAATTATCTGTCACCCTAGGGCTGAATACTTCGCCTCTGCATGCAGAGCAGAACCCTTGCTGCAGAGAGGGTGATGTGTTGTTTTTTAAATTCCCAGTTCTTTAGGACTTGCTCTTTCCCATGAGAAAAAAACTACAAAAGCAGTTTGAAGCAACATGCAGAAAAGTTAAAGTTTTACCTTGTCTCCAGACGGTATAAAATATCATTAGATTTAAACACAGTTTTTATGATTAAGTCAAAAGCATTATTTTTAATCAAGGCAACTGCAATAAGAGGAGCTACATAGATGTGAAATTTTATGGCATTGTGTGTACATTTATGCCTCTACATACTCATCAAATAAACTTCTTGTGCATGTGAAAGATGAAGACTGAGAATGTTAACTAAATTCTCAAACAAAACTTGAAAAGTATTAAAAATTTCCCGAGACCATGTATTGCAAGTCTCTGAACAAGTATTTGTAGGATTTCTTTAAGGTAGACAATATCAGTGTTGAAAGGGAAGTTAAAAGAAGATGTTAGTTTACAAATGGTAAGAAATGGCACAATAGATTAAACTATTAATTCTTTAAGGAGACAATTACAATTTGTATACAGAATATGAACTTGTTTTTGAAAACCGTATATACTTTAATAACTTACATAACTTAACAATGTTGCTTACATTAGTTATGAGTAGGCAAACATATGTTAATGGATTAGTAATGCAATCAGAAATATACACTATATTACATATATATATATATTATATTCTGATGAGTCCAGAGCGAATGTAAATAATATGGTATAACTTAGATTTAAGAAGCACACAAATATAATACCAGAACAAGTAATACATTGACATTATAACAAAACAAATTAAAATGATAATTTTATGGTAATTTCATTTTGCAATAAATTTGTTTCAGATTTTACAAATTGTTGTACATTTCTAAGAGCATAAGATTTTTTAAAATAAAGGAAATTGATAACACAAATAGCTTCATAAGAATCACGTAATCAGAAATTTATTGGTTGAATAATAATCATGATCATATACTTAACAAATATTTACTGCCTGCTCGTCATGGGCCCCATACACTGGATTCTAGATGCTGAAGTGGAGTGGTGAATAAAATAACTTCTTTGCCTACAAGGAACTGATACTGTTGTTAAATAAACAGCTCATTTAAATTGTCACTGTGTGCAAGGTTTTGAGTAGATAGCAGACTTTGAAGAACTGTTAGCTTGAAGTTCTCTGATAAAGCCCGGATGCAGGCTTCGAGTGATGTCAACATGTATCAAAGCATCACATGGAATCCCATTAATGTGTAAAACTTTCATGATTTTATGCATCAGTTAAAATAAATTTAATTAAGAAAAATAGAGCATAGGGCTGACAGCTCAGTGCTCAAAGTTCTCGATTTAAGAAATGATTAGTACTTTTGCAACATGCAATAATTATTTTCATTCTGGAGAGCTGGTTTGTGTACATATTGCTCTATGATCAATTTCACTCCCTCCTTTCCATACCCTCTCTTGTCTTTCTCAGATCCTGGGCACATCTCCAAATATCTACATCTTGATTTCTACCATTTCTCTTCCATTTTGCTCATTAAGTCATTTATATTTGGGGCTTCTCATATAAGAGGAACCATGTGATATTTATTCTTCTGCATCTGACTTATTCTCTTAGTATTACAGTCTCAAGATCCACTGACAGTACTCTTATAGTTTGTTCTTTCTACCTAATTCTGTCAATAAACTACCTAATTGTATTCATTCAGAACATCTGACATTGTCAAAATAGAACATATTGTGTTTCACATTTTATTTTTGATCCTACCAATAGCCAATAAATTATAAAGTTGAATATGAAAATCTTTATTTCTTAATGGAATTGGCATCTGTGAGTTTATCATCTTTCTGAAGAAATTTACCGAAACTTACCAGGGAAATCCTGTATGTCTGACCCTGAATAGTACCCATAGAGGAAAAATGTGGAGGGATATTGCATTGCTAGATATAGCACTCTAGCCTTGCATGACTTCGCTTCCTCAGATTTACCATACATATTACCTAGTGGCTAATTGTTCTTAAATACTATAAATGAACTATTACACATAATCAGAAAAAGCCTTTGATATGCATGTCAACTAAGTTATCATTTTGCATTCAACCTTTTCACTTTTTATGTTGCTTCAATTTAATGATTCAGAAAGTGGTCATCAGCTCTTGGATTTATTGGTAAAGACTTGGGGCATTAAAGCTGGAAGAGCTAAGTGTTTCTCCTTGTGGTACAATCACAAAATTAAAACATGAGTGGGCACTGGAACCGACCAGCATGGCTGTCCCACTCCTCCAAATTGGCCTCATTACTGTCCTTAATGAGCAGTCTTGGAAATTAATGAAAGATGTGGAAACACGTGTCAGTATTTGTTTTTATCAAGTTGTGAAGCAATTCTTATTTATTTTAAGATGTATCTAGAGCTTAATTTGGGAGGCAATTTCATAATTGGCATCTGTTAATCATTTCAGAGTTAAAATTTGACAGCAAAGGCCGAGAGGGACGTTTTCAGGGCAAATTAATTTTGTTTGGCTTTCTTGGCGGGGGATGACGAGAAAGAAATGTCTGCTGGAACAATGACTGAAAGTAAGAATTCTTATTAGAGTGTTTTAGGCGATAGATATTTTCTTGAAAAGGTTTAAGGTTAAAAAAAGCCGAACTTTAAAAATGTGATGGGGGAAAATCTCCATAATTTGAAATCATGTTGAAAGTATGGGCACGTTTCCTCTTGGCAAAAAGCTGCACACAGAATTAGCTGGCTGCCTGTTGAGCACTTGGCCTTCCCAGAGCAATCCATTATGTCTGATACGTAAGCTGTGGCAAATGGTAACTATCATAACCAGGTGGTTATTTGCAATGCAGATTCTAAACACTAGCTCTTATCTGGTTGGCTCCGACATCGCCCAACTGAAATTGCCAAGCCACTGGGATTTGAACCCTAAACCCATAACACAAGCAACGCTGTAATTCCCCAAGAATTCCTCTAAATGTTAAATTATTCTCCTCAAAGTCATTTATCATGATTATCCACAGCACTCAATAGCTAGCTGTGGTGTGAGAGACACCACACACTTCAGTTAGAAAGTCACATTTCTTCCTCCTGAGAAAATGACTTTCAAAGCTAAAAATGTTTAAGTCATTGAGACTATGCATGGAATAAATTTATTAACTAAAAGTTCATTTGCTATAAAAATACTCCACAACCACCTTTGCTCTGGCACTTGACCTTACAATTCTAACAAAATTACCCTCCAACATTACCCATGACCTGCTGATCAACACATTCTGTGTTTCCTTTTCCTCATTAGCATTCTTCTAAATATGCTGCTGCTGCTGATTAGGCATATAGATGTATGTCAGTCACAATGTGTGTATACACAAATATTTTCCTTAGTAGACCATAAAGTTCTTAAACATGAGTCCACACAATAATATTGATGTGCCCTGGATAGTATGGGTGCACTGAAATAGGAGAACTTTGGTTAACTACAATTTGCACACTTACAAGAAAATAACTAAGATGGAAAGACATAGGAAAAATAGCAATGCAGAAAAACAAATCCACAGAATTTTATATTGGCTAAATTCTCATGTGCTTAGAAAATATTGTCATCCAATATCAGCCTTGTATAATATACAGAGCAGTATATTTTTCATTCAATTATTATATTCCAATTCAATGATTAAATAATACAAAGTTCAATAATACTATGAATTACTAGGAAAAACAGTGTCATTGAAATTTAATGCATCTTTCAACACCATGATTATGAGCTGGGAATTTGATGTCATTTAGAGAAAGAAATTCTAGCTTTATCTGTTGTTTCATCAGCAGTATTATTTTTAATTGCAGTCTTAACTTCATCTCTCTCTACATTAAACAGGAAAATAATAATATATATATATATATATATATATATATATAAATAAATTTTTTCTTTGGTTATCCTGAAATAAACTCTAGTATATCAGGAGCATCAGTTTGAACTACAGGAATGGTAGTTATGACTACATGGTCAAAGGTGTTATTACATGATTAATGATAATGACCTATTATTTTTTGTAATAGAATTAATGTCATCACTTTCATATTAGATGTGAACAATTTATGTAGTAGTCGTTAGAACATACCTAAGGTGATCATATTTGTAAGTGTATTAAATTGTTAGTATTCTTTTAAATAAAGATAATTTTTGAAACACCAACTTTTACTGATTACTGCCACTTCATTTCAAACAAAGAAATTTATCATTTTATTTAAACATAAATATTTTATGCGTACTTACTTGCAGTACCTAATGATTACGGGCACCGTGGGGCGGTGTGTGATACGTCTTCATGTTCGTTGCAATCCCCTTCTTTTTTTTTTTTTTTTTTTTTTTTCGGTACCAGGAATCAAACTCACTACCTTGGGCTTGCCAGGCAAGAGCTGTGCCACTGAGCTAAATCCCCAGCCCCCTGCCATCTCCTTCTAATCCCTCCCCACCACTCCTGTCTTGGTCCCCCTTCCGTTTGCAAAAGTCCTAGTTTCCTTAAAGAGACAACGATTACATATTTAAATTTTATTTCTGCCTACCTTATGTTTTCTTTGCACTGCATTGTACATACATATGAATGTATAACCTTTAAAACTTTAACTACCAATATGCCTTCAGACTCAAATGGAGACGGAATTCTGCATTCATCCTGACAAAATGCTTGATGTTTTAGCTTGCCACTGGCTTTTTTCATTGGAAAGAAAAAAAGTTGCAAAATCTCAAGCCAGGTATAAAGTCAGAATGATTCTCTGATGTTGACAGCTATACTTTTCGGAATGAATATAAATCTCACCAAATAAATGTTAGTACTGTATATTCATAGAGCTTGAAATTCACATCTTGTAGTGAAGGAAGTGATGTGAAGTAATGATTTACACCCATAGATATGGAATTCTTTGGTGGAAAAATGTCAGATACATTCAGTGAAAAACAGAAAAGTCATTCAGATTACTGTTACCAAACAAGAGCGAGAAAGCATAGTTTTATTTTTACTTTAATAATTATGTAACATTAATCTGCTTACTTATCCTCTGGTTCACACCATGGGATCAAGAATACTGCACCATTCTTAAGAGAACATATTATGTAGGGTTTTCAACTGCAAAGGCAATCTGTTTCTTATAAGTAATGCTTGTATGTTGGGATTCCTGTATTAGAACTTTTTAAAATGGTCCTTTATTAGTTTTGTGGATATACATTTATTCTTCTCTTCTCTTAATTAGTATTCTGTTCTTCAATTAATGCTTTTCTGTTCTTTATGTGTCTCCTAGCAATAGCATGTCTAAATTATTTTTACAAAAGTTTTGTATTTCAAAGCAGAGAAATACAGCCTTTGCTTTTGAGAGAAAGTTTAAATGAATTGTAATATTTGTTACACACACTGAATTTAAGTGAAATTATTAAGCAAACTTTTGTTATTTCCATGATTTCTGGACAAATACACAAATATATACTTAAGTACATAAATACGTACATATGCACAAAAATATATATACAATGTTCAATTAAGGGAAGTCTGTATTACCAGGTTATAAGTTAAATAAGCAAGTTTTATGTCATAACCTGAAAATAAATTCTATTCTAGAGACCACTATAGGAGATAAGTTAGTTCTGAGTCATACACACATCTCCCACGAATTTATACAGAAACTTTTCATGTATATTAGAAGAAATTTCTCATGCTAGGTAGGATATGCCTAATCAATTTTCTGTCTTTCCTTCACAGGAGACTTAGTAGAAAGATTTTTTCTTAGGAGCAAAGTGTAATATATTCTGTCTAAGATGCATGGAAAAATCCCAAAAAAAAGACTCCAGAGATTAAATTGGAGGATTAAGTGTTCCAGCCATCTCTATTAAACATGTGACAAAAGCTCTTGGGTGTAAACATTGCAGAAATGTCTTTTCAAACTAAATGAACTATGATGTACCTTGACAAGACTGCAAAAACCTCCTCATGTGCAACAGACCACGGGCACTGCCCTGCCCCCTGAGTTGCGCTGAGTAACTGTGGGAGAGAAGGGGGTCCCATGTGCGGGCAGAAAAGGCAGGTGGGAGGGAAGAGACCTGTCCTTTCTCCACACTGTCCATCTTCCAAGGGAGCCACCTGGGGCTTTCCAGAGGACCACACAGGCTGTGCTGGATTCCTCACTGTGGACTGTGCACAGAAAGCCTCCAGGGGACCCTGACTCTCTCCCGCAAAGCGAAAGGGGAGACAGGGAGCAGTTGGGGGAAAGAACAGAACAGAAGTAAGGGGATGAAAACATCTTTGCCAGGGGAATGAACAAGCGAAATGTGGCACATCCAAAAACGGGAATTTTTTTCAGTGCTATGAAGAAACGTGCTCCCGAGCCACGAGAAGACATGGAAGGCTGCTCAACGCACCCTGCTAAGTGGAATATGCCAGTCTGGGAAAGCTACAGAGTGTGGGATACCAACAAGACAACGCAAAAATGCGAGAAGTCAGTGAAAACATTAAAACTTGCAAAGAGCTTGATGGGGACTGGGTAAAGGGGAGAGGGAGAGGATTACGAGGACAGGAAGTCTGCGCATACTTCCCGGTACAAAATAGGGTTGTGTGTCAACCCCGCCCTCCGAACTAAACGTGAGCACAAGTCAAATATCCGTGAAATATATTTAACACACATACCACAAACTTGCTCAGAGCACTTGCATTTGCAGTGACTGGGGCAAACTCATCTAACACAGGACCTATCTATAACATGTTGAGTATCCCGTGTAATTTGTGGGATAGAGTATGGAGAGTGAAGAACAACACACGTGCACTTTTACACATGTAAAGCTTGACAGGCAGGAGTCTGGGGACCATGTGCGCCATACATGATTTAGCATTGCTGAACATAGGTCATGAGGATTTGCTAAAAACCCACAGAGCATAAAACCTAATAGAGCGAAACCTCATGTAGACTATGGATTTTAGTCAATATTAATATGTCAATATTAGTGCTTCAGTTATCACAAATGTACCAAACTAAGACAGGATGTCAAGAACAAATGGGTAAGGCTGGGCTTGTAGATTTCTATGTACATCCTGCTGAAGTTTTTCTGTTAATCTTATGGGGCGCTGGGGATTTAGCTCAGCGGCAAAAGCGCCTGCTTGGCAAGCGCAAGGTCGTGAGTTTGGTTCCCGGTACCGGAGAAAAACCAAAAAAAAAAAACAAAAAAAATCTTATGGGGACCAAAATAATTGAAAAAAAAACCTAAATGCTTTCTGCCAATGATTGGCGGTCCACCAGAAAGATGTCTTATAACACATCTGTCACTATACTGACAAATACGCCACCACAAGCAGACCAGACACAACTGTTCTGCAGCCTCTGAGCCCTGTTGATATTCGAGTGATTCCATGTGCAAACACATGCACACGAGTGCACGCCTGTGCATGTGTGTGTGACTGTATGAGTGTGCTTGCTTGAGTGTGAGTGTCCACGAGTGTAACAGAGACGTCAAATATACTTGTCCTCTATTGAGGTAGACAATTGATACTTCTGACTGCTAACGTAATGTTCTTATCTGATAGAATCTATCGACCATTTATTTTCTCTTTTCTTTTCTTGGTGGACCCTGTTTATTGTCTTACTCATATTAAAATGTCAATGGCCAACGTGTACGAATCAGCATTTTAAATGGGACGTGAAAGCCCTTGCCAAAATCAGACACATATCTACAAATAAAAAGAAAAGCACAGCGTGGAGGTTAAATAGAACACAACATGCTAATTAGAGGTTTTTATAGAGAAAGAAAATCAGCTAGAATAAATTCAACTCATTAATACAGTAACATCTAGGTTTTGGATAATATAAATTCTGAGAATTACTTACATTTTTGCTATGAAAATAGAATAACATTCTATTATCTTGTTATAGCAAAATGAATTCTTTAGGAACAGTATCAATATATGGGCATTTTCTTTACTCTGTAGCCAGCAAAATTAATAAATATCTAAACAAATTATATCTGTACATCTATATTTACACGCAATGATTATGGTCTTGATACTATATTGCTTCAAAAATGTAATGAGTTTTTATTTAAGAAAATTAAATTGTATTTTTCTCAGGTAATAATGATTTAAGAGCAATAAAAGTGGAAAGAAATTTTATTTTGATACAAAATTTAATGTAACATAGGTTAGTGAAATAATTTAACATGTCATTAATATTTTTATATCACTTATATTTTTATATTTTAGAATTCACTTTGGTTTTTTAACCTGAGATCATTCTAGTTTCTAATTTTGGGGAAGAAACCTTACCTACAATTTATGTCACAGATGAAAGAGAATGTTTCTTTGTTTGGTTTTCTTTTTTGTTGAAAATTTAGAACAATCCATAGAAACGGTCATAACACAAAAAAAATATGATGACCTATAACAATATTGTTGATTTTATATATAGTCATTGAAAAATTCGTATCAACACGTCTTACTACTATAGCATGGAAATCTGATTTTTGTTACATGAAGTATCATCTCTGAAAGACTCTACTGCACAGTACATCTAGTATCTTCTAGCAACTACATAATCAAAAGGCAGTGTAGATAATAACCCTTTGCAATTACTTCCCAGCCCTCCAGCATCTCATTTGTACACTTAGCAAGTACATAGGAGGACAATGGGCCGTCTCACTGCTATGGCTGTGGGCCGTGTACATCTGTGTTATAAGCAGTTGCAAGCGTGAACCGCATGGATGGCAAAGACTATCAAACAGAAGCTCATCCCCCCGTATTTTTTTGTTGTATCTCATAAAGACAGTTTTATAGGATCACAATAACCTTGCAAACATTTATAGACAGAAATCCAAGAGGTCAAGCAATGGAGATGGGGATGTAGTGGCAGCAGGTAAAGGTGCCTCTTAACATTAAAATTTAGAAAAAATGTGGCCTCTGCAGAATCCGCAGAGGAAGAACAGCAAGCTGTGTGATTCACTGAAAGTATATAGTGAGTTATTTCCCTAATGAATGAGTATGGTCCCGAGTTGCATCCATTTACCTATAAAAGCCTCAAGTATATCCTTCTTGATGGCTGAGTAGTACTCCATTGTATAAAAAGACCACATCTTTTTATCCATTACTCAGTTGATGGGTATTTGGGCTGTTTCTAAGATTTAGCTGCTACAAATTGTACTGCTGTAAATATAACTGCACATATGTCACTGTGGTATTATGTTTTTAATCTTCTGGAAAGATACCCAGGAGGGTAATAGCTAGGCTGAATGGGACCTGTAATCCTAGTTTTCTAGGGAATCCCTACACTGATTTCCACAGTGATTGCACGTGTCTTCTCTCCAGCCAACAGTGGGGAGGGCTTCCTTTTTCCCCACAGCCTCACCAGCATTTGTTATTGGTTACTTTCTGATGAGAGCCATTCTTTCTGGGGTCAGATAGAATCTCAGTGTGGTTTTAATTTGCATCTCTTGAATGACCAGTGACTCTGAACATTATTATTTATAAATTTATTTGCTGTTTCTTCACTAGTGTGAGAAGATGAACGAGTAAATAAGATCGAAAATGTGCAACATATCTTTTGAATTGGGAAGAAATTGATTAAAAGAAATGAGAAACAAATGGAGGAGAGGGGGAAGGAAGAGAAAAGAAAAAAGTATATAAGTATATACATACACAAGATAGTTAATGTCTAGGTAGTTTCTCTTAGCTCATTGAAAAGGAAATTTGTGGTAATACTATCTGGACATTGCTCCATGCCTGTATCCTGTACCCTGAGTAACTACCATGAAGATAACAATGCACAGTGTATTAATTACGTTACTCTCCTGTTAGCCTGATTGGATACTGTTTTATTTTATTTCTGTTTTTCATCTTCTTCTTACTAAAAAAGAGTAACTGCAGTCGGGAAAGAGGAAGAGGAAAGGAAAGAAGAGAAGAGGCTACCCACACACACACACACACACCACACACGCGCGCACACACAAGACAGTTAAGATAGTTATACAGCTAGTTTCTCTTAGTTCATTGGAAAGAAAGGACTCTGCTAATACTGTTTGGACAATCTTGCATGCCTATATCTTGTGCTCTAAATAAGTACTATGTAGACAAAAATACACAATGTATTAATTATTATTGCTGCCCTACTAGCCTGTTTTGAAACTGTTTTTTGTTATTTTTTCTCTTTAACATTAAAAAACAAAGTATATAGTGAGCAGAAAGACAAAATAGACTAAGCAAAACAACCTCAGAGGAAATCACTAGAAGTGAAATATTAACACAGCTCATTCTAATTGAGAAAACTCAAGTATCTACTCGCTATAAGGATAGTTTTCATTATTTCAAGCTTCTAAAAGTTTCATGTTGCAAACCTAAAATGAACATGAGCTGAGTAAAAGTCCTGAAATATACATTACCAGTGTCAGCTGGTAGATTAAATTTACATGTAAAATGGATTGTGTCTAGGATATTACAAAAAGAACTCTAACCACATATGCATACACACACAAACACAAACACACAGGTACACACAACTATTGAAGTATTCATTGTCACTGTTCCATTTCCTTTGACTAGGTGGGAGGAAATGTTGTGATTTAAAAATGCAGCTAGCGTGGTCTACAAGAACAGATCAAAACAAGCTCCAATATTCTTTGAGAATAATGTTGCAGTGGACAGAGAAGAAAATTGCACTGGAAGTGTACACTCACATTCATGATTTGGGAGAGGGAAAGTGTTTAAAGGGAAAAATAAGGCCTATAGGGAATGCTTTCAAATAACAATATTTGATCACATCCGTTTCTAACAAGGGTGACATCCTCTGAGGTAGAACCAAGAGTTTCTGGGCAGACGTGCTTGCATGAGTGCTTTGCGCGCGAGTTTCCAGGGGCCTTCGTGCAAGCTTGGGCCTTGGCAGAGGGTGCTGTGACAGTTTACCCACAGGAATTCACGGGGAGGCACCCTTGCTTCATAAGCTTTTGGATTTATTTGTTTTTACAGCAAGCTGCTCCATTTTGATTTTAACCACTTCTGAAGCCCTGAAATCACAGTGTTACGAAGAACACGCTAGTGAGGAGTAGAACCAGTTGTGTTAAGTGATGCATTGAACACTGCATGTCATCACATCGAATAACGTTCCCTCCGGCCTCCCGTATTGATAATCGACAGTGATCAGAAATGGACCCCAAAGAATAGACAGTATTCTTTAAAAGAATAATTATTTCTATATACCATTTTCTGAAATATGCCACCAAAGTATTTGTAAAAAGTCTTTAGCTCAGGAAGGAAACTAGGCTAGCCTCCCACAGAAGGAGAGGGCGCGTGGAGGCGAACCAGTGCCTGCCTGCGCCAGCGGCCGGGGAAGTGGTCAGGGCAGAATCACGTCCTGACCCAGTCACCCCGCCACTGCATGGCAAGGCCAGGCAAAAGCAGCAGTAAGTTGAGATAATTCACAAATTATTCCTATTCTATTCTAAGCTTCTACAGGCGAGGGTCACAATCAAAGCCAGAGGAACCATCTAATTCTAGAATATTTACTTTAGTTCATAATGATTTAATTAAAACAATGAAAAGGTTACTAAATATCACATATTGATCTTTTGGGTTTGTATTAGTTTGCAGGTTCTAGAATAGGTATTATTCATTGCATAGACACTTTTATTGGGAAAAATCATAACTATACGTATAGTACATTTCAACATATTTCATTCTAGTCTATTCTATAATTTTCTGCAGGAAAATTAGGTTCTTTGGCTCATTTGCATCTTTCTAAAGCTAGAGACAATAACTGAAATGTTTTGATCTTGCCTTTCAGTAAACACTGACCTTTACACAAGCAGAAGCCTGGGTCCTGAGCCCCTGAAACTATGACCTGAGGACATCTGAATGGGTCAGGGCACCAACCCCATGAACAGAAGTTGTCACCAGACACACTTGAGTGGCTCGCAGTACCTGCATCCAAGGTCATAATTTAGCAAAGTCATTTTTGTAATTTATTAATTTGACTTTTTGACCAGTTCAGAGTCAAAGAGGCAAAATGCTAGATGATTGCCAAGACAATTTAAGATAAAATATTCTCCATTAAAACCTTGTCAGGAAGGGAACTTTGATTCAAATCCTGCAGTCCTCATCCTCTGGGTGACCTGAAAGGACTTTGTTCACAGGGACCATGAAGAAATGTTAAAATCTAATAGTTTGCATCTGCTATCTTTATCCTGCAAAATCTTCCACTATTAAAACAGAAAGGGTATCGAAATATATAGTTAATGGTAAATTATCCTTATTTTTAAAATTATGCTCAATTAAAAAAATTACAGTCAAAGCCACATTACCATTAAGATCTTCAAAATACTCCCCTTCTCTTTGAACACACTTATCCAATTTTTCTTGCCACTTTCTGAAGCAGTTCTGGAAGTCCTCTTTCATGAGTGTCTTTAAGCAAGGTTTGTTTTTTGTCTTTTTTTTAAATACTCTGAACACGGCTGCTCTGTGCTCTCACTGCAAAGGTAGGCTCATAAAAACATTACCATGTATCCTCGTCTGCCTTCTTCCTCAGATACGGCACCCTGAGACTTTGGGCTTCCCCTCAAATTTAAAGAGAGCATGAAAGATAAATATTTTTAATCCACTCAGGACTCTGAAGCAGCCACCAGAGTTAAACTGAAGATACTCACAAAGAGCACTTGCAGAATGGCTGCAGGAAGTTGCAAGACAGACAGGATAAAGGTGTTTGAAGTGAAAGGGCTTATTTTGAAGGTGACTAAAGGCAATGTATCTTTCACTGCAATCTTTTCTTAAATTTAAACATGCTCCAAATGTTTTTTATCACACTTCATATCTTCATGAAACAAAGAAAAAGTAAAAGTTGTTTTTACTGTACCAGTGAACATTTATGATCTTTCAATGTGTCATGTATGTGAAAAAGTCTGACCTCTAAAATCATCAGACGTGTTGGATTATCTGAGAGCCAGCGTAAAAATAAAGCCTGGGTGAAAATGTAGTCATTGTTGTCTGATGTCTTCTGCTCAGTAATGAATTCAGAATCAAGCTTAATCAAAGAAGTTAATTGGATTTAAGATCCATTTGTACTTTAGACAGTACTATAGAATTATTCAGCATCTGTCCTATAGACTAATTCCACTAAATTTTGACAGTGGCTGTAGCTTTGGAACTTGATTAATTTCAATATCAAATTTTAATTTTGCAGGTGTAATTTGATGTAGTTTATCCTCTTAAAAAGTTTATATGTTTACTCAATGCAAATAAATTATAGTACCTTATGGCTGACATCATAATAAATTTTCAGTTGTAAAACTAATTTCAGATCTGACTTTGAGCTATAGAAATACTTCTGGTAAGATTAGCCTTATTTTCTTTTTCTTTATATTTTTAAAGATTACACAATGACCGTAGACCAAGATATAACCTACTAGTTATTTTACTGCTGCCCTTAAAATTCCTATGATGGTTGTAAAATTTACTGAGCTTTAGAAGTAATTTGTGTTACTTGTTAAAATTTGTTTTTTACAATTTCTCATTTTACTTTTGAAAAATCTTAAAATTTAAATTTATGCGTTTCATTTGAAATAAAGGTCATATTTTGTACATTTAATCAATTTTTAGGTATAATAGTCTCCAAAAATTTCCATTGAAGAGAGAATATTGACTATAAATAAAACCAAAATGACAAAAGTTTTCTATTTTCAGTTTTGCCTGTTGCAATGTAATGCATTCACTTTAGTTAAGCAATGCATTTTGTTACTGCAAGAAAAATGGTAAGAACATTTTTCCTCATAAAAAAGGCAACAGAATCATGTAGGAGAGAAAAATTCTCTTCTAATTAGATGGCACCACTTTAGCTTTGGGACCTAGCCAGGCTATAAGCTTGAGTTTTCTAGGCAATAGAATTATTCTATCTTCCAACTCCACAACAAACTTTCAATTAAAACCTGAATTAAATTCAGTTGAATCCAAAAACTATGTACTGAAGGCACTGACTACAGAAGGAGCTATCAGAATAACTCAAGCAATGCCTTATTTTTAATCCACCGTGTTTAAAAAAATTAAGAAATCATACAACGTAGTTTCTCAGATCTGTCTTCCTCAATTTACCCTTTATCCTGAAAGGTGTAATCATTACCTATCTTTTTAATGAGCTCAGTTGTGAAGAATGGATAAAAGATCAAAACGTGGAGTAGTTTGAGAAAATGATTGCCAATTTATATTATCATGAAATTAAAAGAGATATTAACACTGTTCCTTACTGTCACATCTCACTTTGATAAAATTCTTTAATGTTCTTCAAACCTAGTGATTCTATAAAGTGTAGACAACAATTATAAAATTACTGATATGTTAAATACTAATCCTGTTTTCCAATAACTATTATCTTTTAAAAATAAAGCACATTCAATGTTGATTTTTAATCCCTAATGTTACTTAAAATATTGTTTGAAAACAGCTGATTTAAAACTTTTAACTGTTGAGACTGACAACACTCATGCAAAAATATATATTTGTTGAAAACTGTATCTTGCTTTTAGTTGCAGAAAATATATTACTGATCCAGAGATGTACTAAATTTCAAGTTTTTCTCAAGGTATTTTAGAATACTCTGAAAATGATGTATATTTTTGAAACATTAATTTACAATGTAGATACACTCCAATATAGTTCAAATAGTAATTATCAATATACATATTTCCATAACTATATACTATATGTATGTTTTGTTTCTATCTATATGTATATTTAAATCTATTGCTACTAAAACTATTTCAGATAGTCTAAGGTACTCTGCAAAATTTGTTAACTTTGGACAAGCAGAAAATAAGCTCCAATACCCAACTCAAGTAGGACATTCCATAAATCATTTCCTAAAGATTAAGTATTATGTTTCCCACCCACTTCTGGAGGTGTTCTCCTGCTCTGTCCCACATGAACAGGAAGAAAGGCCTCCAGGTAAGGGCAAGCTATATCTCTGTACTCTAAACCACCCTCAACATTTATCCCAGACTTCACCAAGGACATTTACCTCATTTTACTCACATTGAGGTTTGTACACATTTATCTAGTTAGTCAGCGAAACATTTTAAAGACTATGATATCTTAGTACTTGCACCTTAACACCTAGAACGTAGTTTTTGCTTGTTTGTTTGCTTGCTTGCTTCTTATTGAGATAAGCTCTTACCGTGTAGCTCAGCTGGGCTTTGAACTCACTGTATCCCTCAGTTGACCCTGAACTTGTTGATCTTCTTGTCTCAGCTTCCCAAATGTTGAGATTCCAGGGCTGTAGTGCAACGCCTGGCTAGAATGCAGTTTTGAATAGAAGATAGTGAATGTAATTATTGTTACATACTTTGCAAGCACTACCTCATCTGACCCTAGAAAATTCAGATGAGGTACATTTTATAGCTGTCATCATTCATGAGAAGAAATGCATCAAGACCTGCTTCACTTGACACCAGCACATAAGGTTTAAGCACTCAACTCTCTTCAACCGATGCACTGACTACAAATCCATAAATGAAGATCTTACCTCAAGGAGCTACCCTATGTGACTCAGATGAAACTGATATTCTTTTTAAAAAGGCAAAACAAAACAAAATTAAACTCACCATTTATATGTTACATTAACTGGCTTCTTAAATGTAGCTTTTCTGATCAATCTGAATCAATGTGGATTATGTAACTTTTATTTAAATCTTTTACATAGAACTTTGTTACTCCCTAATATTAATGGATAAAAGCATAATATAAATTTTAACCCATGTTTCTGTAACATGCTACATTTTAATGGGAGTATGATTGTCAATGACATGACTCAGAATTTTGTAGGATAAACAAGTTTAATGTGCAAATTCAATAAATAATTGATAAAAGTTAATTATGCATGCCTGTGGGTAAATACTCAGTCTCAAGTCAGTAATTCTGGTGACATAAATTAGCAGATATTTCTCAAATAATGTGCTAGAATCCTCGAGCTGTCAGAAATATTCAGAACGCATCCCACTTGTGTTATTATGGGCTAGGAGCAAAATCAGATGTTTCCTAGTAAGCTACAATTTTGATACTCTAATGGCCTTAAAAAAATCGTCAAACTATCCTTATATGCCAACAAAGAGAAACAAAATGGGAGCAGTAAAAGAACTGAGAACTTTTAGCACGCTGTTCTATCCAAGGGCTCCAAGCAAGTGCTGCGTCCTGAGGAGTACATGGTGCCATATTACAACATGCTTTTCAAGCACTATGCTGTTTCCTAAAATGTATTTATCTTTTGATTTTGTTAGAAATCATCCTATCCCTGCTCTCAGGGCAAAAATGACCACAGGACCCTTGACTCTGTTTATGTAACTGGTAAGTGAGTCATGTGCAAGCAGAAGGGAGCTCTCATAGAAAGCATGGGGTCAGGACAGAGCTGGCACGTGCCATTTTCTTCCTGAGGAAGTTGTCAATGAAAGGATTAGCTTAGATTCTCCACTGTGTCTCACTTCCATTCTCTCTTAGCCTAGTCTGTGCTTATGGGGGGGGCATTTAGTAATGGAATAAGCCCCCAGTCACCCAAAGCACTGTCCAGGTCACATGTGAGCTGATAGTGGGTTTTGTCTTTCTCACTGCAATCATTTCTCTTTGGGAAAGTGTTCCATATCAGCAACGTGCACATAAACTCTGGAACATCTGGAGAACAGGGAATAACCAAATGACAACAGGAAATATCAGAGATCCTCTAGCTCACCATCACACTTTTTCAGTTTTGATCATAAGGTCTAAGAACATTTGATAGGATTTGCCTGATTTAAGTTACCATTGTCCCAGAAGAAGCTGGGAACACCCTGAAAAGTTGGGAAGAAGCTCTCCAGGCCACTTTCAGTGGGAAAGGACACGTGATTGGAGCCAGCAATTCCAGTAGTCAGTCGCACGTGCTGCCACACTGGGGAGAATCTACCAGTCTTAATAGAGACTTTGCACGCTGCTTGGATGCTGCTCTGGCCCATTTCAATAACTTGAATGCCACACGCAGTGGCTGGTAAGAAAAGTCAGAAGGAGGAAGTGAGAAACGGAAGCATCAGGAGGCTGTGAGCACACAGGGTGTGACTCAGGGTCCTGCACCACTCTGGTGGACAATGGAAGAAAGCTGCGCAGCAAATGAGCTAACAACGCAAACGTAGCCCGATATGCTTTCTGGAGACAAAGAGGAGCTACAGTACAATCACAAGTAAAGCAAACATGCATATTTATCAAAACTCTAAGAATGATACAAACTGACTGCAGGAAATATGATCAAAACATGTAAGAGATACCAGTCACAAACCACGATTTTCATGATATTCAGCCCTCAGAAAGTAATGGATGTTCTTTGTCAATTCCAACCGAGGAAAGCTGTCCATAGTATGATGAAGGAAATCACGATGCTCTAATCAGGTCAAGAGGAAGAGATCTCGTCCCTGAAATGCACCCTGTGGGCCTGCAAGGAGTGACTCTGAAGGGAAGGGTAAGGTGTGACTTGACACTGATATTTCCAGTCTTTCCTCTGTGACTATTGTTGTTTTCAACATTTCTGCGGCTCTCTTAAAATTAGCTTCATGAGGGTAAAAATCACACATGATAGCACTCATTGCTTTAGTCCCATGAATTCTGATGAATATGTAGAGTTTATTCATGCTATAAAACCCAGGCATCACTAAATACCATCCTAGTCAGGGCGACTTTTCTTCAATCCTCCTTCCTCTCTCATTTTGTATCCACATTTGAGCTACTATATTCCTGTCTAGTTTTTTCTACCGTATTTCTGTCTAGATGGCCCTCTATGTATAGTCATATAGACTGTCGGCATTTTTGCCTGGCATCACTCATTTATCATGCTGGGGTTTAGAGCTATGTAATCTATCAGTGTGGGCATTATTAACGTCTTGCTTTTCACGGAGCGTATAACATTGCATTTTACTTCCCAGTGTTTTTAACCATTCACCTAGTTGAGGCATTTGAACTGTTTCCATTCTGGAGCCATTACAGACAATATGACTATGCAGATTCACGTGTAAGTCTTTGTGAACTAAATCCTTTCCTGTTCAGGAATAGCGAGTGATGCAGTAGCTTGGCTACGAAGCAGATGCAAGCTGATCGCCAATGGTTATGCCATTTTGCCTTTAACCAGCCATGCAAGAGACTTCAGGTGCTCCAAATCCTTGATGATGGGATGCACAATGGGCTGGTTAATTTTAGCCATTTCAGTGAGTCTACTGCAGTTGTTCACTGCAGCTTTAAATTGTATTTCCTTCCATGTATATTGAACCTCATAGTTTTTCCTCAGAATTGTCTTCTCTTGGGGATGGGGATATAGTTCAATGGCACAGTGCCCACCTGGCAAGCATGAAGTCATGAGTTCAATTCCCAGTACCAAAAAAAAAAAAAAAAGTCTTCTCTTAAGAAATGGTGAGGGGCTGGGGATTTAGCTCAGAGGCACAGCGCCTGCCTGGCAAGCACAAGGTTGTGAGTTTGATTCCTGGTACCAGAAAAAAAACAAAAAACAAAACAAAAAAATGGATATTTTCCATTGGCCAATCATTGTGATACATAATAATTACATACATTTTAAGGTATTGATATTCATGTATGTGTATTATCCTGCATCTGGATCATTTTCAACCCCTTTTGTCTCCCCCTCTTGCATCCTCTACCCCTGCTTGTCCCCTTTCCTATATTTAAATAGCCTCCGTTGGATGTTGTTGCTCTCCAGTGATCAGCGTGTGACATTCTTGGTGCATTAGTTCACTGAGGATGGCATGACAAATACCTCCAACTGTGTATTTAATGCAAATAAACTTATTTCTCAGTCTTGAACTCCAGAATCAAGATGGCAGCAGGGTTAATTTTTTCTGTGGCCTCTCTCCTTTGCTTGCAGATGGTGCCTTCCCAGTGTATCCTTGTATTATCACTGGACTGTCTAGATTGTTTTTGTTTGATCTCTTCCTTCCCTGTGTCTTTATTGGATTAGGATCAACCCTATGACACTATTTTAATTTAAACACACTCCTTTAATAGGACATCAATGTCATGGATTTAAGCTGGGACAAAATTCAGCCCATAATGCTCAGTCAGAACAAGGCAAGCAGTTTCTTGTCATGGAGGGGTGGCCAAGTGTGAGGGAGAATGTGAGTTTTTGTTGCTTAGCTGCAAACACCTTTTAAGCCTGCTCTTTCTACTTTCTCCTTCTACCCAAGTCCAGTCAAGCCAACAAGAAAGCCTTGCTGCCACATGCAACCAAGCTGAGATCTTCCTGGGAAACCCCTATCCCAAGCCAAATCACCAACTACTCTAAATCTTCAACCACTGCAGGGTATTCTTTGCCTTGTGGGTTGCAAATATGGCCAGAGCAGTGTGGCAGCCTCAGTCTCAAGAGCAGAATCAGTGCTGGGTATGAGTCCAGCTGACTTCTGTGGAGTAACTGCAACACCAAGGCAGCATTTGCCCTTCAACTCCTTCTAAAGTTAATGCTTACCTCACAGAGGAGCTCTCCAAAGGTGACTTACAATTCAGTGAATTGCAATGATTAAAAATAATGTTTTCCAAGAAGACATTTAAGATGAAGAAGCAAGAGACATACTGAAGTAAATTGTAAGAGGCCATAGTGTACTGAATTTTATTTTAAAATTACAACAGACCAATTAAGAAAACTTCAGTGTATGAAGCTTTTAATGAGACTTGTCAAAATTGAAAATTCTATGAAATATATAAAAAATCAAAATGAATGCAGCTTATTTGATATATTTTGTTTTACAAATATGCTTGCAAAAACTACACTCAAATAAAGGCAAAAATATTTTAACTCTGAAGACCCGTGGGCAGACATCCTATTATATTTCAATAAGAACAAACAAAAGATAATAAAAACCTAGAATAGAGAATATTCTTATTTTGGCAGAAATTTCATTTCATGAACTTTGTATCAAAGAGAGTGTTAATTCAAACATAAATAAATTTAAATGAATTCACTATAAAATGAAAATTTAAAAACATTAAGAGATTTCATGAAAATAAATTAACATTTTGTATTACTTATGAAATGACTTTCTAGAAAGTGCCAGAGGTATAAGGAAAGAAATATCAATCTAAAAAAAACTGATGGTTGGGGGCTGGGGATTTAGCTCAGTGGCAAAAGCGCCTGCCTGGCATGCGCAAGGTCGTGAGTTCGGTTCCCGGCACCGGAGAAAAACCAAAAAAAAAAAAAAAAAAAACTGATGGACTTATGTAAAAATGGTTGTTTTAATGTTGAAATATGAATATAAATAAATTGTATTTATATGGCTCTTATTCTTAGAGATAATTTTTAATCTGGAAAGACTTCACTAGTTAATTTGTAGTTCCACCAATAAATTAAAATTGTTCTCCATTTAAAAATTAAAACTTTATGAAAATTTTTTTCCTACTTTTGCTGTCACAAAGGTGGTCAATTGTATCATTTCTACCATGATTTGAGGTTTGTGTCCTTCCCAAATGATGCTGAAATTTAATTTTCACTGAAGTGGCCCTAAGGGTTGCAGATCATTGTTGAGACAAGATTAAGTCATAAAATTTTGAACACTGGAAATGGAAGTCTGCTTCTATAAGACACGTGAGGGCATTTCCTGCCCAGTTTGATTCTTCCTGCCCTTGTAGACAGGGTGTTCATCCACCAGCAGAGCCTCAACAATAGCCACCATTTTGGAAATGGACAACAAACCATCACCAGACACCAGTCTGCCAGGGCCATCTGCTTGCTGCCCTAAGTTCTTGGATTTCTTGTTTATTATTATTTTAAAGAGAATTTTATAAAGCAATTTCTGTTTTTCATTTTTGTATTTTAAAGAGAATTTTAAAACGAACAATAGTAAAATGTCAACAACATAGACAAAAACAAAATAAAGCAAAAACAATAAGAATGATACAGGGTTTCAGAACAAAACGATAGGGATTGCTACATTACATATTTTTATCTTCATCAAAGATGGTCAGATTACCAGATGTAAGAATACAAGATTAATCAAACCATTAAAGAAAATAAAAAGTAAAAACAAAAACAGTTTATATGATGCATAGTTTCCCCAATCAATATTATAGGAATTCTGCAATGGTTATTATATTGCATATTGTTGTCTTCAAGTTAGCTGTTCAGATTACTAGATATAAGTATGCAAAACTGGTCAAAAATAAATAAATAAATAAAACATTAACTGTGCCTTTCAGTAAACCATCAGACATCAGCAGTACAGTTATCCCAGCCATCCTTCTATTTATATATTTTTTCCCTTCCTTTTTCTTTGCTTTTCTCCTCTCCCTCATCCCAGTTGTTTCCTCTTTTGAGCAATTCTTTTCCCTTTCCCAACATCTATTGTACGTTGTGGGTTCTACTTACTCTTTTATACTAGGGAGACAACACAATGTCTACACATGTGGGTCCAAATTATTTCACTTATGAGTATGGTCTCTATTTGCATCAATTCACCCAAAAAAGATGTATTTTTATACAACAGAGTATTACTCAGCTATAAAAAAGATAAAATAGAAATAATTCCTCAGGTTCTAGAACCAAAAATGACATTTCTGTTGCTCACAACTTACTCAGTCTAATGATCTGTCTTATAGCCACTGGTACAAATTAAGCCTACCTGAAATGTTAGACCATTTCTCTAAAGAAGGGTACAAAATGCCATGATTCTCATATTGTACCTTTTGCTCACAACCTGCAGAATCTTTTGATGCCAACTGTGCGCCATGGACAATGCCTTTGAAATGTGAAATGAGCAGTGTGTGAGAAGTCTAGAACATGAGAAAACATCTCATCTTGGTTACGTTATTGCTATAGTGTTCACTGATCTCACCTCTGGTGCAGAATACTTTCCCAGTTTGAGTCTATGGGTAGAAGCTGTGATGGTTTCTCATTTGCAAATTGCATGTTGTACACTCTATACATTAATTTCCACAAATGGGGTGGCTAGAAAAGAACAAGAAACTTATTTTGCAAGGGTTGAGGGTCTGCGTCTGCAGAGTCAGTGTGTTGGCTCTGCTTCATCTGAAGCTTGGGAGAGACTCCTTCCTGAAGTGCACCAGCTTTGGTGATTCCTAGGGATATCTGGCTGAGGTATCATCACGCCAAGGTCTGCTTGTTGCCCCATCATTTACCTCCCTCTCTATCGGGGTTCACATCTGCTGTTTCTTTTATAAAGATATCAATCTTTGGATTTAGGACCCACCCTAAATCTTGAATAACTGCAGCTTAAAAACCTAAGGAAATCAGGTCTTCAGAGTCTTGAGGTCATATTCAGATGAGGTCATATTCAGAGGTTTTTCGCAGCATGGACTGTGGCGGAAAACTATTAACACACTAAACTCAGACAAAGAAAAAAGAACACAGTATTTCAGGACCAAATTGTATGAGAAGTTACTTCTTCTAACAGAGACATGGGGGAGCTCCCTGGCCCCTGGATTTTCTTCCATTTGATGATGCTGTGTCCATTCCCTCAGGGACCTTTTTGAGAATGATAGGAGATTTTAAGAACAAAGGAAACCACGCAGTTGAATCTGTGCTATCTCTAACAGTTTATTTCCAAACTCAAACCACAAAGCACCCCGGTCCATAACTGTCATACTGATTCCAAGGTTTTCATTACCAAGACAAGTGTCAGCTCCGACCAAGACCAGATGTTCTGCTAGGTTCTCGGCTACGATGCAACCCGTCTGGGGGTCTTCCTCTAGGGACTTAGCTGCTACAGCGATCCAGAGTTTCCCCGCACACTTCAGTCTGTGGACGTGAACAGAATCCAGATTTTCCACAGCCCACATCCTGATCCACATCACTAATGGCCTCACTTCCTTTCTCAGTTCCTGGCTCCCCTTCTGGGTGTTCCCAGATTCACTCGCATAAGGCCTTGGAACCAGCTAATGGTGCTCAGTTTCCACTGCTGGGTACTCGGGGCATCTTGTCTGTGGGTGGCAATGCCTGTCCCTTGCTGTAGCAGACAGCAGGCTGTGCTGCACACAATACAGCCCCGCACCGGGCATGTCACAGCCTTCCACACCACACCACTGTCCACTGTGCTCCCCTTGACAGCAAGCTCCGCAGGACTGCACACTGCACACAGATCCACAGGCTGCACTGCACTGTACTTGACACAGGGCTCTCTCCCATGAAACTCTCCACACAAAACTCCACGCAGTATATGCACTGTGCCTTATGCAGGCCTACACTGTACACACACTTACAGGCCCTGTGGAATTCCTTCCCACACACGGTCTTCTCCACACAACACTGAATTCCACAGTCAAATTACTTCCACATAAGCACATGTAATGCCACCACCAAGAACGCTCCCTGTGCTGATACATGCAATCTCCCCAACATGCTCCCAGAGCCGAAGTTAGAGCTCCCACAGGCAGAGACTGTAGCTGGCTTAAACCAGACTCTCAAGTGGGTGAATCAAATCCCCTACAAGCTTGTCTCTGCTCTATCCACTTTCCTCTCTCCCTTCTTCCCTGTCCTCTCTCTCTCTCTCTCTCCCTCTCTCTCTCTCTCTCTCTGTCTCTCTGTCTCTCTCTCTCTCTCTCTCTGTATTCTGCACCCTGCACAAGGTTGTCTTTCATAAATACATGTATGTTGGTAGTTATATAATGCATTTAGAATATGAATAGTGTGCAGTATCTTTATTCTTTATGTTACTTAGGGTTATCACTTTTAAAGATTTTTTGAAAGAGTGAATAAAAACTAGGAGGTATGATGAACGTTGTGAAATGAGAAGAAAATTCTCAAAATTAAAGGGCAACTGGGGTGTGGGAAAAGGGAAGGGAAAGAAAGGGAAATTATGTACACATGTATATACAGGATAGCTAACATAGTTGTACTACTGTCTTGTATTGCACTACAGAAAGGAACAGTTAATGATTACTTGTTTGATCAATCTTGTATGTGTCTATTTGTTTTCCTGAGAAACCACTTTGAAGATATCAATAAGTGATACAATAACCATTGTTAATTTCCTACAACTTTGTCTGTAACTCTGTTTTGTTTGTACTGTTCTTATGCTATTTTGTAAATGAATGTCTGTAATTTGCTTTCCTTCTTTTATTTTTTAAAATAAAAAAAAGACATAACAAAAAAAGTTTTTTAACATACTAGGTAGAAACTTAAATATAATTCTGTTCTCTCTCAGTGACTTGGCCAAGATCTACAAATTTCTCAATACCAACAAAATCTATACTGATTTTTATCTTAATTAAACTGTGTAAAACATTATGTACCCATGGTTTAGAATACAAGCATAAATGCAATTGTGAAAATTTTACTTCAATTCACATAAACAGATGGACTTGGGGTGCTACCCATCAGACTGGGACTCTCCCCTGTGTAGGAGTGCTCCACTGACCTAGCTGATTCACTTGACCCCTATTTGATTCTTAGAGCAAAAGGGCAGATGTTCCTTGGAGAGAAGTTTCTCATTAATCAAATTTAACTTCAGTCAAATTAGCCCAGCTTTAATTTTATGCCACATTATATACCCCTCAAGGTTCAGTGTTCCTTTTTAAAATAATACTGTATATGTTTGATTATCAAAATTAATAGTCACGGGTATGCTTTTATTTCTACACTGATATGCAAATTATTTAAAATTCAGTGTGGAGAAACTTTTATGTGCATCTTATTCTTTTTGTCTTTCTAGACATTCACAAAGGGTAGCCAAAATGTGTTCTCAGTTGCAGAAAAACTGGTGCCAAGTTTTTCAACTATAAAAATATTTTTCTGCTGCTGTTGTTTTTCCTGGCTAGCCTATCAAAAATTATCCTCGTTCTTAAAGCACATGGCTCATAAAGCAAGTGGACCTAATTAGTCAGACAGGCTAGCACATTGGGTGGGTGGCCTTGGAAGGCATATTTTAAACACAGGTTTCAATGCAATTTCCTTTGCTTCCTTTTTAAAAAATAAATCTCACTTTTCAAATGAAAAATATGACAACTTCTATTTACTGTGGCAATTTTTATAGTGACTATTCATGGTACTTTTCCCCTTGCCATAAACTCTGCAAAAGGACAAATTCTTATTTTATCTTCTTTAGTATTTTCATTTATATAAATATACCATAGTTCACACACAGTTCTCTTGTGGTTTCAAAATAGTCAGGCAATAAGAAACTAGCTTGCATTCATAATATATGGATTTATAACGTGTGTGTGTGGAAAAGTAAGCCTTACGAATGATATGTCTCTATCTTTCACAAAGCTGAGTCGAGGAAGGCAACATTTTGCATAGGTCTTTGGGTAAACAAAGAACTTCTGCATCCTACGATTAGAAACAGGGCATTTAGAGAAAAGGAGAAAATACGATGCATAAATTGAAGAGATGGAAATGCAGGTCATCTTTGAGGTCTCGCATATTAGATAAGCAAAGAGTTAATTTTCTAGTTGGAAAAAAACATGTTGGGGCTTAGAAAGCTGTACCTCGAAGGACAGCACTTTCACATGCTGAGAAATTTCAGCTAAAGGAGGCTGGATGGCCTCCCACTCCCCAAAATTAGGCTCCTCCGTGACTGGCTCCTAGCACCCTGTTTCTCCTGGCTCTTTCTTTCCAAGGTAGGCCACACAGGCTGTCATTCCTCTTCCCCAAGGTGATTTGATTCTCTTTCCTCCAAAGCCAGTCACAATCCTAAAAGTCTTGCTCTAACTTCCCCTGCTTTTTTGTCTAGGGTTATTTAGCAACAAGCCCAGCTGCCAAATAGTAGGTAGCGAGATATTCATTCCAGAAGGGTTCCTGCTCTGTACCTGGGACAAAAGAAAATCACACCAAGAGAACAAAAAATCTGCACCACAGGGGTTGGTGGTTGCTCCACTGCTCTCTTGTCTTTAGACCCCAAATTTTTGGTGCAATCTCTTTTGCACAGGGCTATTCATTCACTCACCAAATCACAACATAAAATATAGTTTTCCTTGGTTCTTTAGGTCTTCATTGTGAAGGCTCTTTTATCAGCGAAACATTGATTCAATAAATGTGCTACACTTTTCTCTTCTTAACCCATCTCTTTTAAAAATTCTTTAATTTTATTTTAAAGAGAGTAGTACATGAGAAACAAACAAAAAAAAATAGAACAGTAACAGCATACCAGTATCACAAACATAAACAAATCAAAGCGAGACCATTCAAAGTGATACAGAGACTCAAGAGAAAATAATATGAATCAACAGTGGTTGTTACACTACATATCACTATCCTCAACTATATAGCTCAGATTACCAGATGTAAGGATGAAAGATTGCTCACACCATTATAGGGAATAAGAAAATAATTCTTTGATAAAACAGAGATAATATAGAGTTTCACTAGACAAGAAGTTAGGAGTTCACCATTGTAATTCCATTGCATATCATTACCTTCAAATCAGTTGCTCAGACCACCAGACACAAGCATTCACAATCGAGCAGAACATAAAAAATTGTAAGTATTAACTGTTCATTTCAATACACCATCAGACAGCAGGAATACAGTTATAGTAGCTATTCATACATATATACATATATTTATATTTTGCCTTCCTTCTTTCTTCTTCTTCCCTTCATCCCAGTTGTTCCTTCCTTTGAACAGTTTCTTTCCCTTTCCTATCATCTGTTCTACATTTTGAGTTTTCCCTAGTCTTTCTCAGTCTTTCCTACACCAAGGAGACAATATGATGTTTACCCATCTGGGTCTGATTTATTTCGCTTTTAAGTATGGTCTCTAGTTGCATCCATTTACCTATAAAAGCTGCAAGATTATCTTTTTTAATAGCTGAGTAATACTCCATTGTACAAAAATATCATATCTTTTTTTATCCATTCCTCAGATTTACTATCTTTTCCATTGGGGTGGAAAAGGACCCATCTTTCTGGCCTTATAGATGATAGTAAAGGTGACTCTGTACTTAGCTCCCAGGACATAGAGTAGTTTTACATAAAGTATTACCTTCACTCAGTCAGGGTAACATTCTTTAGTGCTGTCGTAAGGAGTCCACAGATAATAAAGTTGAAAATAAGCTGTATGAATTAGGCTGTCTGAAATCAGAAAGCAAATAAGAACAGAAGCCAAGACTGAAACTAAGCATGTGGATTCTGCATCTGTGTAGTGTTGGTCGATTTTAACCTCTTCAAGACTGGGTCTGCTGATGGGATAGGAGCAGAGGAGGGCAGTGCCTGCGTGAGGAAAACACTCTCCTCACGTCCACTCCCGTTCATGGTCAGCAGGCAGCTTAGCCTGCTCGGCCACCGTAGGTTCTACTTGAAGGTGACACTGCTGTGCCTTTTCTGCACAGGAGCCAATCATTTCACAGCTTATAACTCCAAATCCTTGTCCTACCCAAACACATCACCTTTTCTGACTTAAACAAAATCCTCAGGTATTTAGGCCCCTTCTAAAGTATTTCCTAATAGTCCTCATGAAGGCTTCATCATTAATCATAGTTAATTCACCTCAGATTCTAGGTTTAGATTTTACCATGCAAAATCGATGGCTGTCATCCCTCAGCTGCGAATCGGAAGGATAGAAAGTGCTGCAGCTCAGAAGCTGAACATACCCTAGAGCCTGTGTGTTACAGGACTGGCCCCACGGTGATGCTACTGGGCAGGTCCTCAGGTCCGTGCTGTCTAAAGGGCTGGAGAGGCCCTGGCACTGTCCTCACCATTTTGCTTCTGTGCTGAGGAGGGGAGTAGTTCTTCCCCGCCTTACGTCCAGGCCGGTATGCAGCCCCTCATCTATGCCCAAAGCCACTTAGCCAGTTGACTGTGGCCCCTTACACCGTGAGTCAAATAACTTTTCTCTTTCTGGTTTACCTCATGTATGCTGTTATTGTGACAGCTGACTAACATGGACTTTTTTTTTGTACCGGCAATCAAACTCAGGACCCTGGGCTTGCCAGGCAGGGGCTGTGCCACTGAGCTATGTCCCTAGCCCCACTGACTACCATGAAAAGTTTTCAAAACTATGAAATGTCCACCTGTTTCAAGGAATTTCTCTTCGAGTTGATTTGGAGGTGGTGGTCCAGACATTCATGATTTAAAAGCCACTCGGTTAGTTCTAACACACACCAGAGAATGAGAATAACTGTCTGAAAATATAGTGGGTTGGATTCATATCTCAGTCTACCTCATGCTGCCACTGTTCCAAGGGCAAACACTGACAACGATACTTATGCATAGCCAGTAGCTTGCCCCAAAACTACAATAAAAACCAAAATGTAGAGGGGAAGGAGATGCAGGAGAAGGATAATAATAAATAGAGGAAAGGGAGAGACAGAGACCACATTGCCAAGGATGTCAGCAAACAGAAAGTTGAAGAGGTAGCTATATTTATAAATGTGAATTTATGTACATATGAACAGGATGTTTTGCATAGTTAGTTGCCTGTCATTATTAATCAAAAGATTATTCAGAACTGGAGTTGCCATAACAGCCGGATCGAAAAAGTTTAAAAAAGGAGGATGGAGAGGAAGCTCAGTGGTAGGGTAGCTCCCTTGGCAACATGAAGCCGTGGGTTCAATCCCCAGTACTGCAATCAATCAATCAATCAATTGAATACATTTTTAAAAAGGGTAAACATGAAGAAGAGGTGCAGAATGAGGAACAGGTAGGTATAATACCATAACCATTATTATTAGCATTATTATTGTATAATATTTGGAAAATTGAAGAAGTGAGCAAATATTGGGGCTTCCTCGGTCATACTCACTAAAAGAAACTGTACTGTATTTTAAGATTTTTGTTGCATCCTTGCATTTTTGTTTCATCTTTGCATAAGAAATGGACACCACTGAGGATACATGAAAAGAGTAATTATGAAGGTAGGGGAAGGTGAGTGTTTGAAGCTGCTGTAGAAGTTTCCCTATAGAATGTAATGAAGTTTCTTTCTGAAATACTTTTGAATCCTGTGACACAAATCCTTCTCTACATCCCTACAACTCTCTTTCTCTCTCTTTCTCTCTCTCTTTCTCATACATATAGTCGGTTTTCCCATTGCTGGACTCATTCACAATGCAAAAGAGGAAAGGGTTGGCCTGGTTGATGTTTCAAAGGGCTTCAGGCCTTGATCAGCTGTCTCCAAATCAGGAACACCAGGGCAGAAGAGCATAGAGGAAAACAAGGCTCAGTTCATGGTGGTGCAGAGGCAGAGCATGGGAACAGTGGCAGAAAGCAAGAGGGAAGAAACTGGACAGACGCTGGTGCCCTGGCTCTGTGACCCATGCAGACCTACCCAGAAGTGTGCTCTCTCCCATAGTCCCCGGATGGATCCCAAAGCCAGTCAAGTTGACACCCAATAGACCTGCCACACTATCTCTGTTCTTTCTAACTGGTTCTGTCCCTGAAACATATTCTCCAAATTTCTCTCTTTGTATGTTTCTACCCAATCCAAAATACTAACTATACAGCTATGATTTTTAATCATTTATACATATATGAAAAGAAAAGTGATTGCATAAAACATGGTCATTTTGCTTTAGACCTAAACAGCCAAAGGCCAGCAAACCAGTCTGTCACACTCAGTGTTTCCTGACTTAGATCTAGTCTCTGGTCTCCGTGGCAGCTCTTGCTTTCCCTTAACTGAGTGACCCCAGAGCCTCTTCTGTGATCTGTACCCTGGCCACGGTTCTGATTGCAAATTCTTCCAACAGATGGCAGCTCCTTCTACATGAATTCCTCGTGTCCACTTTCCTTCATACATCTGCTAATCTGCTCTTAAGACCTAAGCTCCAAAAGGTTATCTGTGCACCACGTTATCCTGCTGTAAAACATCTGACGGTTCCTGATTCATCTCTGAACTGCTTCCAAATACCGAAACATATTTCAATTGTCCCTCTTTCCCAGAGCTTTCTCTAATACCTAAGAATTAACTCATAGCTCAGATGGCACAAGACATTTTATTTGCTGGATGCAACATAAACTGTGCCCTTGAGTCTCTGTATAACATGACTTTCTCTCATAAACACGATAATAAAATATATATCAGATGACTTTCCTGGGCATAGGAATTGGTGCTGAGGGTGAGCGGGAACAATACAAAGAGAGCTAAGGACAGTTTCAAGAAGAGTGAGACCAATCCCAACCCATTCATGTGTGGAAAAGCCTGACTTGCTTTTGAACCTGTTGTATAAGTTATTCCTATTGGGGGAACTTAACTTACATGTATCTTATGCAAAAAGTAAATTAATCTTTAAATCCCTGGATGGAACACAAGTTGTATTTGAGACTATTGATTATCTAAAAGTATTTTTATGCCACAATAATTTGTGTATTTGTCTCTAACCTTGTTACATATTTCCCAGAAGAGAGGTTTATTGGCTTCTTATTATCCTTGTTTGTTCCTCTATACCTTGCATTTACTTACTGATCAATAAACAGTCCTTCTACTGCATTATTGATTTCTTTAATTGTACAGATCAAGGAGGGAAAACAAGCAGTAGCACTGTATCTTCAATGAACTTATTGGGCTTCTGTAATTTATATGACCTTCTCAATTTTTACCCCTGGGCTGCAAGAACATAATGGCTCTTCCTGTGGAGTGACATTCCCCAGGATATTTTTGATAGTAAGTTAGGAATTTGTTTTTCTCAAAGTTGGTTTTTATTTCCATGTGTATGCAGTATTTATATAGTTTTTATTTTAGAAACTGCATAGTTATCCTTTTTTGGGCTGGCAGTGCATGTCTTAGCAAATGAAAAGTATTCATAAGAAAAGAGTGGAACTGTTAGCAGCATGTGCTTTCATCTGTGAGTAAGTCTACTGAATTCTGTATTTCACAGCGGATATTACAATATTATGTTAATTTTGACACCTGTAAGTCACAAGGTTTATATACCAGCTTGAGGATTGGAATAAATATTTCCATAATCAGTTTTATTGTTCTGCTACAGAACATCCTAGACCCTTAAAACCTTACTAAATGTTGAAAAATGACAAGCACGGGGTGGGGGTGTGGTTGCTAGGATCTAAAATACAATTTGAATTTTGCAGAAAGAGTTGCTGTTCATCTTTAGTAATGTGCAACTTTTTAGCAAGGAAGTAAAGTCGGGGGACTGAAAGTAATTCTTTTAATTTTGATCCCCCTAGCTAAAGTACAAACAAATGAGAATGGGATTGAATCCTCAGTTATTGTGTGTATCAGATCTGAAGTGACCGGTAAGTGCATTGGCCCAGGATTTTGAATGTGTTGCTGATCAGCACCTGTGAACAGAATACACTGCATTCCAGAAATTCCAAATTCTGTGAATTTACATTTGAGTTTTCACTCATTTTCAGCCTGTAGTTTAAGGATATAGATTATCAAGTGAAGTATTCAAGTATGTGGAAGAATATCTGGAAATAGAAAGGTAAGTCTGATCAGTCTTTGTTCTAGTTACAGTAGAAACTTTGTTTTTTTTTTTTAATATACATAAGGTTCTGCCAGCATGAATATACCACTTATTATTCTTAAGATTGTGATCATTTCTGACCTACCCTCAAATACTAACTCCAATTAAAACGGAAATAAAATTTCCCCTTAAATGATCATCTGTTAAACAGTTTTAATGGGTGAGCTGTCCTTTAAATAATTGTGGGGTGGAATTTTTATTTGTAAAACACATTATTGTTTTAATAATAGAAGTATGAGAAATGGTACTTGCTTCTAAGAAAATAAATGTGAGTGGTGGTTTTTGAGAACATATACCATTATTTCATTTCAACGTGTCTGAATCTTAACACAGCAAAATAAATCAACAAACACCTTGAAACCACTGTAACCTAATACATGGGCATTTTCATCTCTGTTCTTCATTTTGAATGGAAACAAGTTGGGTCATAGTTATCACGGACAATTTATTAAAATTAGGAAATAGTCAGGAGACCTCCAACAGAGGAATGACATTTGCTTTTGAAAGTTGTCCTCATTTTAACAATACATATTTGGGTAACTTTTTATTCTCTTCTTGGGCTCAGCTGGAAGAAATTTTTACCACAAAGGAAGCCTGATTTTATGCATGTTTGACTTAATTCAGAGGGACTTATGAATACCACAGTAGCCTGTTTGGTTTGGCTGTGAATAATGCAAGGCAGATAGCTTTCATTTCTTTTCAAGCTGAAGTAGCTGATGTGTGTTTGGTAACTCTTTTTAGTGAAACCGACTTTTTTTTAAATACTGAGACTCAAGTGTCAAACATACTTATTTCTTCACACACTGTCTAAAATATGCGAGAAAGTCTGACTTTTACAAATGTGAAGGATCAAAAAATATGAAATAAATATGAATGTATGAGTAAAAAATATAGTGCCAACTCATACTTAATATTTTCTTTTATTTCACAGAATAATTGAAAAGAAGCAGCTGTGGAAATAAAGTAAGTTAGAGTAAAAACTTATGAAAACATGGTAGGAGTGTCTTGGAGGTAAAGATTGATTTGGATCAATATGATTTGGAGAGCCTTTTTGGTGCAAATGATAATGTACATTCCAGTAATTACAGACATCTTTTTCATTCTTTGCAGTTATATCACTCAGTAATGATAGTGTCATTTTAAATGGAGTTACTATATTTACTCTGGTTAGAAGAAAGGAAGTGACTTCAAATTCTTACTGACATGTGTTCTTAGGTTTGAATTTGTGAGCAGGACAGAACAGAACACGAATATTTCTGTACTGAAACACAGACATAGGAATGATAATGATGGAACTCATCATTTGGCAGATGGTTGTGGAGCGCAGACCTCAGGTCCAGTGCTGCTTTAGAAGGCGTAAAAGATTCTGAAGCATAAGAAGACGGGAGGTGGAGAATGTTCCCTCCCTGGAAGAAGCCATTTTGCAAAGAGGCCAGGGACCTCTTTATGGGGACAGCATTCCCCACATTTCATTTAATAGTAATCAAAATCTAGAACCACCATCTACTGAATTTGTAGACCTCAGCACTGATACACTGAAAGATACCCTGGTATCATTTCAAGATCTTCAGGAAAAGAAGATTTGATAGAAATATTCTCACACTTGACATGCTTTTATTATGATTACTTATATGAAACAAAATCTGTGACATGAATTATAACATTGGTTATTTGAATTCATATAACAGGATTTTTGCACCTGACTCATTCTTTTACAAGACAATAATATGATCAGTTTGATATGCTTTAGTTCTGATTCCAAACAAACTGAGAATGCTTTGGTTTATAAGAGTGAATGATTTAGGGTATTACATCTCTTCAAAGCAAAGGTACTTATTATTAGCTGCTAAATCAGTTTTGTTTCATTTCTTTGATTTGGTGTTCTAGAAATGTGCTGTGATAAAACAACAGTTTATCACTATAATTTCCTATTTCTTAATTATTTTAGTCAGTATCAATTACTATATTTATCCTTGGAACTCACGCTTATACTGTTGATGAGATATCATCCTGTTTTTTTCCACTGTGGAAGAATCTCTCATTTACTTCAATTTCTTTAGCTCTCCTTCTCCTCCAAGTACTGATGCTACTGTGAAATTGTCTATGTTACCATGAGTGAGCTTGAGATTTTATGAAATGGTAGAAACAATCATTGGTTAATGAAATTTTTACCTACGTGAGGAAAAATTATAATTAAGTACTGCCAAAGCTTTCAAAAGTATTTCTGAAAGTTTTCACAGTTGCAGTACTACATGAAAACTTGAAAACCTTTCTTTACATTATATATGCACCCAAATCAATAAAGAAACATACAAATGCCAAATATTCCTTGTATTTCTTCCCCTGACCAGACATATCCCTCTCCAGATGAATGTGAGAGCTATGATGTTAAGAGATAATTAAACTTTATATTCTAGAGACTCAAATTTAATTTTGGGTAAATGAAAACTTTATCTTTTGCAAGCAGCACTGAAGCACGAAGTGTTTTAAAATAAAAGAGAAATTAATTTGCTTTATAGGCACAGTGTGAGTGTTTACATGTGCCTCTGATATTCACTGAAGCACAATGTTTCCTGGGATATTTTCTGAAGACTTAATAAAAATGTGAAACTTTCATCTACTGTTGAAAACTTAATAAAACTGGGATTCAGAGTAGGGAAAATGTCTGAAGTTAATAACTCACCTTTTGTACGTGCCATTCAGAGAATAATTATAATTTGTTCTGTGGGTAGTCTTAAAATTAACTTTCTACTTTTTTATTTATTAGATTTTTCTGTCTCACATTGTTTAGATAGTTTTCTTTTCCTGGGCTTTTTTATCAGAGGAAGAAATAATATAAAGAGAAAAATAATTTAAAATCCAGAGCCAATACTGTTTCTCAGTTAATGTTTGGTACATAGTTAAGAAGTGGATTTAAAATTCCAGTGCTAGGAGAGAGAGAATATTTTTCCTTATCATAGCATTATATTACTGTTTTAAAAGACAGTATGCATCTCAGGATAAAAGAATGATAGAAATTTACCAAGTTGAAGAAATTGGTGATTTTCTGAATCGTTACGGTTGAACACTTCCTTCAGTGGAGGGAAAGCTTGAGCCACTTTCAAGACCTGCACATACTTTTCAAACTGTTATGTCATTTGAATAGTTTTGTAATACATGAAATTTCCATTCATCTTGGGACACACACATCCGCGCATTGACATGCCGGGCTGACCACCTCTGAGGACTTCACAACCTTAAGCAAAGCACCTAAAACTTTGGGGGTGCTTCTCCTGGCCCTGAGTGATGGTCCTCCGATTTGGACAGGGAATGTGAGCACACTACTGAGTGAAGATCCCGAGCCAGCTGGAGTGTTTGTTAGGTCCCATTCTGCCTCCTTAAAGGTCCCATTATTCCTGTGTGTGCAAGTTTCACTTACCAGGCCCCTAGGGCACAATCAGAGGCCCTGGCCTCAGTACTGCCTTCTAGAGAATGGTCAGGATAGTACCTATTCCCAGACGGAGCGTAAGAGATACACTAACACTGCCTTCTGCCAATCAAACTACCTTTTACTTACTGAGCAAAATGAAATGGATTTTGTTTGGCAGACTTACATTTACTTCCATTCTAATTTATTTCTTTCTGGACAAATATTATAATGAAAGGTTTCCAAGAATCTCAACTTAATTATTTTTGTTGTGTGATTGCAATAATGTAATTTTGGAAGGAATATTAACTGAGATGAGAACAGGAATAACTGGAAAATGCTGGTGTGCAGAATTCCTGAGTTACCAGTCCCAAAAGTTTTCCCTATTGGTGGATTGTGTCACATACTTATCTAGCTCTGAAAGTCACGCTGCATGTTCTGTCTTTTATAAATATTTCCGTCTCTGTGCTTCTAACCAAGCCTTTCAGACAAACTGAAATTTTTGGTGAAGATAGATGGAGTTGTGTTGTAAGTAAGTGGAGAACTGATCAGTTAATCATTGTAAGGACTGTCTGATTTTTGTTCTGGTAATTCAAAGATGACAAGAAAAAACTGAGGATAAATCTCACATATTTAAATGATATTAATACTAGGAGAGGATGAAATCTATGAAAATTATATTCAGCTATGAAATATAGTTGTATATTTGTACTTATTTGATACAAGTCAGGATGAGCTACTTCCACTTTTAATAAAATCCATCAGAAAGATAGCTAAAGAAGTGCTAGGAATACTCTAGTTAAAACCACTTAAAAACCTATTGTTTAGAGTGTGTTTTTAGAGCTTATTTGGTCATTTTATTTGCTAAACTAGTCATGCTTAGTGAATGAAAGAGAGACTGATACAAAATGAAATTCTATATTAATATTACGTATATTTTGTTGTAGGTGGGCCAGGACAATGAGCATACAATAATCCCTTTGCCTTCCTGGAGAGAATTACACATTTACATTACATACCGTACAGTACAGAAATGAGTAGGGCGTAATTTGTGCTAGAAACAAACTGAACCTCGGTACACTGACAAGGGCTTAACATTACTTTAGGGTTGGAAATCTTAGGATCTGCTCAATGAAAGGGGTTTCCGGAGGAGACTTGGGAATGACAAGGGTACCCTGGATGGCAAGAGCAGAGGCCTGGCAGAAATCTTCATCCAAGGATGAAGTGCCAGTCGGTAGTTTGCGTGTTTGTGGTACGGGGCATTGAACTCAGGGCCTTGTGCATGCTAGTCAAGCGTTCCACCACTTAGCTACACCCCCAGCCCTGCCAGTTGGTAGTTTGTGTGCTCCAGAGGGTGGGGAGGAGGACAGGATGGAGCCCGGCAGAGCTCACTGTAGCTCAGACAGAGGTCGCCTGAACAAGGCCATAGGAGAGCCTTCTGTGAGACCACAAAAAGATGCGATTCCCTTGCTAAATGAACACAAAGGAAATGATTCTTGTATAACTATATGTGCACGCATAGACACGTAAGAGATCCAGGCCATAAAGACTAGAATATCTGAAGCATGCAATGTTATGGTGTGATGTACAAATTTTAGCTTTGTTTTAACTATTATAAGTAATAAAAAGAGAGCCCTACAGGCCATTGCTCAAATCAAATCTAAATTAACGACACTCTCACACAATGACATTACTCAAAAATATTAGAATAGCCACCAAGACATATCATCTAAAAACTTAGTTCTGGGAATATAACTCAGACTCATTCTGTGAATATTTTTAAATCCTGCCAAGAATGTTTAATTATTGTACCTGCCATACATTATATTACTATTTACATGAATGTAGTTCCAGCAATTTGAGTTGACATCTGCATAAGAAAGATAAACAGTATAATTTTATTGACAGAATGTATATAGATATGTGATTTAATCTATTATTTCTATAAAAGCTCTTATCTTTATGTACTGTAACTTTGAAGGGAACCTATAAATGCTAAATTTTAAAAATTGAAAATACCAACACATCATACTTTTAAAAGGTTTCAGAATCTTCTTCCAAAATAGCTTACACAAAGATCAAAATATATTCCTCTCAGCATTAGAATTGGTGACATTATATTCAGCATTCTTATCAGAATTTTGAATTTCACTCATTACTATTCAAGAACATTGCCAGCAGAGCATCATTACAGGTTTACAGATAATTTTGGATAATTTTATATTCTGCTGTGTTTTCAGTGTTAGTCAATAATTAGAGCCTGAACATCCTGGCACTACTGAATTATTTGGCTGTACATATTTTATTCTGCTAGTTTACAGGCTGAAGTACATGAAAGATTGACTTTCCAAAGCTGTTCACATGCTATTCCTCAGCATCTGTGGATATGATACTGTATGTGGTACAAACTTCCCGTAGATTTGATAAGTCAATCATCTTGTGATGGGACATTATGTTAGATTACTCTGGATGGTCTGGATTGTCACAAAGGTTGAAGAGAGGTCAAAGCTGAGAGCAGATGAGCAGGGTGACCTGAAGCTGAGAATGACATAATGCTGGCCTACCACAAAGACTCTCACCAGTTTCAAAGACTGTCATGACCCTGAGATCCACCAGCAGCAGTCAGTCCTGATGCCACATTGGCTTTTGACCTTTAAACATCATTTCAGACATCTAAATTCCAGAGTTTTAAGACAATACATTTGTGTGGTTTTAAGTCCCTACATTTACAGTATTTATTACAGTGAAAAACAAAGACTAATACACATGCTAAGCCATATTAACATCAAGCAGAGAGAAGAAGAAATTCAAACTATCATAGATAGAGCCAATTTCATGTAATCCTAATTCTTTCTTAAGAACCCGGTAGAGGTGAGCCACATAAAACTTGGAGTTATTCTATATGCACATATGATGGAAACGGTTCATCAGTTTTGTGGGATATACTTGAAAAATTCCTCTAAGAAGGAATCGATCAGAAATACTCTCAAAATTTTAAAGAACATTAATTTTGCAATATTATCTGTGTGCATTATATATTTGCTTCTCTCATCTATTTTAAGAATAGAAAGTATGTAATTTATGGAAGTTCCTAAGACCAAGACCTTGAGTAACCTTCAAGCAAGTCTGTGACTTTTCACAAGCGCATTCATGGTGAAAGAAACCCTGGGATGTGTTTATGGTTGAAAGAATGGGAATAATGCATTGAATAATCTTCTGACCATGGCCAGATCCTATCCTATTGTATCCTTTGTGTCAAGAGTGGTGTGGTAATTGTAAAATCACATGGACTGATCTGATACAGTGCCAGTGCACCTTGAGGGGATCATATTTATGCACAGTGTTATCCCTCTAAGCACTGCTTTAAAGCCCTGTAAACCTTAACCAACATAATAAGAATCTTCTTGACTTCAGGAACACTACGTTTCTTGTCACTGTAACAACTCCAAGTTCAAATTCAAGGAAGTTTTGCTTTTATGTGCAATGTTCACTTTTTGCTCTGGGTTCCAGCTGTGAGTGGAATTAACTTTCAACATAAAGAAAACGGGCTCTGCAGCTGGAAAACAGAATTTGGGGCCCACTTGAATCAGGCACAGTTGGTGGAGGGAGAAAATATCATGAATACCCTTCCACTCCTTTGTGTCACTGTAGGAGACCTTTGTAGAAAGAATCTGAACGTTATTCAGCCTTCCTGTCCAGTGAATGAATGGCGGGGGAGTACATAGTGTTCATGGAACCCTGGGCTTAGGAAACCGCTCTTTCTGGACACCATTTTTCCACTGAAGAGACCAGTCTGCTATGGAAATGCAGTTGAACAGAAAGAACATGATTACACGTTTAACTCACCTGCATTCCTGGATTCAAAGCCAGAATACTGGCATGATGTGTCATGCAGTTTGGGTGACCCTGGTTCACCAAGGTTCCATTTCTGGGATAAGCTCATTTTAAAATTGTGTTATACACTGTTTAGGTATTTTGAGTTTTACACTCTCACTGACTAAACTGTAGGAAAATTTACATTGTATTTAAGAATGAAGTATTAGTCATAATATCCCCAGAAATATGGAATTACATCCTTGCTGCTCTACAAAATTAAACAACATAGTTGTTACAATTTGAAATGAGTAACACAAAAGCACAACTCAGTGTTGCAGGGAATTCAGAGGTTTTTTTTTTTTTGGTTTTTCTCCGGTACCGGGAACTGAACTCACGACCTTGCGCTTGCCAGGCAGGCGCTTTGCCGCTGAGCTAAATCCTCAGCCCCCAGAGTGTTTGTTTGTTTGTTTGTTTGAATGTTTATTTGCCAAAAGTTCTATACCAACTATGAAACAGGAATTGTTCTAGGTTTTGGTAATAGAGATGCAAGAAGACATATGATGATCCTTCGTCTGAGGAACTTCCATTTTTGAGGTATGTCATGGGAAGTCAAGTAGAACACAAATACAAGGTCTTTGCAAAAACTATTAGCATGGCAAGGAAACTAGAGTGGGACAAGTCAATTAAACAGTGATGTAGCGGGAGTTGGAGATTGGTCAGGACCGATTTCTCTGTGACAGTATGACTGCTTGTAAAAAGAGGAAGTTTTTGCAGAATGAGACCAGAAAGCCCTGGTCCTGGAGGATTATTTATTTGTACGTCCTGACCGACCTGTGGTCAATTGGAAGCAAGGAAGTTGCTTGAACAAAACATAGGTAGGAGCACGAGCAAACAAGATTGTGGGTTAGTGTGGATTTCAAGTTCCTATAGGACTTGCTAATGGCAAATGTTCTGTATAGCAGGTCTGCTTTGTACTATATATTTCTACCCACTGCTTTAGTTGACCGGAGTATCCTGAGATTGTTGTAATTTCCTTTTCTTCTTAATGAGAGGATTGTTAATTGTAAGACCACGGTGATTCTGCCAAAGCTAACATAGTTGTTTTTGCTCCATCAGATTATAACAAAAGATTAGAGATGAATCTGTTCATTTTGCTCCAGGAATTCAGAGAACAACATAAGTTTTACCACAGCTGCAGCAAGATGTTTTAAAATCTTGGGTGTTCATTTTTTAAGTATTCTTTTAAATCATATATCATGCATACATTGAGTGTTATATAGCAAAGTAAAAGAAGAGCTGAAGCATATTTTCCATTTTCCTCTTTTTTCTTCTTGCTATGGTTTCTCCCCTTCACCTGATACTTCCAACATATCCTGATGTTCCATTTCTGACTTTTAGCATGATTCTGCAGGGCATGAGGCTATTCATCCAATTCTGAGTTGCCTGTGATAAATCACAATTTTCTACGTCAAGCTGTACTAAATCTTGTTTGTACTTCCTTAATGTAATCACCTACTTTATCTCACCACTTCAGGTAAAAACAATTTTCCATATGTTATATAGCCTTATCATGGCTTCTGAGATATCATCATGGTTACATACTATCTAGTTTACATTTAGAAAGTAGGATGTCAGCCTCCTGGAACATAATTTTTAAAATGTGTAAAGCTATTCATCAGCCAGTATCCGCTGCTTTGAATGAATAATTCCATGATTAAGATCCAAGGTCTGTTCCAGCAGTCACAGAATCTGCTGTTTTCACATAACCTGATAAATTAATTAGTTCATATTGTGGTTATATGACTCTGCTAGAGAGAAGAAAGAATTACTGAGTTAGCTTGAGATAAACAAGAGCATTGTGATTGTTTCTATCTTTATAAAATCAATTCTGGGCAAAAATTAAATATCTTAAAGACACGTAAGGCCCTAATGCTTCATGGAGTAAATATATTGATCAGTTACACTAAAGTTTCACAACATTCAAAGAATAAATTACATCTAGTGAAATAAAAATATATCTCTAAAAATGCACATTATATGCAAATAATTCAACTGATGCTTGTTTCACACTTAATCAGTTATAGTTACATGATCAAAAATACAGTTATGAAAATGTAAGAGAAAAAATATTTTGAAAATAGAAAAGTAAACAAGCAAGATTATATATACTATACATGTGAAGAAATATACATGATTCTAATAACATCAGAAGAATCACATAACACATTCAAGTAGGGTAGGGGTCCGTGGTGATGATTTTAGGAATTACTATTAATGGAAAGATGGAAATATACCTTCAAAATATATTAAAATAAGGGTAAAGAAGTTAAATGGCTTATTTAATATTGGGTATATTTATTTCCTATTTCATAACTAATAAAAAATTCATAAGGGCAATTAAAAGGGAATAGATTTATGATAGCAGAGAAATATTAAATAAATGCAAGAAATAGAGTCAAAATTTAAAAAATGGTTATTGAAATAATTTTTCTACCAGTACAAGTTCTTAATGTGTTTCACGGAAGTTAGTCTTGGCTGACTTTCTAAGGAACAGAAATTCTTTGCAATTTTTCTGCTGAGATTTCTGTTTTCTCCTTGCGGGTCTGCACAAGTATCTGGCTGGGCTTCTAGAGTGAGTCTCAGGCGAGGATTCCAATTCGATCTGACTGATCTACAACGGCATCCATCATTCCCACACATTTCATTTGAAAGTACAACGCACCACTGGGAGTTGATGGTGTTAGTGAGAGAGTGTATAATCTGTTTATATCAGAATTCATTTGCAGCCTTGGGAAGATTGGGCTAACCACAAGGGTGCTCCTCTATATGGCCCCTCCAAGGGGTGAAGAGTTGTGTTGTAAACATTTGAACAGTTCTGACCATTTGAACGGTTCTGAAGTGGAACTAAAAACAGAAGTCACAGATCGACTGTTAACTCTGTGAAAGGAAGCTTTTTCTCCTAACCGGAATGCACTCTGAGGACAGGTGTGCTGTGTAGGCAAGAGTGAGTTCAGTACAATTCCCCTGAGGTCACAATGACTGTCTATTGAAGTACCAGAAAGTTTATCTTAGCAACTGGGCAAGCACTTAGCATGCATATTCAGTGTAATTTTGCATACTTAGGATTCCAGGTATAAGATCTCCCAGACCAAAGATTCTATGACTATAAGTAGCTTTCATTATTATTGCTTCTCATAAAATCTGAATATCTTTGAATCAGTAGAAAATATCACCTAGAGTTCTGCTAAATCACATTTGTTGCAATGAATATTAGTACTAAAATACACAGCAAAAACTTTCATTATAAAATAAATCATTATATAGGCCACAATTTCAAAAAAGCCAATATAATGATGCTCTATAGGAATGGTTTGAATAGGCTAATTTAAGAGAAAATAATCTTTTCTGGAAATAAGTCTGGAATAAACTTGTGGACCTTGGTCCTAGGAACACTTTGTTGTATTTGATATTAAGAACATACATGAGAAAACAACAACAAAACAAGAGTCAATAAACAGAACTCCACGAAACTGCAAATTCCTTACACTTGAGAGGGAGCAGTGGAGAATATGCAGTGACTCAATGGAGTGGAGAACATAGTCACCATCTATCTGTCTCATAAAGGGTTAACATATAAAATGTATACAAGGTTCACCTACAAATCAGTAGCCAAAAAGCAAATAATCCGGTTGAAAAGCAAGAAAATGATTTGAATAGATATTTCTACAAAAAAGACATAAACATAGCCAACAAGTTCATGAAAGGCTGATCATATCTCCACTCAGCAGAAAAATACAGATAAAAACACAGTGGATATCACCTCACACATGCTGGTATAGCTATTGCTTTGCAAAAATGATTAATTTTTATGAGGGTGGGCAGAAAAGAACACTTGTATAATTTGGGTGGTAATTTAAATTATTACAACTGTTACATAATGTGGTATGGAGGGGCCTCAAAAAACTAAACAATAGAGCTACAACATAATCCAATATTTCTATTTTTGGATATCTACCAAAAATAGTTAAAATGGAGACCTGGAAGAAAAATCTATATGCTCATAATAATTGCAACATTGTCAAGACATGGGAACAACTCAAATGTCCACATATATACAGAATATTACACAAACTTTTAAAAAAAGAAAATTCTGTCATTTGCTATTACTGTATTGAAGGAACATAGCTGACATTATTCTAATAAAACAAGTTAGAAAAGACACATGCTACAGGATTTAACTTATATGAAATATCTGAAATAAACTCTCAGAAGCAAGAAATGAGAAGGTACTTGCTGGAACATGCAATGGGGAGGAAATGGGGAACTTTTGCTCAAACAATGTGCATAAAATTTCAGGTACATAAGACAAATAACTTCTAGTGTTCAGCTGTGCAACACACTACTGGTGGCTAATGATACAGTATTATGCACGGTAACCCACACGAAGTCAAATCTCACTGACCTACAGTGAGATGTCCTGTGTTGTATTGTTGTCATATGATAGAAGTTTAGAATCTTTATTTTAGAGATGATAGCATGAGTATACACATGTCTCAATTCTTTAAAATGGAGACATTGTGTGTCTTTTTTTGTTTTTATTTTTATTTTCTTATGTTAAAAATAAAAGAACAAAAACATATTAACAAACAGACATCCATTCACAAAATAGGACACGAACAATACAAGCAATACTGAATTACAGACAAGGTGACAGGACATTAACATTGGTTGCTATGTTACATACTGATAGTACATCACCTATGGCAGGTAAGGTGGCATCTGCTTTAGAATCCATGGAAGGAACTGGTGGAGCACACTTCTAGGTATATCTGGGCGGGTTGTGTAGATGTGACTTTGGGCCCTGTGTCTGTCCCTGTCCTTCCTGTCTGGCCCTGCTCACCTGCCTTGCTTCCTAAGAGCCAAGGAATAAGCAACTTTGCTCCATCATGCCCTGCTACCATGAACTATCCACCTTACAGCTAGCCAGTCATGGACTAAAGCAGGAGGAATTTAATCCTCTGCTCCTTAAAGTTGTGGACAGCAAATATTGTTCTCAGCAACGAGAAAGCTGACAAACACACCAACTTACCTGGATAAAGCTCAAAAGACTCAAGTGTAAGAGCCTAAGGTACACATAAATATATGAGTGTGTACAAGGAACACTTGAGAAATCGGAATAACATGAGTAGATCGTATTCATGTCAACATTCTGTTTGCGATATGGCCTCACAAGTTTTATTACCAGAGGAAATTGGGGAGATTGTGGCAAGCATCTCTGCTTTCTCTTACAATTTTCTGTAAATCTAAATTCATCTGAACAACAACAACAAAAAAATCCAGAAGACTTTGTTCAGGCTTCAGGGGAAAGCTCATGAAACAATTCAGCTTTTGTAATGGCACCAAAGCAGTCAAACTTGGGCTGGCTTGAGAGCTGTCACTAACTGGCCTCTTTCAATGATGCGTCCTTGGAAGCCACAAAACAATGTTCTAAAACCTGCTTCAGTGACATGTTCCTCCTTCCTAAAGCTTGTGGTTGCTCACAGTGTTTGAAATCCCCATGTAAACAACATTCCCTGAAACAATTAAGTGTAAGCAAATTCTGTGATGTTAAACCTCGAAGCTTTTATAGGGAAGTGAATGCAACTAGAGACCATACTCATAAGTGAAATAAATGAGACCCGCACCAGTAAAGACTTTATTGTCTCTCTAGTGTAAGAATCTGAAAGAGTAAATAATACCCAAAGGGTACAGTAGACATTGTGGAAGGTAAGTAACCACTCAAAAGGAAAGAATAATTGGGATGGAGGAAAGGAGAAAAGAAGGAAGAAAAAATATATATGTACATACAAGATAGCTAAGATAATTGTACTACTAATTTCTATTATTTATTGAAAGGGACAGTTAGTGCTTATACTGTTTGATCAATTTTGCATGCCTGTATCTGGCAATCTGAGAAAATACTCTGAAGATAACAATAGGCAGTATAATAACCATTCTTAATTTCAGATCATTTTGTTTTGAAATTCTTTATTATTTTTACTGTTTTTCTAATTATCTTTAAAATAAAAAATGCTCATGGGATGCATTGTTCCATGTCCTTGTTAAATCCTTCCTTACATCATCCTTGAATCGGGGCATGCAGAGCAGTGTAAACCCGGAAGTCACTGTCGACTTAATCACGTTAAGAGAGATGCAGTAAAGTAGTGCATTCCATGCTTTCCAACTAGTGTGGTTTTATTTTGAATAAATTTCAATTAAAGAACTCTCATTTTATTTCCCAAAAACAAAACACCGCATTTGCTTTTGAAATATTTAAATCCTTTAAGGCTACCATCTTCCACAGTATGAGGGTCAATTCGTTTCTTATAGTCACATTCCCAGGTACTATCTGCAGTATGGGAAGAAGCCACTTTGTTTATCGCTCAATGAACACGATATTAATCACACGCTAAATAGAACAAATCATCTAATCAATTAAGTAGGTGCTACCAGGAAGTTTAAGAATAAGATCGAACACAAACGCTTCTCCACCACTACACAGACATTGTAGGCACATGTTTCTGTCTTATTGATTTGAGAACAGTCAAGCCTTGTTGCATATGTTTTTGAAATGCATGCATTTTATTAGGCTAAAATAGAAATCTGCAGCACATAATTTCAGCCAGGTGAATCTTAAAGAATGTTCCCAGGTAAAAGTAGAGTGTTTGAGTGTTTTCCTTCCTAAAGTACAACAATTAACAATGTAAATGTGATTTGTTAGTAGTGTCTGGGCAGGACATGCTCTGAAGATGTGAGTGACATTTTAATTTTTGGACACGGCTGGGTGAACAGAGCTCCTCGGTTAATAATACTTCTTACAAAGCTTTCTTTTATGTAGATGCCAAATCAATTTTATAGCAGGCTTTTCATCTTTCCCTCTGCCAAGGGAAAGTATGTAGTTTAGAACTAAACTATCTGTTAAGGAAATGAAAAAAATCACCCAGAGGTTTTCATGGTCTCAGAACATTAGTGCCTAAAAATTTGCAGATGTCCCTGCTGATTAAAAAAAATCATATGCTGTAAATATAAACAGAGGGATGAAATTCCTCGGCTGAACACGCTCTCCTGGGTTCATTTGGCTTTTCAGTTTGTAATCAAATAACACTTTTAAGAATTCAGTAGAGTATGTTTAGTTTACCTTCTGTCCTCTTTTTGTGTAAAGAGAATAACAAATAATAAGGAAAACATTAGAAATGATACAGAATTTCACGAAACAAGATGATAGGAATTCAGCAATGGTTATTATATCGCATATTGTTGTCTTCAAATTAGTTATGCAGATTACCAGATATAAGCAGGCAATGTTAGTGAACGGAAGGAAAATAACTTAGTATTTAAAGTGCACCATTCAATCCCTTGTCATCTCTTCCCAGTGAGTGAAATTCTACTTACTATAGAGGTTACACATATTTCACAGTGGAAATTTGATGACGGAAGATATAGTTTGGCAGCGCATTTGTCCTTGTTGCGTCCTTTGGGTAGCTGTGGACTCCGTACACATCTCCAGTAGCCACACTGCACCCTTGTCTCTGTGCTGAATCGTGAACTTGTTACTGCCCTAGCATGAAACTCCAAACCAAAGGCCAGAACTCTCCTTTCAGCAAAAGGTCGAGCGTACCTCCTCAGTATTCACTACTGAGCAGCACAAAGATATGCAGGACAAATAATTCTGGGGCACTTTCATAACGTTTTCTACCTGTTTTAAAATGTATAAATTTTAGTTACTCGATCAGTTTAGAGAAAATTGGGGAAGTCGTTTAAAGCATCGCTATTTTTTTCACAAACGTTTGTGTTACTCACTTAGTTACTCAACTGGTGCTGCCGAGCAAGTACCACAGAACAGGTGGTTTAAGGAAACAAAGTTCATTTTCTTTCTCATCAGAGGCTGGAATCTCTGGATGAAGATGTCAGCTGGATTTGCTCCTCTGAGGCACATAAGGGAAGTTTCTGCTCTTCTATTTCCACGCTCACGTCATCCTCCCCTCCCTGTATCTGTGCCCAAATTTCTTCATAGAGCAAGGTTACCAGCAACATTGTGTTAAGGCCCACCCTACAGACCACATTTTATTTCAGTGATGTCTGTAAGGACTAGCTTCAAATACAGTCAACTTTTAAGGCACGAGGGGCAAGCATTTCAGTTTAAGAATTTTGAGGGACAACAGCAGAGCTCACAAGGATCCAACAATAATTAAGCCAAGAAGCCCTCTTTTATGGTCAGGGATTTTTGTGTTTGTAGTACAAAGTAAGAAAGTCCATAAAGGACAACAACACAGGAAGAAATAGTAAACTAGAATACGGGTAATCTAAGGCCTGAACCAGGTGATTCCCCCTTAATGAAAGTCTTAAAATGGAATGTGGCTGACCTAAATATTCCTTGTTTTTTTTTTTTTTTGGTGCTGAGAATCAAACTCAGGACCTTGCAATTGCTACGCAGGTACTTATGCCATTGAGCTACATCCCCAGCCCTGACCCAAATATTCCTAATGCTTAGTTTCCATCTTGTCTTTACTTTTATGTGTCTGTGAGGCAAAATTGGAGTTTCACAAATTAAGCAAAACGAAAAGCATCTTTCTTGCTTAATTATTCTGGACTCTAAAACCAATTTTTGTTGGCTATATACCAGTGCTGTAGTGTAGTGTAAACATGATTCTGATGCAGAAAGTTGCTTTGTAAGTCTATTTTGTTTTATGGTGATTATTAATTCAATTTATGTGTTACACCCTCAGAAAGGTTAAAATATGCTAAAGGGCAATTTCTGTTCCTTTAATTTCTGTTGTTCCCCAGGGCAGCATGTGGGATTGTTCGCAGAAAATAAAAGGCCCTTGGTAAATGTTTCTTCGCCAACTTCTCATGGCAGCACAATAATTATTCTACTGTGCTACATGGTTAACAGAGGCTGAATTCTTTCCTTTATAGTAATGTGTGTGGAAGCTGGTTTTACCATATCTAAATTGATCCAGGAAGCATATTTCCATGATGTGTGCCTCAAGCTAGCTCCTATTATTAGAAGTCAAATTATTGGTCAGAGATGTTACTTGGACTGTGCATATCTTAGGCAAACACTCTCCTATGTATTATGGATAAGACCACATTTTGCTCTTGGACAGCATGGCTATAACTCATGTTACTGCATGCATATAGCTTGGATTATCTTTGAAGCAGTCATGCAAAATATGCCATAGATTTCAGTGCATTGTGTGTATAATCTCTTGGTGTTGACATTTACTTTCTTCTGTAAAGAAATATGAAAGAAATGAGTTGTTAAAAGTCAAAGTAATTATAATTTAAGTGGCAAACACTCCTGGATATGTAAGTACCATCCTGGTAATGGGTTGACCCTTTGCAAAATGAGCTGATACATGAAGACTTTCAGAGTAAGAATTGATCAGTTTAAAAATTCTGATGACATTTTGAGTGACCCACTTATTAAATTAATGAAAAACTCACATATATGTGATAACCTAGTCTACCTTTACTCCGTTAATTTCAAATTAAAAAAGCACTGGGTATTAATGAACTCTTCAAAATTTGTGTTTCCAGGCAAAAATAAAAATTTTAGGGCAAATAAAAGTGTGACAAAAGTTATTTTTGCTTTTGAATATACATATTTTTCATTTTAAAAATGGAATGTGTATTCTTTAACTTTTTATTATATAAAACTTCAAACCTATATGAGGTTTAGAATAGTTTAATGGAACTTTACCCCTAATTTCAACAATTGCCAACATTATAAATTATGTAATTTTGAACGAGATTATTAATTTAATTTTGTGAATTTAATAGATGATATTTTGCTAACTTTCTTCATTTTATTATATCTATTAAATAATTATTAAACTTACCTTAAATCCCTTAATATTTTCTGAAATCAAGAAAAAATAAAGGTATTCTCCAATATCATTGATACAGAAAATAAGAAATATTTTATAATTCACTCTATTTAAATTAATATTACTCAAGAGTGGTTTTTTGCTCATAGCAAAGATGTGCAAAAAGAATAGCAATTTCCCACATGCGCACTAACTGTATACATGCCCAGCCACCCTGCTGTCAAAATTTCATAACAGAATGTGTCATTTGCTGGCAATAATGTGAAAACACATTGAAACATAATATCCCAGGTTACAGTAAAGCTCCCGTTTTTTATCCTACAGCATATGGATTTGTACCAATGTATAACAAATGCACCTATCCCTTTAGTGTCTTCGAGAGCAGTCTCACCGGCCGAAAATCCCTCTGGTCTCCATGAACTCATCTCTCCCACCTACAACCCCAACTGTTCACAGCAAAAGCTGTTTACCTGTTTCCTTGTTTTTGCCTCTTCAAGAGTGCCATACCGTCGGGATCATAGAGTATACAACCTTTTCAAATTGACTTCTTTTCATTTAGTCACAGCACTTTTAAATTCCCACCATGTCTCACCATGGCTTGGGAGTTCATTTGCTTTGAGCAAGGAAGGCGATGTAGTTGTTTGGATGTACATCATTTCTTCTCCCTTCATTTACTGACAAGCATGTGGGTTCCTTCCAAGTTTCACTTTACTTTTTTTTGTTCCATCAAATTAGCATGTGATTATGTTCAAATATCGGCTATACTGTGAACTGATTTCACTGAGTTTTGATACAATGTTCAAAGGAGAATTTTTGATCAGATTTCACAAGTCAGGAGGCATTTGTTGGAAAAAAAAATTTCAAAGAGGTTATGTAAATCTTAGTCTTGTTCCTTGATCTGGAAGATGTAAGAGGAGTAGAGATTGTTTCCAGCAATAAGAGCAGAGCTCATGCTCTGTGGGCCTGGATAGTCACATTAATTGGTCTATTCACCTGTTCACATGTTCCACCAATAAGAGTTGATTAGATGCTTCTGAATGCTAAACACAACAGTGACAATACACCGTGCACACAAGCCCTGATTTGAAAAGCATACAGCAATAAGAGACTATGCAAGTAGCTGTGTCACTGGCTGTCAAGGGTGTACTAAAAAAAATAATAGAACATCCAACTGGATCTGGAGTCTGGGAAATGTACTTCAACCAAGCAAATGACACCAGAGCCAAGACTCCACAATGATACAACTTAGCCAGGGCAAGAACCAAGAGGGAGAGTAAAGGAACAGGACCAGGAGCAAGGCTGGGGAAGGGAAGCCTGGGCAAGGCACTCCTCAGGGAGTCCAGACGTATGCTGATGCCAGGGTAGAGCTACTCCAGCATTTCCTAGTCAGTACTGCATCATTGCTTGATCAATATTCATTCTGGTGCCAGGGAGGAAAATGCACTAAGGGCAGTAGTAAGTCTGCAGACAGAGAAAGGAGTTCAGAGGCGATTTCAGTCACACAAATGATGTAGAATTAGGGCAGTTTCAACCAGATTGAGAGGCAAGGAAAAGGAAATTGAGGCAGTGCAGCTCTTCCTGTTATCATTTCACTAAAACTGGAATGGAGCACCAAAGATAGTTCACTTACCCCAAATCAGATTACACATTCCACAGGCTTCCGGATTCATAGTTTAGCTCTTTCTGTTTCACAATACTCCTTTTCAAAAAAAAAAAAAAATTCAACAATAAAAAATAACAGCTAAAGAATTATCCTAGGTCCTTATGAATAATTTTCATAGAACAGAGCTATTTGTTAGTATCTCACTCATTGTGCTCTGGTTGTATATTTTATGCTTTATATCCAGTGCTCTGACCCAATGCCATCTGTCTTTCTGTCTGCTACTATCTTGCTTTGGTCCCCTCCATGGTTAACTGTACCTTGCGAAAGTACAAAATGTGAAGGAAGAAAAACACAGGTCACCACACACTTGATTGTTTAATATTTCCTACCTACTTAAAATCCCATATTCTGACGACCTGTGTGCAGAGGATTTCTCATCATATTTGGTGATCTTCCTATTCTCTAATTTCTGGTTTGCTTAAAATATTTTTAAATGACTTAATAGGTACAAAGATACTTTTAATGATTTCATTTTGTTGTTTTTAATACATTATGTCCAAAGGCTTTAGAATAAATGTTAATATTGATAAAATAGCAATTCATATTTTCTGCTTTAAATGCTCTCCAAAAATCAGACATCATTTAGGTTGATGTAAAAAAAGAAAAAAAACAAGGGTCTGAAAGACAAAAACTGTTGCTGCAGCCCATCCCAGCAAGCAATTAGTTCAGGAAAAAGATACGCCCTATGCAAAGTGCTTTAAAATAAACAATCACCACCAACAATGGCTACAATAACCATGATCAGGACGATTTTAAAATTTTACATAGGTTCAAATCTTAGGGGAGAAAACTGATTCATTTTTTTAAAAGATTAATTTAGTTTTATTTGAAGGAATAATTCAGGTTTCTTCTCAAGTTATCACTGTTTGTGATTCTCCTTTGAAAGAGCTCTATTGACACAGAAGCCCAGGCAGGCATCAGCTTTATTGAAATTGAATTAATTGGGATGGCCCTGAAATCTACCATATTCCTGGCAAACTCTAAACAGTGCTGGGGAGGGTAGCTGTTGTGGGGAGGCTACAGGAGTTTGAGTGATTTTGGTGTTTCAGCGGGGCTTTCACTTTGAGGTTATGAGAATTTCATAGAGGAAATACATTAGGGTTTTACAGATTTCAAAGTGAGACTTCATTCCTTTTGCCGAGCTCACCGGGTTTGCGTTGGTATTATTTCTCTGTAAAGGAAATGGAAGGAGCCGAACAGGAAACGGAGGTGTTTACTCCAGATCAGTGCGATCAGAAATTACCCTCTTCCAAGTTAAAAGTCAGCATTCAGTGTGATGCCTGTAGCTTTTCAAAGCAACGCATGTGGATTTACCAGCAGGACTCCCATTAACACCAACAGTGGCCTTATGGAAGAATTTCCAAAGATCCATTCAACACACATCCTCTGGGGTACATTGTGTTTTTTGAACAATCACGTGTTATAATAAATATCTTCTGAAAGGTGCTTTTAAAAGGAACAGAAGCGCCAATTACTGCTCCACCGTATGTGTGTATTCTTTAAACATTCACTCCTTTCTACCCCATAAGCAAATGGGTGTGTACAATTTCACTTCCTCCTGCCCTCACATTCGGTGCCTACAATGCCTTGCGTCTTATGCGAGTGTTCCTGTGTGCTTCCTTCTTTCTCTCACTGGACAGAGGTCCTCAAATACAGGTACTGGCTCTTACTCCCCAACCCAACTCAACGACGCCCCAAGGAAAGAGTAAGCAGCCATTGGCTATTGAACAGTGGGACTGAGTGTGGTTGTACTGTGAGGCAAACGCTGTAGCTGCCATCCCCTTAAATATGTGCTGAGGCCACATCCACCATCGCACTGTCCTAAAATAGTGGAACTGCACACGTCAGTGGCCCTGGAACATTCTAGCAGTATCTCGGGAGCACAGAGCATACTTAGTCTCTCCCAAGATTGCACCTGCAGGACCAGCTCAGACAGATCATAATGCAGAGCAAGCATTTGCTGTCTGACCTTTGGACACGCTTGTGTCTGTTGGGTAAGGTATTATAAAGTGGGTGCTAAGGTTAACTAGGATAAGCTACTCTGCAGCTTAACTAGGTTACCTGAATATACATTACCAACTCCTGAGAACAGCATAACCTCGCCCAACTTGTTCTAGTTCCTCAGAATAGTACCCTAAGGCCATGCACTGCAAGACTGCCTTGCCTCAATCAAAAGTCACAAGGCCCCAAGGAGAGGCTGTGCTATGTGCTTAAGTTCCCCACCCTCCTGCTTTTGATTCTAGAATGACCTCTATTGTGATTCCATCCATACTCATTTTTAATAATTTTTTCAGTATCCGTCTTCGTTACTGTGTGTCTGCAATGCATGATGGCTACATCCATCAGGAGGAACACGTCCTGTGCATAACGTGTGTCTTTATTCTTTTGAGGTTTCCCTTCCCTTTGACTCACCCCACCAACTTTTGTCCCTGTCCTGTTTGCAAATACTCAATCTCTTTTCTCTCTTATCTTCTATTTTTGCTATTTATCTATATTTTTGGTATCTCTTACAGGAGAAATTATGTGGTATGTAAGCTCATGTGTCTAATTTGTTTACTTAGCATTATGGTCTCAAGGCACACCCATTTTCCTACAAATGACTCAAGTTTATCCTTTTTTGTGCCAGAGTAGTATTCCACTGTATGCACATAGCACATGTTCTTTATTCAGTCCTCTGCTGATGGATGTCTAGGCTGCTTCCAAGATTTAGCTATTACGAGTTGTACTGCTTTAAATATGGGTATTCATGCATCCATTCAACCCAGATCTTTCCCATGTAGGGATTATTCCCAAAGTGTTAAAGATATTATGTTAGAGGGATCCAAAATCTGCATTGGTTTCCTGTAACAACATGCAGCTCACATGGCACAAATGTGGCAGTTACAGCACCACAAATGTGTTTTACAACCATGTGTGAGTTAAAACAGCACCAAAGTATTCTTTAGCTCCTCTGGATGCAAGGTATTCAAACTCAGTCTATGAAGGCTGAAGTGAGGGCATTGGTAGGGTTGGTTTCCTCTGGGGTCTGAAGAGGAGGATCTGGCTCCTGGAATTTTCTGCTCTCTGGAAGCCACCTGCACTCCATGGCCTGGGCTCCTTCTCCTCCCTCTGGTCTCCCACAGTTTGTCTTCCTCTGCTTCCTCTTTTCATATATTGCTTCTTTTTGAGCACTATCTTTGTGACTGCTTTTTGATGACCCAGGATCATCTCACCATCTCAGTATCTTTAATTTAATCACATTTCCAAAGCCCATTGTGACATAAGGTGTCCTTTACAGGTACCGAAAACTAAGAAGGGACTCTTTGGGAAGCTGTGTTTGACCTGCTGCAGCACTGCTTCAGTACCACACAATATAAACACACTCTGCTAACAATTTTCAAAAGCCATCAGGTCCACCATGGCATTCTCTACCAGCAGTGGTAACCTTAGCAATACATGGCTGCCCCTCTGGCTTTTCTCCATAATCTCCATCATACTCCATAAGTAAACATAAAGAAAGAGCTCAGCAAATTATTCCAATGTCAGAATTATACTTACTGCGACCAAATTCACAAACTCAAAGTCCATAGTCACAGTACAGATTTGTGGCCCAGGATAAACCTATCTGGCCTCTGGAATTTTGTTTCTTTTATTTTAGCTCCATGCCTGTCCTACCCACTCTGCAAGCAAGACCGCTTTTCTTGCAGCCCTGATATTATGTCCAAGAAGAAAGGATCGTTCTCTTCTGAACTCCGAAACCACCATAAGTGTATCACTTCCAAACACTCACATGGTTTCCCCAGTTCAGAAAAGTCCAGTGAATCTGTGAATTGTAACTAAATCTTCCATGCATGGAAAACAGTTCAATGGACAGGAATTTACAACTGGTTTTGTGCCAGCCCCAGTGAGGCCTTCATACACCCACCTTCCAAGCTTATGGTCTTGGCTCTATCCTTCCAGCAAGCTGCTTTCCCATTTCGGGGTCCGCTCACAGTTACAAGCTCTTTCTTATAACTTGGAAGGCAAAGCCCTCTTCTTCAGTTCTGCTTTCCTTTTGCTCACTGTTGCTGATTGGAACCAGGGTTCTCACTGTATTTGACACACTCAAAACTCTGTTGTCTGTAGCAGGTTCATTCAGCAACCACCAAGACATTCAGTGCTAGCAGCTCCCACAGGTAGAGGGTTCCGGTGATGTGCAGCAAGGTGGCCCTGCATTCTCATTAGCAGGCTGGACAGATGTCTGTCAAGGAAGAATGTTGATCATTATGATCACAGATCTTGTGGTGAATATAGGGTCCAGTAGCTTGTAATCTGTTGTAAGAATGGCATTATTAGACTGAATTAAGTAATACTTCAATACTTTATTTTCTATGGATGCATAAATGAAAGGAGCAGACTATATCTGAGAAAATAGGGTGATTATGGAGAGGGAGGCATCTGAGAAGCAAAGAGAAAACACTGGACACTTTAGAAACATTTAAAATAGTAAAGTGAACAGGGAGTCATCCCACCCCCCTGCCTTGCCTGTGCTCTTTTCTGATTATTATAAGCCAGCAAACATGGTAAATATTTGCAGGTAGATATCAATGGCATAAGTAGCTACTCCTGTTGACTTTAGCGTGATTTATCTGTAGCATACCTGCTTATAACAAAAATTACATAGCAGAAGCGAGATTGATAACCTCAGTAGAAGCCATCCGGATTCTCCAGGCATCTCCTGGAATCCTATCTATCTTTCAAGGATCTGTTTTCTTTGAAACCATTTCTAGATTTCTTTTCTAATGGGTTATTACTTGTGTTGAATATTGGTGGCAGTGTGTAGTCCCTGCTCCGATACTTTGTTTTTGTTTGGAAGTTATCTATCATCTACCCATCCGGTTTTACTCTGCCATGCAAAAGACTAAGCTTCTTGTGGGTAGCCCCTAAATCATTATCTTTTCCACTCTGAGACGCCAGCACATGGCCTTTAGAAAAACATAATAAAATAAAACTAGCTGTCAGAAATCAGAGAACAAGGAAACTACAGAGAAAAAAGTTCTGTTGGCAAGTTGGACTTTAGAAGATAAAAAACCAAGTCCATGTCTCGGGGAAATTGATTTTGTGTCCTCTGTCTTCTCTGAGAGCACAGCCTCCACTTTCTTGTCTCTGTTTTTGCCTGGGAGAAAGATTAAGGCACCAGGCATTCTCTTGCATGCTCAGGAGGTCACAGGAAATGTGCCTTGTGTTTGCAAGCGGGAAAAATTGTTCTCTACCGTAAGAGCTCTACACATATGTTCAATGTTTTCTCCGGTCCCCGACTCTGATTCCAGAGAGTGAGACTTAGAACATCAATGTCTCCACTCCTACAAATTCTAAAACACCAGGTAGCCTGGCAACTTTTGCTCTTCTTCTTTGACCAGGGTTCAAATTAAATCAGAGCTCTTTAGTATTTCATCCGGCATTTTTAAAGGCAGAATTTCTACTAGCAATGGAATATTTCCCCTTCCCGCAGATCAGCTTTCTAAGTACTTTGAAAACTGTGGAGGGCCTTCTGGATATTTTGTCCTCTACCTCCTCATATGCTGGCTTGTAGGCTTGTCTCCTTCAGGGCTGGCTCCCTGCCTGTCTGTCCTGCTGTCCCTCCTTTGCTCTTGGCTACCCCCCACCCCACCCCAGCACACCCAGCAAGCAGAGTGATGGTTTCAAAATACAAAGCCCAGGCTGCCCTTCACTGTCCTCTTAGCCAGATTCTGCAAGATCTGTGCAGCCTGGTCCAGCTCTTACCCCATGCACTTTTGCCCCATGTGCTCCAGACCTGCCCTCCTTAAGCCTCTTGGTTGCACTCTGCTTGTCACCGTGGAGCTGTGCCTTTTCTCTGATAAAGAAAAAGTCCTGGTTGAAGCCGGCGGCCACTTCACCACCACCCCACCAGCCAGGGCGGTCTTCTCATCCGCCCCTTCCGGGTCAGCATCGCAATTACCGCACACCTGCAAATTGGTTCAACACTGACTGCCTCTTCTAGCTGGAATTGAAATGAAGCTCACTTGTCAGATTGGTTCAATAAATGTTAAATGCTGTATAAATAAATAATTCATGCTGTTCCCTGCTGTCTTACATTTGATTTCTACCTTTATGGAACAAGGATTCTTTACTCTTTAATGTTACCTATACTTACCAAAATGATAAATTTGGGGGTTTGACTCTAAAATACTTTTGGAAAAGTTCTTTTGCCTTATAAAGTCTTCTAGCAGAGAGTGATTAATTGATTAAGGATTCCTTCCCCAGACAAGAGTGGCTGGTCAGCTCAGTCCTGTTCAGTTGCCACATCTGAGTGCTCGCAATTTCGGATGTGCCTTAACTTACCTGTGCTCTAGTCTCCTCTTCCTTTGAACAGGGTCTATGACTAAAACACAGTCCCGCCTTCTGAGACTTTTACATGGGAGAGTGTCTTAAGACATATAAACGCCATGGGATAACAGCTAACCCTTAGCAAATGCTCCATAAATACTTGCTACTATGGAATTTATCACTTTTTAAAGAATATAAATTTATCTTTCAATGAATATTAGAAGTTTTATGTACTGACAATTCATTTCATGTTTTTGAAAATGCATTATATTTAAGTTGTTAACAAGTTACCAATATTTATCCTAGATTATGAATATTTGCTTTATTCTTTGACTTAAAGACATCTTGGCTTTGCTGAAGTTTGTACAGAAGTCAATATAAAAAGTTCTTCCTTGAGGTTTATGAAATCAGAGAACTCAAATATAAAAAAAACAAAATATCTGTCTTGGAGTCTACCTAATGACTTCTATCTGCCTGCTCATTAACAAAGAGCAGCCATGCAAAGCCAGGGATGTTGGTATTGAACTTCCTGTAGAAACAATGTGGAAATACCCCTTAGACTCTAACAAAATCACACAGCACTGCAGATTCTGCCAGGCCACAGCGGGACTTAAATCATAAGCATAATTAATGCAAATACATATATCCCAAACTCTGTTCCTCCGTTTGTAGGAAAAACAAAACGTGGGAAATATAGAAGAAAAATACCCTTCTCGTGACAGCCCAAGCTGTACCAATTTCATTAAAGAATTTGCTGGTTTCATAAGATAAATTGAGAATTATGTGCAAAGAAATGTTACTAAAACTAAACTTTTACTACTGGGATCATGCATTATCATTCTTAATGTAACTTCTACTATTTGGTGTGATATAAGATTTGAAGTTAAATTATCCTGGAGTTTTTAATAGCAATAAAAATGAATAATTATGTATTATGTGCACATTTCCAAATTGAGGTTCCCCTGATATCTACTTAATAGTTATTAGTTAATTTAAGGAATATTAATACCTCTTCTTTTATGAAATACTATTTAAATAGACAAAATATATTTAAACAACTTATCTGCTACATATTGTACTGTAATTTTTGTATTTATTCAAAACAGAAATTGCAGTTATTTTTCTATTTCTACATACCTCTTCCTTGACTGTGTATTTAAATATGAACATAAGAAGGAATATAAAGCTAGAAAATTAGTATAATTATTTATCTGTCTAGTACCCTCTTATTTTACCTAGAACTCTACAACTAGAGGAAGTGGCCGTCGTTTGATAAATACATGAATTGCAATATTTAAAAGTAAGAAGAAAAATATACATGATGCACTGTGTTTCCTTTTTTACCACCAAACTTCCAAATCAGATTTGAAAGTATCAGATACTGGCACACAGAATTTCTTGAAGAAAAGTCAGTAGAAAGCATGCTAATAAGAAGCCTTTGACAGTACCTGGCGAAGGGCCAATATCCTTTGGTGCTGATTTCTAAGCAGGTAACGACACCTGTGCGTCTTCACGCTAGACAAAGACAGGGTGTAAGCGCATGACTTCGTGCGAATAAGCCTCGAACATAATTCTCTCTAAGCCTCTGAGCACTGTTGGTTCAGTGTGACCCATTTTCTTCTGAATTTTTTAAACTCACCTTCTTCACAGTAGTCATGTCCATAACTTAATGATCCCAGGGTCTGTTTCCAAAGCAGCCCACTGAATGACCAATGGGAGAGCTTGCCTGAGTATCATCCCCCTCTCCACACTTCACAGAGGTCCCTGTGCTCTTCATGTGCTACACATCCAGATACAGCAGCCTGTGCAACAAGTCACTTGTATTTGAGTGGACATAATCAGAGTCCAGGTGGTGGGACCTTGATTTCACGAAATCACTGTTTTAATCAACTGACATATTCACCCATTCATTGAATCGGCAAACCACCAGCCTAATGGGTGTTCTTTCAAATGCTCCTATTGGTTGAGAATGTAGCACTGTGCTGGTGCATTTGCCTCGCATAGCTGAGGTGCTGAGTTTGATCTCCAGCCCAAAAACAAATACATAGGTACATAAATACATACATACATACTCAAGTTACAGAATTTTCTCCAGAAGATATTTTTTATTTTTCTTGCATTATTATTACTTTTTAATCAATAATAATTATTATTGATTATAATAATAAATAATAATTATTAATTATATTATATTAATTATTATATAATTATAATTATATATTAATCATATAATTAATTATTATAATTATTATAAATTATAATAATTATTATTATAATTATTAATTGAATTGAAATTTGAATAAAAACTGTCCACCACAAATTTCTTTGTATGTGGACTTCCTAGTATTCATCTGACCACAAAGTGGAGTGGAAATAGATTGCAGTATTGGAACTAGTGAAGAGTTAGTGGGCTTTAGCTATAGATTTGCTGGGTAAAATTTCAGCTCTGTGTTAGTAACAGCTAGTGAACCTTCTGAAGATACACTGCCACAAATTACCCTAGAAACACTTCTCCCTGCTTCAGACTCACTTATCCCGTGTTTTTGCCACTTTCAGACAGTCATGCTTGTCCTCTTTTGTAAGTGTCTTTACATTGTTATGGTTTCCGGGATGTCTTGAATGGACTCAAAATATTTCTTTTTCATTGTCATTTTAATTTGGAGGAGGAGCCAGAAATCACAGGGCACCACGTCAGGTAATAAGGTCGATGAGAATATTCTGTGTACTGTGATGTGCTTACGATCCCGCCTTTCCAGGAGATGGTACTGGGCAGTGGCATTCACCATATTTTTGATCACATCTCAAGAAGATGCTCAGGAAAGAGGTCCTCCAGAACTGCTTCTGAAGGTGGCACACATGGTGAGATCAGTGTGTTAGAAGTATAAGAAGTGTTTGCCGGGGTGTGGTATCAGCAGTGTGTCCCTCCTTATAATATTTTTAAAAAGTAAAATTCATACTATATTATTTGATCAGCACTTGTACATAGCTAAAAATCTCTCACATCACAAAGTCACACAGGCTCACTCTAACACACTCACATACACACAGCAGCACACAGTCCATAAGCGCCTCACACGAGGTGATCCATGGGAAAACATCTGCTCAGTCAAATAAGGAAGAATTTTATGGATATCAATGCCTTGGTCAAGCGTAGCGCTAAAAATTGCAAAAACTCTAATAAGAAATGTGTTCCACTATTTATAAATCAATGCTGCGAGGTCTACTTCTGAGCCCTGAAGCGTATATGGCTTGTTTGTCTTCTTACAGCACCAGGTAGGACCTGAATATTTCATGAACCCCTTCCGCTGATAGAATATTTGTTAAATACATGCTCTTCACCCTGCTCAGGATCAAAGCAGACATTTTTGTTGCTTTGTGTCAGCAAGTTTCTGAACACACTGGGAGTGGAAACTCTTCTCATATTTAAGCTGTTTGTCTAAGGTTTCAGAAGCTCGCACCGGAACCCTTGAATTGAGATCCCCTCTCATTGTCTTTTCTTCTTTTATGTGTTAAAAATAATCCTGTCCGTTGTTCCAGATTCTCAGACATAATTTCCAGAAGATATCTGAAGAAATCACAACTGAATAATTTTCTTCATCTTTTAGATGTGTGGTTTTTTTCCTCTGAATGTGTGAAAAAGCTTGTTTGTATGAAACAGCGCTTTAAAAGGAAGAAAAAAGTACAGCAGTTGGCAGAAAATATATAAACAACTCTTTGTTAAAAATATTTCAGGGCAAAAATAAAAAGACAAGGGCTGAGTTTTACAAGCCATGGATGGGGGTAGGTACGTTTGAGTTGTGCCATCTCAGTAAAACCCCCACAGCAGAAAGTGTTTCCATTTCTTTTTTCTTCCTTGTCTCATAACACTTTGCTTCTAAGTTTTACAGTTATAACAAAAAGTTGCTATCAATTTAAAAAGTGTCCACTACACTCTACATAGACATTCACTGTATGAAATGGTAAAAAGCCAACCTCTATAACCATCTAGAAGTAGAAAATGACACAAGTGTCCTGAGTGAGGCTATTGATTGAGAAAAGTTAAGACCGTGACAGGAAGGAAGGAAAATTAAGTGACGGTTTTTGGACAGATGCTGAAACATACAGTATCTGCTGGAATGACTGGCTGTTGTCTTCTATGATTCTGGTGGGCAGAACCATGATAGTTTTCTCTTACCTTCATTTCCGCCCAGCCAGATGGTAAGTTCCTAAGCTGAGAGAGAAAAGGACCGAACATTATAAGGGCTGAGATTTATGTTGAGTAAGTGGAGCTCAGGGACCCACACGGGAGAATGACGACTGGGGCAGAGGGAGCAAGTGAAAGGAGTCTAACTCTGCACATGCCCTGTGATAAAGGAGTGAAATAGCCCCAAAATGAAACAGAGTCTGAGGAGGAGAAGCCAGTCTGAGGGCAGAGAATTTTTAGGGTGGAGATCAGTTGCAACTCCAAGTATTGCAGCCCTAAGTTATGCCTGATGCTGCGACCTGTGCTGGTAGAGGCAGATGAGAGAGATGTATGAATTTTTCACGGACAAGAAGGGAGGCTTGGTATGTTCTGGAACACAGACTACTGCCAAGTGTAAGACATAGAAGAAAGGCAAATTGAGGCCTGACTGACAAGACAACGGAAGCGAGTGAGAATCTAAAGCAAAAGTTATCTAGTTTGCTGTATCCACAGGGGGCAAGATGGAAAGTTTCTTCGGCACTGCAGTAATAGTGCTGAAATTCTGGCCGATTTACCAAGGAGCACGCACAGTCACTCAACAGATTAAGGAAATGGTGATTTGTTCCCTCCTATGGTGCAGAGCTTGTGGTAAGCCTATAATTTAGTAGTGAATAAGGTAGTGTGGTTCCCAGTGCCCAGCAAGGGGACAGTTCAGGGCAAGAAGGAGGAGGTAACTGCACAGAGAGACGTCCCCTCGGACACTTCAGTTTGAAGAGAAAAGGGCTTGCTTCAGGTAGTACAGGTGAACAAAAGAGAGTGGGACTCTTTCTCTGGTCCTGTCTTTTTGGCTTTGCTATTTTGTTTTGTTTTGTTTTAGAAGTATAAATAATTTGACAAATATATAAACTAGGTCATTAAAGGGAAAAATATGAATATATATATATATATATATATATACGCACAAGGTAGATAAGATAATTGTACTACTAATTTATCTTGTGTTATTGAAAGGAACAGTTAATGTTTGTTTGCTCAATCTTACAGGCCTATATTTGTTTATCTGAGTAACCAATTTGAAGATACCAATACATAATACAACAGCCGTGGTTAATTTGCTATCACCTTGTCTGACATTCTGTATTGCTTTTGTTGATTTTATGTTGTTTTATTTATGTTTGTGTGTCTGTTAATATGTTTCACTTCTTTTATCCCTAAAATAAAAAAAAAAAAACTAGGCTAGTGGACATGGAGGACCATAAAGGACAGATGGCGATTTTAAACACTGACCTTGTGAAAGATATCATAACATCAACAAACAACAAAACGGATTCAAATCAATCCATGGGGAATAAGTAAAAGTTACATTTTTATTTTATTAGCTACAAAAGCTTTAGAATATATATTCACTAATTTTTGTATGTTCCCAGTAATCTTTGTGTGTGTTACTTGAAATTTTATCCGTCACAATCCATCTATGGCATGGAACTTTGACATCTTTGGCAAGTTGTTTCCCCTCTGTTATTTGCATGAGCTCTTTATGCTTGGACAGTGAGGCGGAGTGTGTGTGAATGGCTGTGTGGGTAGGTGTGCACACATGATGGGTGATGTATATGTTATTGTGGAAAAGAGAACCTACTTTCAAAGCAAACATTGATATGAAACTGGTTGAATTACTTTGCAATTCAAAGTAAGCTTATGTTGGATAACTCTAACTGCATTTCACAAAAAAAAGTTGAATGCAACATAGCAATAGATCACAAACAATTTTAAGTAAGTACGAGTCTAACTATAGTGGCCGGTTAAACTCTCAGACCTGTAAAAACCCAGATTTAGACTTTTCTAAGCTTTTCTTTTCTCATTTTTAAAACTGAGGGAGCTGTGGTACCTGTTTTCTTCTGTACTTTGCTATTTTTATAGATGTGTTTGTTTCCTGGCAGGGAAGCTATGATCAGTTTTCTTTCACGTATAAAAACTGAAAAAAAAATCTTTTACGTGATCTTTCCCATCTCAGTGACCTCTTTGGAAAAATGTTAGTCTTGCTGGGTAGACACTGTCATGTTCAGATGGCTTTCTCTGCTCCATCTGTCAGAACTGTGTTTTAGGTTATATCTGGTGAAGGGCTATTAATCTAGAGGAATATCTTAAGTTCCTGTCAAGCTATTATTCCTGTGGAGATGGAGGAAGAGACATAAATCAGTCAGAAAAAATCAGAGAAAAATAGTGAGTGTGCCTCTGTGTGTATGTGTGTGTGTGTGCATGCATGCATGTGTGTTCATGTACACACAGGGATGCATGTCCTTGGAAACAGTGATGATCTTTTATGATAAATAAAATTAAATTTTGTTTCTGCTTTAATTTAAAATACTTATAATGTCTACATTAGCAAATCATTACTTATCCAGATATCAGCAAAGGGTTCTCAGTCCTTTGGGATTGAGATGAATTTAAAACAAACCACTCATTACCGCAAGTCACAGAAAAATCCCATATCAAGAAATGTGGGACTTCCCGACGTACACAAACAAGGCAACTTCTGCTGCCAAGTTGCCAAGTTTCTTTCCCACTTTTTTCTTTCTTCTCTTTTATCTTTCCTAACCCAGAATTGGAACTTAGCCCGTTTTCCAACATGACTCAAAGATAGAAGAACAAATAAATCCTTTTAAAATTGTTGTGAAATTTATGACTTTATCCATTATCTACTGGTTTGCATGTAATAGTCTATCCACATGAGTCACCCGTAGGTGTCCGAACACCTCTCTCGCTAACCTCCCATAGGGATGTTATTTCTGGCCCCTTGACTGTGGATCATCAGCTCTCACCAGATTGCCCGTATTTTTCTCACTTCTGTCTTTTGCATCCACCTATTTCTGTTCAAAATAGCTGTTCTTCGTTGCGTCTCTCAGACTTTTAATTGAACTATCACTTTCAGGAATCATAAGTTGTTATCAATACATTTCCCTTGAACAAAGACGGCCCTTCCCAACAATACCATGGGGGGTAATCATGAAAGAAGTATACGGGGATGAAGTGCAGGTCAGGGACAGCGTTCAGCATGTGAGAGCTCCTGGACTCAACCCCTCGTACTACAGCTGTAAAGAAATGTAATAAAAATAGTGCAAAAATATGTTCCTGTATCTAGGTGTATATAAACACCAGTTCCTACTCTGTCAAGCTTCAGTGTATTCGTAACCTTTTGGAAAATATGTCATTATTTTTAAAAAGTGCCCATCACCCCATCAATGTGATTAAAAATGTCAAAAGCAGCATTTCTTTACTGAAGCGGCCGCCATGCATTGACATTGCTCTACCCCCGACTGGGTGAGCAGGGCCTGAGACGCTCGTGTGGGAAGCCAGGTTTGACCATGGCCCACTGTCCGGACCTTCCACTCCATGTGGTCTGACCTGGCTGAGGGAACTTGCCTGCTGTCCTGGGGCCGAGCCCTGAGCAGAGTTTCATCTTTGTAGGGCTGTCTTTGCTTTTCTCTTTGTGTTTGTGGAAATGTGCAACATTCCAAAGAGCAAGGGATGCTCAATTTTGTCCTTCACGGGCACACGCATGCAAGTTGTGGCAGCTTTCGGGAGAAACCTTAACAACTGCGTGTGGCCTGTGCAGTACGTACACTCACAGACTTAGCGGTGTACTCATCAGACAAGACTGGAGTTGCTTAATGAACACATGGGCCATATTTCAAAGGGAATTAGGTCTTCTTAGGGCTTTAAAAATACAAGAGTGCCTGGCATTATCTTGTTCCCAACTACTCCGTCCTCACAGGTCTCTCCCAACTAGTGTTCACTGCCCTTTCCATCTTCCTGGTTTTCTTTTTTGAGTCTAAATCATTTAAAAAGACAGGCATTGAGATTATAGAAAGGACTGGAAATGAGGTTTCAAATTACTGTGGACCACTGAGGAGCTGGCACATTTAATCTTAAAACTACACCTTAAATTAATTTAATGAAGCCATTAGTTATGCTACCTAATGTTATAACATGCGGGCTCCACAGAAACATAGTAAATTATTTCATGTATTGAACAAACTCTCACTACAGGCAGCATTGAGAGCTGGTGCGGCGTGTCCTTCAGGTAGGACTGAAGTTGCCCAGTTCTGTCAATCCCTGGAAGCCTACATCACCCAATCTGCAAATGAAATTTTATACTGCGGTCTGATCACAAAATACCTGAGCTCTAGATTTAAGAGCACATTGAATACTTATTGCATTTCAGCTTGGACACCACTTACTTAGTGTCCTTGCTGCTGTGTTTGAACGGTTTCTATTCCTGGAGCTCATGCCCGTTCCATCTTCTATTCCCAAGTGCTTCTCTTTGGATGGGATGTCCGAGTACCCTCACCTCAGGCACAAATAGAAGAACTAGTGTTTTTCTTTCTTTATAAATCCAGTGCTGCTGCTCTGTTATACTTGTCAGATGGAATCTAAATGAAGGAAAAAGTGAATACATTCTTGGTCAGTATAATAGCGACAGTCCAATGCCACACGGCTATTGACACATTACTTATGGAAGCATATGAAATAGAGGGAGCATCTCATAACAAAGGAGGTGTTTGTTTGTCTTCATGGTCTGTGTCGGCCCTTCAAGTGCGTAAGAGTCTGCATTCAATTTTAACAGTTGACAATTATCTCTGCCACTCATGGAATCCTGTTCTTTCTCAAAAGGAGCTGAAAGAACCTTAAACCTGGAGAAGTTATACGTTCTTTGGTTAAAAGGAACAGTTAAAAGGAAACTGTTCTAGTTGTGGGCTTGTGGGAGCAACTCTGGAGTCCCTGAAAGTGGAAAGCTCCAGGCCTGTGGGGAAGGAGGGACTGGAGCCCATCCAGTTGGTTACTAACGACACCACCCTGGCGACACAACACGCCCCTGCCTGTTATCAGGTGGCGCTCACGCCCGGAACCACCTAGGCAAACAATGGCATTTCTGGATTGCATCACACGGGGAAAGAGCAAGGTTGGCACTTTTCCATCTTCCTCTCACATACAGCAGGAGACAATCTCATGGATGATGGAGTCGCCTCCGCCACCAGTGGGCGCTCTGACCCAATTGTTTTCCAGAGTTTGATCTGAGATGGATTCCAGTCTGCTGTCCATCAGTGAGGTACAGAACTCACAGAAGTGTGTGTGTCTGTGACAGAGAGAGAGAGAGAGAGAGAGAGAGAGAGAGAGAGAGAGAGAGAGAGAGAGAGAGAGAGAGAGCGCTTCTGTGAAGATATGCACCTGTGCAGTTTGGTGATCTTTGATGTGTCGGTGAAAAACAATACAGCAAATTTTAGAAGAAACTGACATGATCCACAGGTCGAGGGGCAACAGTGACAGCCTCCTAAGACCTATTGGATTACACAGCTAACTCCAAGTGCCCCTCCAAAAAAATCCTCCCATTGTCAGTACTAAGATCTCACAGGACAATGCTGACACGCCTAGACACCTGCTGTAGCTACGGCCGTTTCAGAGAGCTCAGCCTTAACCTACACTTGGGAAGGCCTTTTTCTTCAGTGTGTATTTTTCAGTCTATTGCAGTCGAGGAAGCTTGGAAAACACTTCACTACTCAGCCATGCCAAACTATAGGCTGTCTAGTTTGTTTCTTGTTTTACTTGTCTTTCCTTATGTGATCAAAAAGGGAAGTAAAGAATTTTTATCAAAAAGCAGTAAGAGAAAGGGTGAACATGGAGATAAGTAGAGACCAGTAATATGTGGGATATATAAAATCTACTTGATTATAGATTGAATTATAAGTGGACAGTGACCAAGGTGTCTAACTGGGGTCACCGGGCACACAGCATTGGTGAGAAGTGTTCCCTTTACCTGTGGTCAGCTGGCAGCACGCGGAGGACAAAGGTCCAGGCGGCCAGGACGCCAGCTTCCCGGGGGTGTGGGTGGGGCAGGTTATGAGCCCTCAAACCTATCTTGGTTGCCTCACCCGTGAACACAAAGGCTTTCAGTACAGAACCCCGGTGAATCAGGTGACAAAGAGCAGTCTTCAAAGGAGAGGTTACCAGGCTGAAAGCAAGGGATCTGTGCGGTCACAGCCATGTGCTGTCCAAACGAAATGAACCCCTGTCTGTCTACGCAGTGATGGCTCACTTCTGTCCCTTCCTGGCCATGGCCTCTTCGTCCCCCCCTAACTCTCAGGTGTAGCAAGAGAAGAGAGACATGTTTGGCAAAGGGAAGTGAAGGAGGGGTGAAGGAGGTAGAAGTAAGTAATCTGTGAAGCTGTGGGTTGTAAGTGTAACCTGCCTTAAGACGTCAGGGCCCCTGAATACGGCCTGCGGTGGGAACCTTGGAAAAATAAACTGGAAATATTAGGGCAAAATGAGAAAAATTGCATATTTTGCCATGACCTTTTGCTGCCTATGGACTGTGTGTTGTAGCTCATTACATAGCAGATATACTTGAGGAAACACAGACAATCCAAAGCTGCACAAGGAAACAAGAGACACTGTGGCCTAAACCCCAGTGTTGGATTTAGAGGGAAAGTGGAGGCTGGATATTTTAAAGATGAGCCTAGAGAAAGCAGAAATGTAGCGTGAAAAGGTGCACTCCGCATTGTGATTTATACACAAATAAACACCAAGGAAACCGTATATTATGCAACTTTCATTATTATATGGTGTTTTCATTCCTTCATTCTGAGAAAATTTAGAAGATATCAGTAAGATGATGTATTTTTTTTTCAAGATTATTATACAGGGAAAATGTTGCGTTTGGAACAGAAGCCAAAAGAAATAACAGGGAAGGCCAATCACACACTAAGCTAACAGGTGGGGCATCCCTGGGCAGCGGAGGCCCGAGCTCTCTGCTGTGGGCAGAATGCTGCTGATGCCCCAAGTCCAGCGCGGTGTCACTGAATCAAGTGCTAATCTAGGGGCTGCTGTGAAGGGACTGTGAGAAGTAATTCGTATCCCCAGAGAAGGAACCGGACACAAGGAATCCCTGAGTGAGCACAACCTTATCCTATCCTATCAGGAAGGAAAAGCCCTTGATAGAGCAGTTTCCTCTGGCCGGTGGCGGGAAGAGCTAGGTTTGGTAAAAGGGACCAAGCGGCCGTCCTGGTGAGCAAGGCCCAGGAGACAGAGAAACCAGTGGTGTCCGAGGACAGAAAGCAGCCCGTGGTGGCACCAGCAGGGAAACGGGGTCTCGGGCCTGGGGCCTGAAGGGCCTGAGCTGGGCCAGGGCCAGGAACAAGCTCGGGAGGAAGCACAGAGCTCCTGGTGCCTGCAGATCCAGCTGCGTGGTGCCTGCAGCCCAGAGACCTCCGTGGAGCCCAGCTGCCCACCTAGGCTTCCCACCCGCAGAGCCCGGAGGGAATCCAGCTGTGAGGCTTGAGACCTTTGCGGGCCTTTAAGATAACAGCTACAGAAAGCAGCTAGGCCTTCAGCACAGAAACTACAGGGAAAGGACAAAGAGAAGAAGAGGGAGCCCCAGGAAATGCGGTGTGCAGCTGTGTTCTCCAGTTCCTAACTTGCCCCCAGCTCAGAGCCAAATCCACTGGTTCCTGAATCATCGCGGCATCCCACGCTGGCCCAACCTTCCTACTAGAGCCACAAGACCTTCACTGGTCACCCTACGTTAGCACTCTGAGGAACTGTTCCCTTTATTACATTCCCTGAGGATGATGTGTTTCAGGGTATGAAGGAAGAGAGCTGAATTTTTTGGATGTGAAATTTCACCATTGTATACTTTTTAAATTATATTTCTCAAGTTCCAAATAGTTGAGCTTTGGAACAGATTGTAAATTTGTGTGTGTGTGTGTGTGTGTGTGTGTGTGTCTGCGTGTGCACGTATGTGCACACATGTGTGTCTCAATAACTTTCCTTTTAATTAATTTGCTGACACGTATATTTGGGGTACAGGTCTAGAAAGAACTGCAGTGTATTGAATATCTGGAGATTAACAAACCCTTGCTTCATTCTCTTCTGTTTAAATCTGGGGAATCGGTGAAGGAACTTCTGGAGTGCTAACCACACCAAGAGAAGCCCAGTGTTCTCTGCCGCACCTCTGTGAAGTAAATAAATAACCTCATTGTTGCATAAGGGAAACAAGGCAGGGAACTTCCCAAGGACACACAAAACCACACATTGTCTTAACGTCTTCCTGCTGTGCTCGCGGCTGCCCGTTTGCCCAGCTTTGCCAGGTGACACCTCAAGGCATTCCTGGACAAAATGAGAGACCACTGCAGGGGTACAGGGGCCAGCTGTGCCCTACCTTCCTTTGGTTCCTGGACCCTGTTTCTGCTTATGTATTTCCCCAACCTCTAACCTAAATCCTGCTATTATGAAGTGAATTAAAAGGAGAGCTCCTTGTTATTTTTCCTTGTCAGTAGCATATCTGAGCTGGCAGCGGTTCTAAGTCGAAACACTTCTGGCAGCAGCAGGAACCTAACTTAAAAATTACACAGAGAAGTGGCTGAAGCAGAACGTCGCTGCGTGAGCTCTCTGCCTGCCGGGGCCTTTCTAATTTTCCCTATTTATTTTATGATCTAAAAATACCCAGAACAAATCAACTAAGACTGCAAATAAAGATAGAAGCATGAGAATGCCATCAGATTTTTGAAAATGTTCATCATAAAATGAGAAGGAAAGCTAAGAAGCATTTTAATCAACGATGTGATTATTTCTCTGGTTATTATTAACACGGTATACGCTGAAGTTTTATATGCAGGCTTCTAAATCAGCTGTGTGGATAGCGGTTGTAGACAAATGAAGCATTTCCAGACTTCTCGCCCCACCTCTTCATTTTTTGTTACATATTTTTTTAAAAATTCCTATATTAGTTACTCTGAATATATTTAAATGTAAGCTGAAAGGGTTTATGTCCATTTATCTGCTTGTAGTTTAACCCTATTAATCTCTATCTCATATGTAGTTTATTAACCATACTTTGAAAAATGGATTAATCCTAAAAAAAAAAAAAACTAAGAAAGTGAAACAAAAAATATAGACTAGCAGCTACACAAATTCTTATAAGTACTAGTTCTGAAAGTATTAACCATATAATGTTCAGGGTGTCTTTAACCGGCGAGAATCTTTTCAGGGCTGGTGAAGTGAATCTCTTTTTTCTGGGTTGATTTAAATTAGTTTTTCTTATTAACAACTGGGTAGTCAATCACTTAAAGTATATCCTAGGTAATTTAGAGCGCCCTTGTTCTTAGTATCATATTAACTAGATCCTTAGAAGCTTTTTGGAAAATTCCACCATTTTTTCCCCTATTGGATGCATATTTTAAAAAGAAATTAGTACATTTTATTATTAAAACTTCAGGTAGGCGGTAAGTATAATTTCCTCAAATGCCTAACTGACTCCCACAAAGTAGCTTCTGCAGCAAAAAAAGTGATTCAACCTATGGATGAACTGTTCTTTTTAATTTTTATCATCCCGTTCGAAGGCAGCTGACTCTGGAATACAGCCTGTAGCCACCTTTGACTAAAAGTATGTTTCCTTCAGAGAAGCTTTTGCATTGTATTCTGACCACAGGAAATAAGTGGAACCTACATTTCCATTTTGTCTGTTGTGGAAACACGGAAGACGCACTTATTGGAATTATAATCCAATGACCTAGTGCTAACTGGGAGGGGAGAGAACAACTTCTTACGTTTTACCGCCTCTGCGCCAGATCGAACAGAGTGTGCACCTCACAGTTTGTACTTGTCCTTACCGTCACGACCTGCTGTCAGTGCTTAGAAAGTCACAATGCAGAATCAACATAGAGTTGTTGGATAAATCAATTAAGCTTTAAAAGGCAGTGCCAATCCTCCACTGTTAGAAATACCGAAAATGCTGCCTGCTTTAATAGGAAGCAGGGACTGTTCTCCACTTTGACTCCCCCACTGGAAGTAACCACACGAGTTCGGTGTGGGCTTTAAAAACAAAGGGCCTGTACAGTCTGTTTTCTTCAGCAGCAACTTGGCTCTTCATGTTTTATTTCCCTCTTTCATGGAAAGGTTCTTCTTTATTGTATAGATACAGGAGTGGATACGGTTTTTCTGTCTCTGCCCCGATCTCATCCTAACAAGTATCTTCCTCTTTTCTCTCCCAGATATCTCACCTCTCACATGTGTGTGCTTTTCCTCCCTGGCATTTCTCACTTGCCTCCTTTTATGTCTCAGTTTTGGGGCTACAGGAATATAATATTATCGGGGCTACCCAGGTATAATTTCAGCCCCTGATAATTTATAACAGTTCCAAACATAGTCACCAATAAGAAGATGGAAAAAAAGTTATTTTCTAAAATGATAGAATTTTACCTTAAATGAATCTGCAGCTTGATTTTCAGAAATGCAACAGTAAGTAGACTATTTAATTTATAGTTCCTTTTTTATGCAGAAACCTCTGCCTTACATTGAAAGTTGTTCCAAATACTGACTCAGACTTGCAAAGGTTGCTGCGTGGAAATAAAGGCACCTTTGACAAACAGTCCAGAATTATGTCAACTCTCCCTCCTGGCAATCTGCAGGAGCCCACGTTCAGTGAATCTAGGATTCAGTTCAAGGTTTCTGCTCCGTAGACACTGGCTTAATTTAGTGACTTTCTGTTTCCCCTGCCAGGGTGCTGGAGCCTGTGGTTCTATCCTTACTAAGTGAATAAGCATCTCTATTTTACATCTCTACAGTGAGAAACATCAGGTGAACAGGGAAAGGTGCACTCTAAACTCCGAAGTGAAGAAGATATACCGTGTAAAATGGCAATGGAACCCTTTACAATTTTTAAATAAAGTGCCACATGGCTCACATTGCCTCAGTTCAGTATTAGAGTCGAAATAGGGGTGTGAGAAAACGGTTGTTCCATCTGTGGTTAAAAAAACAAAACAAAATTACAATAAGGAGAGTTCCCTGCAGGAATGACTTCATCACTTCCTCACCTTGGCAGGAACCAGCTCCTCCCTTTGTCCAGGAAGCTCATCCTCCCTTTCCTCAGATCTTCTATGCTATTCACCTCCCTCAGCACAGTGACTCGGATGCCCTCCTCCCATGGACTGCTAATTCTGTCTGCCCACCTGTCCTGCAGGTGCAGTTCTACCCACGTCCTCCCTTCCCACCTGGATCAATGTTAAAGGGATGATATCAGGACCTCCAAATAATGTAGGGGAAATATTATTACTCCCAACCTGCTAGATGTCCAATACACTGAGTTTGTGTTCCCCAAAGTAGAAGAATGAATTCTGAGTGACAAAGGAATTTAAAAGTAGCAAACGTTTATTGAGGGAAAGGTAGGCTTTGTCTCAGAGAGACAGGAGAGCACCTGGAAAGTGAGTTGCCCCCCAACCCACTTCTCAAGGAGAGATTTTAGAGCAAAGCCAGAAGGTGGGTACAAAATTACTAAGTGGACATAGGGTATGACAAAACTATGATCAACCAACATGATTACAAATAGAGCTGTTTAGGTAATATTGATCCAATCAGGAAGCAAGTCACGTAGCAAGTGTACATGGAAAGAACAAGGACCTTTCCGGGAAGAGATGGGTCAAGGCTGTCTTGTCCCTCACCCAGGGACTGATACCTATTTAGAATACCGATCCTGCTTGTTTATCCTTCTGGGACGTATGCAGATGCAGTCACTCGGTCTCTCTCTTGAGGCCTGACCTTCAAAGAATGGTCTCCATCCACAGTTGTAATGTTTTCTCATCCTCTGCATTGACTTCTTGGAGGGCCTGGCCATGTCTGGCTGCCTACGACATTTCTACCTAACTTAGCTCTCTATAGTATTAGGACATAGGACACTTTTGACGATGAGTCTCCAGCAGCCCACAGGATGCCAGCCCCGGAGAAGCAGCCCCCTCACATATTGTTCCTCTCCAGCCATTAGGCCTCCACCACATAGGAGGAAAGATGGATGCAGGACCCCTGGGGGTGACCTGCCACCTCCTCAGGCTCTGCCCTAGGAAGCGCCTCAGTGTTCTGTGCTCCAGGACAGCGCACTTCCCTGGGATCCACTCTCACCCGCTCTTGAGCTGCTCTGCTGGTTGAAATAGGAAGCCACGCTGTGCATATGGACTATGGTATTGAGGCCCAGGTTATCGTCCATCCTGCCAACTTCATCTCCCTCTGACGACCTCCAGCATGGCCATTTTCTCTCCACACTGCTTTCTTCTCTTAAGAAAAGACCAGGCCTTCTATATTCCACTGCAAAAGGCAAAACTAACACCTAGAGATGGCCCACCACAGAAATTTGAGACAAATAGAAAGATATGTGTCACTCTTGTCATGTCTAATCCGGGTGGGGCACAGTGAGCACAGAAGCACGGTGCTCCTGTACCGGGGAGGCAGCCGAGCATCTCCACGGAGGACAACTCTGCTCTGCGCTTGAGGCGTCCAAGTTCAGCCCAGGTTTTGACACCCGCCTGCTCTACAGGATACAGACGAAGGGTGTCTGGTGATTGCAAGGACACGGATGAGGCTTTCACTTTAAAAGAGATGACGTTTTCCTGTGCTTTAAAGCACATACCTGGCCATGCTTAACGACAAGAGAGATGAGGAAATATCTAGCTCTGCACCTAAGAAGACAGAGAAAGAGGTAGCGTGAGAAATTGGCCGAGCTCAAACACAAATAGTACCTGTCATTCCAAAAATATTTTATTGCTTTTGCTGCGAGGTTTTATGCCTACCTGAGATGCTTGCCCCCTACACAAACAAAACAAATAAAATGTTGAAGGTATGAATACTTCTTTGCAACTCTTATTGCTTTCTTCCTTCCCTAGAGCAATGTGTGGACAGGAAGCTTCTTGAGTATCTGAAAGGAGAAGACAGTGATAGAGACAAGAAGAAATGCAAAATCAATTTCTTTCAATATAACAAACACAATCCCAGTATTGATAGGTGCATATGTGATGTTTAACGTTTTGGTAGTTTTCATTCCAATTAAATATCTTGCTGGATTTCTCACTTCTTACCGTTTGCTAGCACTCCAATAAGCACTGTGCATAAACAGTCTGATTTAATCATCCTTGGTTCTTAAGGAATTGACACAATTACTGTTTCTATTTTCTGAGCTATTGCTGGGGCCTTCTGCTTAGCATCGTTTCCCCCGTGCCTGGGACCTGTGACTAAAAAGCCTTAGTTTTTGTGCATCTTGCCTTACAGAATCAATGCTGTGCAGCATTTCACAAGCATCTCATGAAACTGGCTTTCTAAAAAGATTCAAAGAGGGCTGGGGATTTAGCTCAGCAACACAGCGCCTGCCTGGCAAGTGCAAGGTAGTGAGTTCGATTCCTTGTACCAGAAGAAAAAATAAATAAATAAATAAAAAGATTCAAAGAAATATTTTTATAAGTTGACTTTTTTGTTTTATGGCTGTTATGTTTTTCATAATTTAGGAAAATGTTTAGGGTACGTACTATTTTTTACTGAACTTTACAATTAAATGTGCTGCTTAGCATGAATTGCAGTTATTTCCCCATGAGTCTAACTGTGCTGTTTGGGAGGTTATGATGAATAAAATAGAAATTTGCCAGCATTCTGGGAATAAAACTGGGGTGCAGTTTGCACTTGGACTGTCCACACTCACACACTGACTTTGCTGACCAAGAGTTAGGATGATAGGGAACTTACTGTGTGCCGGGAGGAAAGGGAAGTCACACAGGAAGGAAAAGCGAGACTAGCACAATTCGAGATGTGGAGGTCTTCCTAGAAGCCACAGAGGAAAATCTGTAGATCAACAAATGGAAAAGACCAGACCTTTAGGCAAAGTTCAAGCCAGGAGGGCCGAAAGGTTCCTTCTGACCTGAGGGGAGCAGTTTACGTTGGAAACTCAGGAACTGAGAGAGAGGTTCAGGGCTGTAGAAGGCTGGCGGTTGAGATAGTTGTTAGTTAAATTTCATCAACAGTAAGGTGACCTTTCTCCCATTAGAGCCCTTCCATTGGTTATTTGTCACTGATTTACAGATAAAGTGCGTAATCTCATTCCTTGAATTTCAAATCAGATCTCTTCTGTCCCCAAGCATTATTGTGAAAGTGACCTGAAGGAATACTAGTGAAAAATCTTTTCTAAACACTCAAGTCTTTACCACATCACTTTTATCTCCCTTTCCTTGGGCAATAGATCCATTTTATATATCAAAGGTACCTTCCGTGGTTTTTGCCCAAGAACTTTCTGCTACAATTCACAACCATTTATAAAAGGAATTAGAAATCTGTCTGAGAAACAGTTGCTGCTTGTACAGAACAGAGTTTGGAAATGGGAAACAAACTGACAAGAATTTCTGTTGCCACATTGTCTACTTTGCCCATCAAAAGTCACCTTTTTATTCTGACACTAGGACTGAACTCCAGGCCTTCAAGCTGAGCTGCATCCCCAACTCTTTTTATTTTTAATGACAAAGGGAAACAAAGTACCAACCTGAGAGATTTCTGGCATGAGTTCATGTTCTCTAAGATCAAAGAATGAATTTTAGGAACAATGGAGGTTAACAGCAGAATATATTTATTTATTGAGGGAAAGAAAGCTTCTGTCTGAGACAGAGACAGAAGGGGACCCGAGTGGGTTGCCCAAGGAACCTGTCATGTTGAACTATTTTTATAGAGCAAAACCACTAGGCGAGACAGGTCCAAGGGGGGAAAAATGGAAAATCATGAGGTGAGCATGGGGTGGGACAAAATGATAGTCATCCAATAGGAATTGTTCAGGTAAAGTTGATTAAATAGGGATCAAATGGGGAAGTTAGTCATGTAGAAAGTGGGCATGAATGCAGAAGAGGGGCCTTTCCTGAAAGGGGTTGGGTCAGTGACTCTTCAAGGTGACTGCCACCCATCTATAATATCAATCCCTGATGTCCATCCCTAGGGAGGTATGTGGGTGCGTTTGTTTAATCTTTTGTCTTGAGGTCTGTCCCTCAGCAGAGGGGTCTATCTCTCCAGTTTCAAGGTATCTTGTCCTCCATACTGGCTTCTTCCCTTCACCCTGTCTGACTACCAATAATATTTCTATCTAACTCAGCTGCCTACAGCATTAAGACAGTCTCACTAACTCTAAGTCACTAAGACCAGGCTGGACTCAAATTTGGGATCCTCTCACCTCAGCCCCCCAGAATGTCGGGACTACAAGCACGCACAACCACACATAGCTGAACATTTCTCTTCTTTGACAAGCCAACCTTCAGTGTGCCATTGTACGCAAGCTTGGTGGTCTCCTTCTCATGCCCACAGGCTTCTCTGTGTTCGACACTTACTCAGGAACCTCTGGGTTCTGGGCTGTACACGTAAGCAACTGCTCATAGTTCGATCCAATGTCTGATGACACTTGATCCTGTTTGATGACTACTTTAATCGACATCTCCTCTAAGGTGTAGCGCCCCTGGCAAATTGTTCACAACTCTGTTTTCCTCCCTTGCAGTGGAATTTCCAAGGCCTCAGAGCTGTAGGAGTTATATTTGTAGGTGCAGACCGAGTGCAGAAGGGTGTGCCTAACACACACAGGACACAAAACCAGAAAACAGTTGCTTAGCAAACACTTATACAAATATGTCCTGTACTCATGTCCAAAGCACTATGTTCCTGCTTTTCTGTAGCTTGATGGAGTGGAATGAACATCTGACCTGAGGGTCCATTCATCTACCTCATCTGTTGTAAGAAACGGAAAAGTCTGATGTCAACCTTTGAGCCAGAGATGGACATTGAGTCTGAAGCCCATGGAATTTGGGAGACATGGAATATGTCGGAACTGCATCCAGTGGTGAGCTAAATGGGCAGCCAGTCCATGAGAGGAAACAGCAACGGTGGCATGGTGAGGAGTGGAAGGGAGAGAGGCTGCAGGTCCGAGGGCAGAGAGCCATTAGAGAAAGCTGCTCCCTCTCCTAGGAGAGACACTAAGTGAATCAGTTCTACTTCATGCTCTTAGGGTTCATAGAAACCTTACCTTTACACTGACTTTTAGTTGCTCTTCTATTAATGGATAGTTTTCTCTCTCCCCGGAATGTGAGAAATATCATTTATCACAATTTTTCCAAAATTTTAAAGAAAACAATTACAATATAAACATTCAACATCCTCTGCTGAAGTTCTAGTCCATATTGGTGACTGCTTATGAAGAGCAGCTCCTCAGAAGGGCTGTGGTCTCCCCCATATCTTAAAAGTCCAAATCATGGAGTCATTCTCTTCTTTTTGCTTCAGTCTTCTACTGTGTGCAATATGTTATAGACAAAGGCGGGGAGCCAATTCTTAAGTTTCTTTGCATCCAGCTAAAATACACACTCAGTGGGGATGAGGCGCAGGCATGTTCTGATGAGTCAAGGGTTCACACCTCCCAGCTCAGTGCACAGTGAGGATCCCTGTGCCCCAGGGTATCAGGACACAAGACATAGTGTTCACCATGTGCTGCAAGATGGCAAGGATGCTGAGAATGCCTGGGGAGCCGGACCAATAAGCCTTGGCCCCGGGGAACTTGCATACTCGTAGGGAAAGCCAGAAGTATATTTTTAAAGATGGTATTCGAAATGAGTAATGCTGGAAATGGTGATATCCTCAAAGAAGAAAAGGAACAAAATACAAGGATCAGGGAGCTACAGAGGTGGAATTTGGTGAAACCATCACGGACCAAACTGGGAAGATGATGTGTGAGCAGAGTCTAAGAAGGGGGAAGATGGAGGCGGGAGATAAGGGCAGCCTAACTTTTCTCAGGGGGAACCAACACATGTAAGTGAAAGCCACTGCAAAGGACGTCAGTGAGAACATGTGACATGCATCCTCTTGGAGCGGTGGTGTCAGAGAGAGCAGCAGGAGAGGATAGAAGAGGCAGAAGGGGAAAGTGAGGCTGGATAACTCAGGCTTTGGCGGGGAGGGCAGTGGTCATCTACCAAGGGGCTAGCCAGGTAGTGATACGATTTGCCTTACATTTGAGAAAGGTCACTCAGGAAGGCAAGAAAACCCCCTCCAGGGCGACAGGATGAGAAGTCATTATTGCAACCCAGGGAAAGGATGTCTTGTAATGTGATGTCACCCCTCTCACTTCAGAACTTAATTTGGATTATGGAAATGATTAGGATACTTGTCGGAAGCATGTGGTTAGCAAACTAAACAAGTGTTCATTTCAGCAAGATCAAGGCCACTCCAAAATATTTTGGTAATGCGGTGAGGAAGAGGAGAGAAATATGCAAAAAATAGGAAAGGTAGAGGACGGCAATAAAGCAAAACCATATATTCAGGACAAAAGCTGCTGGAAGACAGCAAAGAGACCGCAACCAGATAGTAATGGGACAGAGAAACTCAGCTAGCTGAGCGATGTGACACAGAGTTGGAGATACTGACAGACAGTGGAGGAAAAAGACGAGAAAGGGGGAAAGGTGATCCTCATGGACCTCAAAAATATTAGGGTGGCCGGGCATGGTGAAGCATGCCTGTAATCCCAGCACTCGGAAGGCTGAGGCAGGACGATTGTTGCAAGTTCAAGACCAGCCTGGGTTACAAAGTGAGCTCAAGGCCAGCCTTAACTGCAGAGTGAGACCATGTCTCAAAAAAAAAAAAAAAAAAAAAATTAGGGTGGCTTCAAAAAAAGGAAGCATTGCAGACCTGTGCTTCAGCCTGGTAAGGTGGGAGACGCCCCTTGCAATGGCACACACAGCTTTCAGGTGCTGCCTGAGGTAACAACACTGACTTGTTTTGTTTTTGTTTTTTTTTTGGTTTTTCTCCGGTACCGGGAACCGAACTCACAACCTTGCGCTTGCCAGGCAGGCGCTTTGCCGCTGAGCTAAATCCCCAGCCCCACAACACTGACTTGAATTACAGTGTTTTACAGTCTACATGGGCATCTAGGAAGGACAACCTTGAGAACTGGAAGGTTCTTTACACCCCTGTTGTTGGTATTGCTGCTGAAGGCATTTGGGAAAATCTTTAAGAATACATTTATTTTTTAAATCAATCATGTTTAAGCATGAAGTGTGAAAGATTCTACATTTCTTTTCTCTTGAAAGGACAGGGTCAAAAGGAGTTGAGGTACTTTCAGTTTTGTAAAAATACTTTTCGATTTGTATCACAAATGAATTTATTAAAATTTCATTAGATCTACAAAAAAGCAGTTGTGATTCCAAGAAGAAAAGACACTGATGGTAAGGTTAGGAGTGGAAACATGTTTTGAAGATGGGAATAGAATCTACAAGAATAAGAATATTTACATTCTTTGTAGGCTTTCTCCTTGGAGGAGACAACGCTGATCTCTTCTAATTGTTCTGTTACATAGAAGGCATTTTAACACATTTTACAAACAGTATGTGCATTCATTCAACAAGTATTCAAACATTTGTTATATTCCTGTCCTGGAAGTACAGCGTTAAGAAATACAAGACAGGTAAGTGTGTTCATAGAGCTTAGTAGAGTGACGTGTGACCAATATGTATGACACAGATACTCCCCTACAAATGACAGACTTACACCCCAAACTTACCATAAGTTGAAAAACTTGTGTGTCAGGAGTGCGTTATATCTAACCCACCAAGCACCGTGGGTTGGTAGCACAGAGCACTGTGGAGTGCCCTGTTTGTCCCTCTGGCGGTGTGGCTATTAGTCGCTGACACATCCAGCATCAAGATAGAACACCATGGCACATAGCAGTGGCCAAGCTAAGTTCAAAAATGAAGTTCCAAGTACTAGTGCTTCCTTTCAAAGTTGGGAAATCCTCAGTCAACCTCTCTTAAGTTTTGAGGACCATCTCTTTACTATAAAATAGAGGTAGTGATATGCCTATGCACAATGAATGCACCTATATGTCTATTGACATGTATGTGTCTATTGTGTATTTTAAAGTGCCACGTGATACGGCGAGAGCAAAACAGAGTGACCTAGCCCATGCAGTTGTGGAGCTCTTTCCTGAGTTATGAGCTATGAACTGTTCGAAAAAATTCGACCAAATGAATTTCTGCATTCAGAGAATGACAGCAAGAATAGAAATAAATCGAGGTGCACTAGAAGGGGGATTCATTGTTAAGTAAAAGGGATCAGGGTTAATGATGAATAGAAAAATGAAAGATGCTGGCGTGATGGGGGTATCGGGAATCCTAGCACTGCAGGAAACTGAAGCAGAAGGATTGGAGGTTCAAGTCCAGCCAGGCAACTCAGACTGAGACTCTGCTTCAAAATTTTGAAAAATTAAAAAGGTCTGGGAGTGCAGTTCAGTGCAAAGATGCTTGGTCCAATCTCTGCTACCAGCAAAGGGGAGGGAGTGGGTGCAGCATACACCAGGGGTGCAGTAGGAATCAAATGCAAGGACCATGTACACTTACATTTTTAGTTTAATCTCGACCAGAAATTTTTTGAAGCTCTTTGCAGGGGAATCATATGTTTGATATTTTAAAAGCTCACTGTTGGGGGGCTGGGGATTTAGCTCAGCGGCAAAGCGCCTGCCTGGCAAGCGCAAGGTCATGAGTTCGGTTCCCGGTACCGGAGAAAAACCAAAAAAAAAAAAAAAAAAAAAAGCTCACTGTTGGGTGGAGACAGCATGGTGAGGGGTGAAGGACACCCTGAGGGGTGCCGGACAGAGAGGAGTTAGGGAGTTCTTTAGTGCTCCTAGCCCTGGCGAGGAAACATATGAATGGGTGCAGAGCACAGGTTCGAGAGGAACTAGCAGAACTCACAAAGACTGCAGTTGCTGGAGGTAGACGAAAGTGCAGAAGTGAGGATAGGTATTTTTTCTGGTTGGGTCAACATGTAAAGGTTGAAGACATTTGCTGAATAAGTCTGGAGATACATAGCCAGTTGGTAATAAATAATTTGCTGGATATCTTTAAGTAGCAGATTATATGAAAATTGAAGCCAGGCTTGGAAGGTTGCTAAAATGCTGAGGCTTCATTATTTGCCTAGTATAGAACTGATGTAACATATCAGAAATGTACAAGGAGAAAGAAATCAAATAACGAATATATTAATCTTTGACATCAAAGACACTTTTGTAATTTTTTCCACTGAGAAACTACAATACCCTGAACGGCACACACAGGACACCAATAAGCCTGCTACTGACATAGTTTTTTCTGATGTCATGTCCTGTGTGGGTGTCTGTATATTCTTGTATTTGCATGTGTGTTCACAGGAACATTTTCTCAACAGAAAATGAAATTTGAGCATTTTCAACCTGAGCAATTTAAGAATAGTAATTGTAAAATGTTCACATTCAAATAGAATTTTTCAATTATTAGGTGTGAGGCATTCTGTCTCATATTGCACTTTTACTGCAGAGTTTAGACCTATTAAAACACTTCTAGCCTCATAAACTTCCTAGATGAGTCATATAGCAGAATAAAATGCCAGGGGGCTACCACAAATCCAATGGGAATAAAACAGCATTTTTTATACCAAGAAGATTGTAATAAAACTATGACTATTGTACAATGACTTAAACACTAAAACATCTAAACCAATTGTTGGCCCGGCCCTAAGACTACTAGAAAAGTTCCCACACTTCATGCTTAGTGAAAAATCAGGCTATGTGTGGTCACCAGAAAATTCCTTCTGGTGTCGTATTATGCATTTTAGATGAATTATGAGACTCATTCTTTATAAGCATTTACCATCAGCCACCTAGAGTTTATGTCACATCATCAATCTAAGTTATAGGAGCATTTGAATTAGTTGGATTACATTAGCGAGCCTCATGATTAAAATTTAGGCATCAGGTTCTAGATTCTTTTGTTCTGATGATTGTTTAAATTAATTTTATCCATAAAGATCGTAGAGGCTGACTTTAGTACTACTTCTCCGGTGAATAAAATAAACACAATTTAAAAAAGAGAATGTTGCTGGAAAAACAGCAAGAACAGCATAATATATATATAAATGTAAAATTTAATACATATACACATTATACATATACACGCAGGGATACATGTGCACAAACATACACACACACATGTGCTAAGGCATGCAGTGAAAATCTGCTGGCTCACAAAAATGTGTGCAAAAGAGCCTCAATAGCGTGTAACCTATGGGCAGAAAAAGGAGAAAATCAGAAAGGAATACAGCATTTTAACGCTTGCTCAACTTCTCTTTAAACACAAATATACAGTAAGAAGAAGTGGTGAGTCACACTATAGAATAATTAAAATAATATACAGTGTGTGTCAATAGGATGAAACCAATATATTACGTACACATGCAACTTCTACTCTCTGTGTCTGCCACGTCCAAGAATTATACTTACAGTAAAAATAACCTAATTATATTTTTCTCTAAATGCCGTGTATTGTTCTAAGGAAATCATCAGTCTGTACCTGAAAAGGTATGCCGCCTGCACCATATATTTGATCTTTTAGTTAATTAGGTAATTCCAAATGACACACACCAAGAAAACAATGTAACCCAGAAGAAAAACTGAATTTGGAGCTAATCTCTTAAGGACTAATGAAATATATTTCCACTTAAGGGGGTAAAAAAATTGAAGGTTTTTTTTTTTTTCTAGATCAATGTATAAAAATTGGAAAGTGAACCCTGAGTTTATTAAGTTTTTTATTGGTATAAAGGGAAAGTGGAGCTCAAAGAAGTGGCTGGAGAGGTCCCATCCACCGCTGCTGGCCTAGGTAAAGGAGAAATCATTCACATGCAGATCTGCTTGATAAACAGGGCCCATGAAGTGTTTTTGTGTTTGTATTTTCCATCTATTCTCAGGAAGGCCAGCTATCAGTTGCCAAAATGAAGCACTGGAGCCTTGGTCTGTGCGTTTCCAGTGCAGTGTGCTGCGGTGGCGGGAGCACTCCCTGGCAGTGTGCCTAGACCTAAGTTTGGAGCCCGGGCTAGGACACATCGTCGCCGCCACCAGGAATGCTTTGCTGGAGATCGCCAGAGGAGGTTATCAAGAAGGATGGCGGTGTCTGTTGTCTGGAGTGGAAAGTAATAGATTAATGTGCTGTTTTAAAGTATGCCCTGCGCCCATACTCTGAAGCAATATGGAAATAAATCATTTGGGGGGAGCACAGAAGGAGATTCAGGAATTCCAGAGTGCAGGAGACAGAGCATGTAGGTTGCCAAGGCAACCGGGATGCTGATTAGTAAAAGAAGCATCATAACCTGTCTGCATAAATCTCCAGGCTCTTAGAAAGGAACTTTCAAGTAGGAAGTAAGCTGATTCCCTAGGTCTTCCCAAGGCTCACTCTTTAGATCTAAGTGGAGTTGCTTTTCACACTGGATCCCTTTCTTCAACTGGGGCAGTGTGTTTGTCCACCTCGGAAGAACAAATCAGTGCACAAATGTTTTAAAGCTCAAACTTCCCGTGCGATAAAGGAGCCCACAATCAAACTTGAAATCAATTTTAAAAGTGAAAAAAGATAAAGATCACACTTCAGTGAGATTCGACTAGGAAAACAGAAGGTGCTTTAAACTATCAGATGACTTTATATGTATCAGCTTCCCTCAAAATAGAAGGTCATGATTGAAGAGTGTATGTTACAGAATGCTGAGCAAGCGCAGCAAAATTACAATGTGAGTTGCAATAAACTTTGTTTCATTTTCTTGCAGTAAATATATATATATAATTTATGGCAATGCCTTATTGCTATAATAAATGTTTTCTGAGAAAATAGAGAAAACTGCTTAAGGAAAGGAAGCAATCGCGGAGATCTATCAGGCTTAAAACACACAGGAAGCATGGAGATGTGATACTGGAAAGAAAAGTACTTTTAAAAACATAACCAAGCCATAAAAATCACTTCCTGTAACGTGATGTATCATCATGTGTGAGAAAAATTGAGTGGCGGCCTCCTAAGATGTATATTCTGTCGGGAGTCGGAGCAAAGCAGTTCGTGAAAGTTAAATTCTTTAATGTACTTTTCCCACTCACTATGGTTCTGGAGTTTGGTACCAACTCCTGGCATTGTCTGGAAGTCTGATGAATTTACCGCAGCTGAGACTGAGAAATGACAGATTTTTATTCACAACCCGGTTTGAACATTCTTCGTGTGACATATTTTTTAGGAATCACTTTCCTGAGCTTCCCAGAAGGAACCCCGGAGTGAATTTCCCCGGTTATTGCTACTATCCATCTGACACAAAGAAAGCGAATTCGGATGTGATGAGGACATTTTTTTTCCCCTGAGACCAAACCAAAATTAACATTATGGCAGAAATAAAATTATTGTGAAGGTGACCAAGCCCCGTAGGAAAAAAAGAAAGAAAAAGAGAAAAGAATGGGACTCAGAGCAAAGCACGAAGCAATATCTGATAATGACGAGGTGCGAGTGATACTCCCTGGGCTCGAGATCCGCAGGCCTGAAGGACAGTGATTAGGTGTCACCCGTGCTGGTCGGGGGAAGCCCGCTCTTCTGGCAGATAGACTAAGACAGCAAGGTGCTGTCTGGGACTAGGAGTGCTGTCCTCCAGTGTGCAGGCTTGAGGATGACTGCGTCTGAGCTCCGGGACAAGGCTTGCATTCTGTGTCTTACCCAGGGGCTTCTGTGGACGAGCAGGGTCACTCATGGGTAGGCACCTTGTGTGCCATGTGGGAACACCGGTTTCCTTGTCTCCCTCTGTGTGCCCCACAGAGCCAGAAATTTTTGGTACCAAGTATCAAACTCAAGACCTTGCACTCGCCAGGAAAGCGCTGTGTGCCCGGCTAGAAGGATTTTGCTTAACAAAAACTGTTAATTTATCTTAGCTTTAGCATCATAAAATGGATGATGAAAACATCATAATTTTCTACCCTGTTACAATCATTCAGATGGACTTGAGTAGGACATTCCCTTAATTGTGTAACAGCAGTCTCAGTACTAATTGCTTTTGGAGGAGATCTTACAAAATCACATTCAACCTTCGCTCCTATATCCAGGGCCCTAGAGCTAGGGTTCTTGCAACAGCTCTGCACGTAAGAGCTTTCTCTGACAGTCATTTACTGTTCAAAAGGCTCAAACTGCTTTCCATGAGGGACATTAAAACAGTACATAATCAAAAGGGTTTGACGTCTTTTTGTGAAAGACAATTGTCCCTCCAACTTCCTTACCTCTTAAGGCAGATTTTTTTTTTCTTAGTAAGTGCTTCATGCTGGTTTTACTTTTTGTAGAATTGTGCATCACTCTGAGATATCTTAAGAGACCTTGAGAGGTGGGGATTGATATATTATCAGGCAAATTAAAAAGGAGGTGGAAATGAACTGGGTCAGATTAATTTTAGTTTTTGTTTGTAATATCTGATTAAGTTATTTTTAGCTAAAAAATGATAAAAGAATAAAGTGCTTTCATAAAGGGTAGCAGAGGGTTAGATTTCATCTGCCATTGTCTATTCTCCCTCAGGGAGTAAGTTGTTTTTGATTCACACATGTTCATAAAAACAAAGATCCTGCATTCTGTTCCTATTTTTAAAAGGCACCGTAATTCAGAGCACAATATCAGGGTCCTAGAAGGTGTTTACTTAGCAAAAACTATTGGTTTATCTTAACTTCATCATCTGGAATGATAGAAACATAAAATGGATGATGAAAATGTCATAATCTTCTACTGTCTTACAATCATTCCGGTGGATTTGAGTAGGACCTTCTCTTAATTGAGTAACACCATTCTCAGTACTCATTGCTTTTTGAGGAAATCTTACAAAATCACATTCAAATTTGAGTTATAAGGGATGCCCTATAGGTATTGGAATATTGCAGGCCTTCCCACAACGAGGGGTGACCCAGTGGGAGAGTGCCGTGGGGACCAGAAGCCAGTCAATTATCCTTTGGCTTGGCCAATGTCAACACATAAGTTAAAGCCTTCTCTGAGCTTGGTCATTGTCTGCTACCTTGTATTTTCTCCATAAACTCTCATTGTCTCTACCAAGGTTCACTTTTAAAGCAATTCTCAAACCATTCTTGCATCTGGTAATCTGAGCAATGTAGTTGAGGACAGCGATAGGCAACGTAACAACCACTGCTGATTTGTATTAATTTGTCTTGAGACCCTGTATCACTTTGAATGTTCTTGCTTTGATTTGTTTATGTTCGTGATACTGGTATGCTGCTACTGTTTTAATTTTTTGTTTGTTTTTTTCTCATATACTACTCTCTTTAAAATAAAAAAAAGCAATAAAAATATAAAGCAATTACCAGTTTCCTCTCACTCTCCCCTCTTTGTGTGACCAATTTCTGGTAACTTTTGGGTGTTCTGTTAACGTTCATCCTTTTTGACCTGTTGTTTTATGTCTTTTTTTCCCTATGCATTTTTAAAATTTTAGGAGGGCTTAGGGACTAAATATTATTGAAACATAAGTTCCACCTACCATGCGTCCTTAAAATTCCTAACTTTCTGTAATAAAAATAATAACTATCACATTTATATTATGTGTGTCATATCAAATCTGTTCTTTGCTTTTTCTGTCTTGATTATGCTGTGTGAAATATTTTGGGGGGGCATGACATTACATTTTTTCTTTCCAACACTTATTCTTTTCTTTATTGTTTCAGGATAAAATTAACTTCTCAAATCTCTTAAAATATTTAAATGATAAATTTACATGCAATTTGCTTTGTTTTGTGATGTGAACAAAGAATATAATGTGACATTGTTTGCTTGATTTTCCATACTGATATGTCTATTGTCGTATTCACTTCTACATAACGATTCTAATTCTGACCTATCTTCCCTTCTAGGGACTTGTGTATTGTATTTTATATTATAAAGAAATCATAAGCACACGCTATTCTCCAAAAGGCTTCTCTCTTGAACACAATGCTTTCTTGAAATCTTACAAACTTATTTAATCAATCTCACTGAACATTTTCAGTTAAGCTTGAAAAATGAAGTAGGTACAATATTTTTGAACACTGAATTTTATTTTACCTTTCTTAATTGAAAATGAATTTCAAGTAGGATAGACAAACAATAAAAATTATGTAGTCAAATAATTTAAAAAATCTCTATTATCTCATATAGTAAATTAATAAATATTCTAAATTAAAACTATCTTCGTTCTGGGGCTGGGGATTTAGCTCAGCGGCAAAGTGCCTGCCTGGCAAGCGCAAGGTTGTGAGTTCGGTTCCCGGTACCTGAGAAAAACCAAAACAAAACAAAACAAAAAAAACTATGTTCCTTCTATGTCTCCTTTTTAATCTTCCCACCTCAGAAAGCAGATGTGGTCTCTTATTTCTATTTGATTTTTGTCTTGCTTAGTACCTCTCCTTCTTTTGAGAATCTCCAAAAGCTGCCATCTTGTTGGGGATGGATCTCTTTATGTCCTTAAGAATTGCATTGGTCTATTTCAGCACAGAGAAAATGGGATCAACACAATGTTAATGATATGCAGGCTTCAACCCTCGTTTATTTCCCAAAATTCTGGTAGATGCTTCCAGAAAGCTCTGACTAGTCATGTAGTTTTGCAAGCTGCATAATATCTGTGTTTTTGTCTTCTTATTCTTTTGCTAAAATAATTCTCCTCCCAAGGGGAAAATAAATGAATCACTTAAACTTTCTAGATTAAAGAGGAAAATGTTCCTTTAGTACCTAACATGGCATTGCTTCTTCCTCCGTGAATGAGACTCATGTTGCTGCGAGAATCAAATGAGATAAGTGGTGGAAAATGTGGATAAGATTTTGAAGCAGATTGTGAGGATGTGAACAATTATTTTAGATTATTAATAATTTAACTAAGTTAGAAGCCAAAGTACATAAATTTTGATGGGGTGTATGAAATGGGCCCATTTACAGACGGTTTTGAAAACCAAAGGAGAGACGTCTATTAGGCTGAGAACAGATTAGAGCAGCATGCTTTTCTGTTTATTTTTTCAGAACCATAAAAATACCATCACTATCATTCCTAGAGAGGAATGTGTATTTGCTCCCCATCATGCTGACTGTGGATAAGCTCTCAGATCATCCCCAGAGGTAGCATCATTATTCCTCTTTTATAAATGAAGAAACTAAAGTGTTGAAATTTTAATGAACTGGCTCAAATTTCCCAAGCTTGCTAGCAGTTATCGTGTATAGAAATCCATGAATCTTTCCTCAGAGTCTGTAGTCTTAAGTACTGTTTTATTCTGCTTTCTCTTTGGCAGTGCAGAAACTGAGAGAAGACCAGTCAGGGATAACGTGGAAATGTGTACATGTTAGCATATGCATGCGGCCCAGCAAGCCTAAGTATACTGGTGCTTGGGGTGAAGACGAGATGCATATGGTAAACACTGGCAAGTTCTACTGATATACTTCATCAGATTCATGAAGCAAAGAGATAAACATAAGGGGAACTTTAATACTATGTTTCTACAGTGATGATGGCTTTATTGCGTAAGATAAGGAAGTTAAAAGTAAATTCACGGGGTTGAATTGTTTATCCATTAATTTGTGTTTTCAGTGGGAATTCTAAGTGACAATTCCTTTGGGGCAAGGTTGACAAAGAATCCAGACACAGAGATAAGTTTTCATACCATTGGCTTGGAGGGAACAGTCAAATATAGGAACATATGTTGGGGCACATCTTTAATTCCAGCCACTGTGGAGGCTGAGGCAGCAGGATCACAAGTTCAAGGCTAGTCTGGGCAACATAGTGAGAACATATCTGAAAATAAAGGACAAATGGCTAGAGATCTATCTCAGTGGAACAACACTTGCCTACTGTGTGGGACACGCTGGATTCTGTCGTCAGTACTGAAAAATAAATTTAAAAATTAAAATAAGGTCTGTGTGTGTGTGTGTGTGTGTGTGTGTATGTAAGTGTGTGTGTTAGGGAGTGTGTATGAGTGTGAGTCTGTGTGTGAGTGTGTGTGAGTATGTACATGAGTGTGTGTGTGTCTGTGTGTGTGAGTGTGTGTCTGTGTATGAGTGTGTGAGTATGTATAAAAGTGTGTGTGTGTGAGTCTGTGTGTATGTGAGTGTGTGTGAGTGGGAGTGGGAGTGTAGTTCTCCAGGTGGAAATAGTGGACACAAAACATAGGAGAACCAACACCTAAACGTTGGTAAGCTCCCTTTCTGAGACACAGGAAGAGAACCAAGAGTCTCTCCATCCTGGGAAGAGTGGGAAAGACATATTTTCATGAAAACTGCCTCATCCACCCTTGCTGCTTGTGCCCGACACTGCTGTCCCAAGTCCTTTTAGGAGTGCGTGTTGTGTGACTAAGCCTCTATTTCTCATTTCTTGGCGGTGGGACCTGCCTAGCTGAGTGTGTGTGGCAGCGCACAGTGACCCTTGTGTTGCTGAGCAGAGCATCCCTGTGATGATCCTATCAGAGCTGGAGGCCTTCGCATCAACGTTCATGAATTTTGTTGAATGCACGGCTATTTTAAGCATGCACATATTTATTTAAAGATGCGATCTCCTTATGAATTTAGTATCTGAGTACACATCCAAAGTAAGCTGTTTATACTTTGTACATCCCTGTCAACACATTTGATATTTTTTATACTGTGATTTTTTTTTTAAAGTTGAACAGATATTTTGAGTTCTCTATTCTCTGGGAAAGGAAACTACAAACATAGAATACTGGAAGAGTACTCTTTATTAAATATGAGGTTATTGCTACATTCATGATGACATTTAGATGTTTTTAAATAAAGTGCTGGCCCCTTGTCTATGAGGTGGTACACGAACATGGATGACTAGTTCCCACTCCCAAATAAAAGCTGGGGTGCAGGGAGGAACGGGAGTATCTGTTCTAAGCAATCTGATCAAAAATAATAAAGTACAAATAACGACAAGAGGAAAACGGACAAAGTAACAATTACAGACTCTTCACCTGTCACAATTTAAAACTATATCAGTGTGTTCGTTTGAGGCTTATTTTACAGGGGGAACAATATAATATAGGACACATTTTATACGATTATTTACAATAGTCCCCCAAAGAATGGTATACAAAGAGAGTGCAGGAAATCTGTCCACAAACTATGGATCAAGGAATCCAGCCAAGGGCCTGGATCCCAAGCTAATGTCCTGCATGAGTCCAGCTGAATACTTAGAGCCCATAACCGTGCCTCCCACAAACCCAAATCCAGAGCCCATAACAATATCTCATGCAGGCCTGTTTCACAGATCTGCACTATGAAGGCCCAAAGGTCAGTACTGAAAGCTAGAAAGTCTGTCGGGATGAAGGATCTGTGCTAGCAGGCTGAGGGATCTGCACTGGTGCCAGGAAGCAACACTCAGAAGAACCAGAGCTCCCCCGAAAGGTACCACAGCCATCCTTGACAACAGTGAGGTCCCGAGCTCCTCCGATGATCAAGATGGCCGCGTTCCCATCAGGGAAGCCAAAGCAGCAAGTTTCTCCAGGAGACCGGCCGCCTCCTTCTTCCCCTCTGGAGCCAGCGATGCTCAGAGTGAGGACCAGAGTTCCCCCAAAGTGAATCAAAGCCATTCTCAGGGCCAACAAGGTCGTGTGCTTCTTGGGTGATAAAAACAACCAAGTTTAGGGGCCAGGGATTTAGCTCAGGGGCACAGTGCTTGCCTGGCAAGCAGGTCCTGAGTTCTATTCCAGGTACCAAAACAAAAAAAAAAGAAAACAGCCAAGTTCATCAGGAAAGCCAGCATGATGAGCTCCTCCAAAACAACCAACTCCTTACAGCTTTACTAACTCCCAACAGCCTCTCTGATTCCCAAAAGCCTACTTCTTCTTCTCCAGGTCTGCCTCTTATGCTGCTGGCAAAAGTCTTCAGGTGGGCCTCCCACACCCACCACCACGCTTACTCAGTTCAGCTGGGCATTATAAATTGATCACCAGCTGTCAACCCACCATAATCAGTTAAAATAGGGAGCAATGAAGAGAAAAATGCACAAAATTAAACATGATCAATAAGAGAATAGTATACAAGAAATCGATTCAATACACAGAATCTGTATTTAAGCACATAGATTGATCTCAGAAACAAAATATTGGTTCAAAGTAATAAGACTATATTTATCAGCCAAATGAGATGGTGCACGCCTATAATCCCAGCACTCAGGAGGCTGACGCAGGAGGAGTACTGCAAGTTCAAGGCCAGCTTGGGCTACATAGTGAGTTCAGGATCAGCCTGAACTTCTTTTTGAGCTGCTGTCTCAAAAAAAGAAAGATTATATTTATGTTTCATGGTAAGAATTAGATGAGTAAATGTTACCAAAAAGAAATATTTTGAAAAACATACAAACTCTTTTTAACCAAAGCAATGGAATTTGTGTAGGAAGGACATAGTTTAAGTATTTCAAGGGTGAGTTTTATGGTAGGTGGGACCTGTTTAGCTTATATTATGCATGGCCAGGACACCTGTGTTTTTGGGAAAGACCATAGGATGAGAAATATAGAAAAAAAAGGAGGCAATCAAATCAAATAAACGACCTTCCCAATCTGGACTGATGGTGGTCTGACACACAGTAGAGCCCAGTGGGGCACCCAGCGGTCCTTCGGGAAATCAGTCTCTTCATAAAACCCAGGCACACACACACACCCTTTATCTTATACTCCTTCTTAGAAACTTTGTTCCCTCATTTTATATTCTGTATAGAAACCTATGCTGAGACATCTAGGCTTATTTAAAGAAATAAGGACTCAATTGTATGGCTCTTTTTAATGAAATTTCTTTAAGATTTTCACCAAGCCAGGAAAAGGCTCATTATAGAAAACTGTGTGATATCATTTCCCCAAGTTACGAGACATGCTGTTCTCAATGCAGATAATTTGGGAGCCATTGGTGTTCTGGAAGGTGAAGGGACAGGCCTCTTTTTTTTTTTCAGTCTTTGGCTGGTCTGTCCTCAAGTTGTAAGTAAATATAGGAGGATTTAGGAAGTGCTAAACCATCATGTACTCAATCCTTGTGTGTCAGTTCTGTGGAGGTAAAAAATGGTAATCCCCAAACACTTCAGTTCTCCTGGGCCCAGAGGATGACTACAACCCGGATCCTGGAACAGGGTCTCCAGGGCTTGCTAAGAGAACATAGAGATCTGCTGGCCGATGAGCAGCAGTGTACATCCTCTGAGCCCTTCACTTTTTGTTAGGTGTGAGTCAAAGCTCAGTATTATTTGAAATAGAAAAGTCACGAATCTTAATGCATAATTAGAAAGAAAAAAAACCCTTCCTGTCCTCTTTCTGGTTATTCTCCATCACGATATAAAATATTCTATTTTTTTCTTAGAGGTTTCCAGGCTTAAAATTATTATTAATCCTTCCTAAATGGGACACTTAATCACTAAGAAAAATGGCATTAAACGCTTCACCAGCATTGTTCTGTAACTGTAATTATAAATAGATGATTTTGTTTTCAGAAAACACCTACGTGCTTTTCTAGGACTTGCCTGTGAAAGCAAGAAAAAGTCTACCTTTTAAGTGACACTGAGGAAGGTTTGTCATGACAGTCTACGCCCTGGGAGATCACATGACGAGTAGCAGCAGTGAGGAGATCTTATCCCAGGGCTTTTTGCTCCTTTACAGGTTAAAGGGGTGAGATGGCTTCCCTCAGACCCAGGCCTCTCTATCTCCTGTCCCTTTCCATTGTTTTACTTTTTCTTTTCTCTGTTTCTTCCCTAGTGTCCTCCATGTCCTCCATTCCCTTGAATAGGATCACATTCCCAGTGGGAGTAAGATACAAGTGCCTTCCTGAATCTTTTAAATTTTGCACTTTCCAGTGTAGGACAGTACCACACTGGTGGTACTGGAAAAAAAGTTATAAACCAAGTATTTCAAACTCTCCTAAATCCTGATCTCAAGGGTACTCACTACTCTAGTGATTACCATCCTGCATAACAAGCCCGATCTCACTTGCATAAGGAATTTATATTATTTTTCTTTATATACCTCAGATTTATTTCTCATGAAGTTACTACCTTAGTTTTATAGAAAACATTTGCCATCTACGTGCCCTGGAGCATGTGACAGATCTTTCCTCTGTGGAACAATGATAAAGGATACCACGACTGAATCTTTTTTTCCATCATCTGCTAATTTCTCCCTCGGTTTTGTAGAAACTGTGTGAAATCATTTCATAGTAGCCTTTCATGTCCAGGTGACATGGATGTGAAGAGACATTTTTTATTTTCATTTACTTATATTTTAGCTCATTTACAACTGGTTGCCAAGAACTGTCAATGCCCCCAACACTCTGTCACATGTATAATGTATGGGATGAGTCAGGTAGGCAGTTCAGACACGCAGTCAGCCCACGCCGCTTTTAATCTAGCCTGCATTCATGCATCATGCTACACTGGATTCTTGTGCATTTTACCAATGGCGAATGGGTCTTTATTTCCCATCTCTGAAAAATCTAGACGTTCATGTAAAGACAAAATGAATATATGGACCAACTCCCACAAATCCATTTCCTTAAGCACGAGGACAAGTACCTCACTGGATTTTGTAAAATGAAAATTGGAAGCCTGAAATATCGAGAAGACAGATCAAGACTAGAGTTACCATCCTTTGCTTTGCCTGTGGTTTCTCTACATGAACTGAAGTTACTAGCTCACCAACTGCGAGGGCAAATTAATTTAGATTACAATTGACATTTAGGTTTACAGAGGGGGAGAAAAAAAATCAATGGTATGCGAACACTGAAACCATAAATAGTAACAAGTGGAAATCCCAAACCTCAAATGCTTTTGAAGCAAGATGTAAAATCCTGCAAAAACATATGCAAAAGTATCATAGTCAAAATAATCATGGAATGTTTGTATATAGATTTTAACCCACAAGGACCATTATTGGATCTATGTTATTGTTATTCTAAAATTTCAATGTAATTTCTGGCACCGAAAAACATGCATGTGTTAAAGAGAAGAAAAATGTGCTTATTTTATTAGATATAATTATAAGGGAGAACAAAAAGACTTGGTGTTTTTTTTAAATGAATTCATCTCATTCACCATAATCAAAAGCCCAAAAATCTTCTAGCTTAAAAATGCATTTTTTCCCCTAAGATCAGGATACAGATTTGATGAATGTTCTTAAGTTAATCACCCATATAGGACTTCTTGAACGTTGCTCTGACATTGAGTGCTGTCTCAGTAACTTAATGTTATAAAACCTGGAAGGCATATTTATAGCCCAATCCAGATGGACCAAAACAAAGTACGATTATTCCTTCAAAAGTCGACCTTTGCATACAGATTAAAATGGATCGCTTCCAAGATTCAAATGGAGAAATGAACTCAGCTCTCCGATTGTCACGCATTCATTACAGCCCTATTGGACTTGGTTTTGGACAGTGCTAATTAGTGGCATGTCTGTGTTAAAAGTTGGACTCGTAGCCTGATTTGCAAAGTGGCAGCAGGAAGAGTTGTTATGAAGCTAATTACAGCTATCAGAGACGGTGCTATTTTAAACAGGCTGAGAATTAAGGGCTTTTACAGAGGCAAATGGAAATCATCTCACTGTTGACAATGAACATTCCCAACAAAGACAGGGATATATGTGTGTTTAGCCATTTCTACATTGAAACTATGCCAGTCTATTCCCTTGAAAAATTAAAGGAAACTCTTTCATTTTAATTTCCATTGGGAGTTAGGAGGTAGACAGAAATTTTTGTTCTCTTTTCTTCTTTTCATAAGTTGAACTATATATATATATGTGTGTATATATATATATACATATATATACATATACTCTTAGTTGTATTCTGTCATGTAATATATTATAATTTCATCATATTGTCATAATATAATATATATGAATATTAATTTTAAGTACTATGGTACCTTGATTCATGAGTTTTATTCTTTTCATATTCTGGTCACAAATGGAATTACAGGAGAACAGAGTCAAATTTCCCCATGAAGTCAATATTGGAAGTAATGAGTGAATTGGATTCAGTTCTTGTCCAGTTTGGTTTGTGGACAGAATTGTGGAAAGAATGAAGTTCATGAACCAAGGTACCATTCTATTATTTTATTCTCATATTGGCATATTTGCAGACTATATGTTCCTTTCTTTTTATTTCTTTCAATATCTTTAGTACCACTATGGGCTATGATTTTTTAATACATGTTGAGGATTCTAACTCACCGTTCAGGAAAGCTATCTCCCAGTATTTACACAGGTGTATCTGGAGCTCAGATAGATTAAAGCGTTTGCTCCAATTCTTAGTCCATTTGGGACATCTTAGAGCAACAATATCATGTGATTTCCAGCTCTTGATCCTTATTAGTTCTAGAAACTAAAACATTTTCCCATAAACCATCTCACGGCATAGCTACAAAATGAGTAGGTGTAAAACTAATGATGCTGGGATACACAGCAAATCTTGATCCCATGCATAAACCGGGAACCCAGGTTAGAGAAAGAGCAGAGTCTTATCATCAGCCGGTTGAGAGGAATTGAAATGGTTTAGTTTTCCAGTGACAGTTCCACCAGTGGGCTATGTAGAAACAGCTGTCATGTTATATAGTAGCTAACTGACCATATTCTTTATCTTTTCATGTTGTCATTTATTAACAGTTTTATTGTTGTGTTCGTGGTCTGTCCATTCAAGTAGGTCTTTTTTGATTCTGCACTCTAAATGCTTTGCTCTACTCCCTAAAAAACTATTTTAGTAGCTAGCTGCAGGTGGGAACTGGACCTGGGCAATCTTTTTCTGCCTTCTATGGATCCAGTCTTTCACAGTAAGGGTAAGGGTTAGGATGAATAGGAGAGAGAGGAGTTGGGGTGATTTTCCTTTGGGCCTTGCTTGGTCTTCTGACAGCTTGTGTATGGGCTTGCTGAGCCTGGGGGTGATTCAAGCTCATGTACTGGTGCCTCGGTTCACCATCACTTTGTTTGCCTACCATTTGGTTTGCAAACAGAAGCACTTGGCAAAATTTTGCTTTTGTTTGAGAACTCTGCACTGGATGACAAACATGACCCTGGCCATCTTTTCCAGGACCATGGAATGAATTAAGATCATGACCCGAGATACCACACTAGTTCGATCCTATTTAAGTTTACCAATGTTACCTGGATTCCTGCTATGTAAGAGCTTCTCAAAAAGTACTGATATGTAGAGACTATGAAGACATGGCCATGTGTTTATTGTAGTCAGAAACAGACAATTTTAATATTTTACTGATTTAAAATATGTCTGGTGAAGCAGTAATGTTGAATATAGCAGCATTTTAAACATAGCTTATACATAAGGAACTGTTATAATTGTGCTTCATATATATTAATATGCACTTATATTAGTTTTTGTTTTGGTAAAGTATAGATTCTGAATTCTTAGTTTCAGAGCCTTATATTCTACAGTTTTAAAAATGTTCTGCTAGTTCATGAAAGACGCTTTGCATTCCTAGAGCTGTTATAAATTACATTTCTTAGATTCCTCAGAAGGAAGCTGGGAATCTCAATGTAGGGTGAATATTATTTTCATGACATCTAACACCTACCATGAAGGAAAAAGATTATGACAGCATTTTATTTCAAGACTACTCATCATTTATTAAAAATCAAATACGATTGCATGTGGTGGTGCATGCCTATAGCCCCAGCTACTTGGAGGCTGAGGCAGGAGGCTCACAACTTCAAGGCCAGCCTGAACAAATAAGACCCTATCTCAAAATAAAATAAAAAAGCTCAGAAGTAGAGCACTTGCCTAGCATGTGCAAGGCTCTAATCCATAGCACTACAACACCACGAAAACAAAATAACAACACACACACACACAATAAATAAATAAATAAATAAATAAAAATACAGTGAATGTAAATGTCCAGATAGGTTAAGTCGTACTCATATTGTGAGGAGTAGGCGGCCCAGAGTCACAGGATGGAACCTGACAACTACAGTGACCTCACTCTTCAGTCTCAGGTCTTGACTTTCACCCTTTCAGCGGCTGCCGAGTGGTGTGCAGAGACATGAACTAACACCCACATGGCCGTGATGAATGGCCCCCGGGGTCACCTGACCACCCATCTGCTGCTGCAGCTGTCACACGCATTTCCTGGTCTCTGAAGTAACTTGAGGCACGCTGTTGTAAATCACGCTCTTGGCATTTGCCCTCATTTGATGCGAGAGAAACTTCCAAGAGTGCCTGATCCTCTTTTATTTTAGCTTTCAATTTTCTTAATCCTGCCCCTTGGCCTTGTTCATTCTGAGAACTGAAAGAGTCTGGCCTCACTGAGTGTAGCCACTCTGATCAAGTCACACCCCCACTTTTAGCATATGCATGAGTCCAGGAAGACTGAGGATTCTCTCCACAAGGCAGCTACCATTACTCAGTGGCAGATCTCTCCCCTGCTGTTCATAGAGTCTAAAGTCCAAGTTCATGGGTGGGTTTAGCCATTAAAAGATTTTACAATATGGAACAAAAAGGAGGAAAACTCAGAATAATTTAAGAGCTCTTCACACCACTTGAACTAAATACCCCCATCTTGCAATGCTAAGCTCTAAGGCAGTTAATTAAAACTTTCACCTTTTCAATCTGAGATGCCATTGAATCTCAGAATATCTCTTTCCCAGTGGAATTAATTTCAAGAGCTAAGAGGGGAAAAAGACAATAGAAATCATATTATCACCCAGGTTTGGTCTTTTTTTTTCTAAATTCAATACAGATTTTTACTCCAAGAAGAAAATTTGAAAATAATTTAGTGAGTTGAAGAAAAATTTATAGCATGCCTCTGGAGAAAAAAAAATGATTTATCTGAGTTAGGAATTTTCAATGCGTAGCCCCAGTCCACTTCTGAAGTACATAGCTTCCAACAAACTTTTACCCAGTAACAGCTTCTTTGCTGTTGGAACTTTTTTATGGGGTTGAAAAGTATTCCATAATGCTTAGTGATCCTCAGTCAAACTTTCCTGATTGCCACTTTATGTAAACTACCTGAAGATTGAACCACCAATAAATCAAAATCCAATCCCTTTTTATAAGTGCCTGGACACTTCTATATTTCAACTTAGCTAGATCAATCACCTTTCTCAGCATTTTGCCTCTATCATTTCTAATACATTTAGCCTTCAGCCATGTCCTGGCTCTCACTTTTGGAAATGACCCTCCCACTCGGTCGTTTCTCATCTTTACTTTTCACGTTGCAGACTACTTCACAGAATGCACAGTTTACAAAGTTTTATTTACTCAGAGGAAAATACTCCTTGATGGAGCATCAAAACGTTTTGTTTTTAGAATATAACAAATCTTTATGCAGTTTTCTTCTTGGTTTCATTTGCTGTCACAGCCCTTCGGTAATCAGGTTAATATTTTATTACATAATCTACATTAAAACAACACTCAGATATGTGAGGAAATAGTTACATACATATTAGTGCAAATTTGGAATTATTGACTATCAGTCTTAAATTCATAACCTATGAAATAAAATACTAAGATCCCCAGAAAACACATTTTCATTCCTGAGAGTAGTCAAAGCTATTGTTTGAGGAGAATTGTTAGGTAAAGAAGGAGAATGAGAAGAATCTTGTTTGAACTCTGCTGCTGGAAAGTGGGGCATGCACCAGCAAGCTGAGAAGCAGTTCGGAAAGTTTTGGATAAGCGCTGGAATATTTGGAAATGAACTTATCAGTGGTTGCAGTGTGGGGAGCTTCATTTCCCAGAACAGCTTGAAGGCACCTGCCCACGCGGTTCCCATTGTCATCTGCAAAACACGCCAGAGATCCATCTGGGACCCATCCAGCACACGTGTGGCTTTGCCTCTGCCTTATGAAATCAAAGGCTTTCGCCTAACTACTGCAATAATTAATATAAATTTCAGAACTCTAGTAGAAAACTCTTCTCTCGTACTACAGCACGCAAATAAGAAACTCATTAGGTCGTGCACCTGTCAGAATTTTCTTTGATGATAAAATGGTAAAAGAAACAACAGCATGTATTGCGTTTCTTTTCTTGTAGTTAATGAAGTACCAAGAGTGGTGGATACAAAGATACTGGCCTGCTGGTGGAATGTTTTTTTCTTGGTTTGTTTTCTATTTTTTGGCTGAAGTTTTGAGAAATATGGAAGTTGAAGTTATGACTTTTTTAAGGACTCTATGTTTCAAAGATGTATTTCATTTTGGCAGACAGGATCGAATTTCACTACTAAGGCATTTTATAAGACTCACCACTAATATTCTAACAATCATTTTAACCTTCTCAGTCACTGGTAACCCAGATGAATCTTTGCTATTTCAAGGGGTTACACTTATGTAAGAGCAAGGGGACATTTGGAGAGCTCAGAATACGGCCGCTGCGCTCTGATGGCGTTTTAGCTGAACCACGAGGTGAGCCATGAGAGAGGCAGATGGGGAAGAAGACCTTCAGAGGAATAGCATCACTATAACTATGGCTTCAAGTTCAAGTCCCAGTTGGAGAATTTGGAAAGTGGATCAAGGATAGATTGGAGAAAAGTTCAGAAGAATGAATAATTAGAAGTGGTTTTAGGCACGATTTGGGAAGAAAAGCAGTGGTGACTGATTTTTAGTATGTTCTCTTTTCCTCTCTGTTCATTGTCACAGTGCCCACCTCTTTATTCTTCATAAGCAGAAAGTAGAAACGGGAAGTGTAAGAGGGAATGTTTGCCAGGGAGCAGGAGAGTTACCATCACCACTGCTCTTGGGGAGGTGGCAGGCGTGTTGGTGTAAATGTCTATGCCACCCCTTGGACTTCAAAGATGCCCCTGAAATACACTCTGGGTCAATTGCTGTACAAATGTATAGTTAGTCCTCTCTGAATCAACACATCACTCTACATTTCCTTTTGAGAGTTTGGTCCATCAAACAAGATAACAATATTTATTTTTATCTAAATAAGGAAGCTCATGTTCCTTTGTCTATTTAGGATCAATTTACTAGATCCAGTGATCACTTGGGTCTTCCTTGGAACTAAGATCTTTAATTCTATGGCTACTTATTCTGTTTATTCTCACTAATGTACATGAGTAACTTTTCTAAAATATTCATCTGATCTAAACGGTTATAATTCATTGCCTAAAGATGTATAAGATGTCATAAAAATTTTACAAGACTTGAATGGGCAAAAGTTCATTCAATTTCTTGTCTAGCACATCTTTTTGTCAAGTATCTTCAATGTTTCCTGGTTTTGAGTTCCTTAAAATTCTTTACTTATGCAATATTCATAACAGCACAAGTAGTTATTATCCATAAAATACAAATTTTCTCAGATTGAGAAGCAGCTGGTCATTATTTTGTGATATTAATTAAGATATATATTTGTTTCAGTATTTTCAATCATCTATATGTAATTTTCAAATTTTCCTTATACTTATTCAAATAGTATAGATTCTCTCCTTAAATAATTAGTTTAAATTACTTCTTTGATACGTTTTCATTTAATACTTGGTGAAGAACCATGATTTTACTGTATGAATACTCTTCAAGGGAGGAAATAGATACACTTTCTGGACTCACATCTTGTCACTATTTTCCAAGGAAGAAACAAAGAATGCAATTTTTCTTGGAATTCTTCTCTGTAACACCAATAAAGGTCACAGAAAGCAAAATTAAGAAGAATTTATTAAGACTGTTGTCAAGAAATAAGAGGAAAAACATGCAGAGAATAAATATAAAAGTTGGTTGTTAACATGACAGGACACATCCGTCAAGAGCTCAGTCAGTGATAGGATTCATGCATCTTAGGCCTGCCCACACTGTGAGTCAGCATTTCCCGTCTCACTTTCCCATTTTTCCAAGAAAGCAATTTCCAGTGAGTGGAAATTAGGTCTCTCAGAGTTGCTTTATGGCAGAAATTTAAAAATAAATCAGTTGATAGGTTTTTTAGTTGACAAATTTCTATATGAAAATAAATAACCAAATGTGTAAGAGAGAGAGAGATGGGAAGGGAACAAGTAGCGGGGAGGGGAGGAGGGAAGGCAAAAATATGAAATAGAAGAAAGAATTAAGGAATTGCCTCCCTGTCGCCCCATGTAATGTATCTTCCTGAGGGCAGTGGTGGAGGGGATGTAAACCTAGGAGATACCCTGAGTGAATGATAACCAAGAAAAGTGCCTTTGTTTTCTTTTCAGCCTTTGTACTAAGAGCTCTTGAGCAATTTCTGCCTTTACCTTGTTCATTAAAGAGTAACAATTTGTCATCAGACCCTTTTCACTGTCTTCTCTCAACTGCAGACCACTTGGCTGGACCATCCCCAAATTTCCAGTTGAGTCTTCTCTGAGATCAGGAGCTGCAACTTTTATCACTGAGCCATAAACACTTCTTGGCTTGTAGAATATTAGCTGCTAGTCGATTACTTACTACCTAGGTTAAAGTAATCAAAAAGCAAACAGAATATCCCTACATCCTCTGTAGAGACCTTAGAATATTTTGAGCATTCTCACCAATAGAAGTTTTTTTATGATTTTATGATCTCGAAAAATATTTCATTTGACTAAAATTTTCAAATGAGTCATTCTTATCCTCAGGCCACTCGACACGTCTTCAAACAACCCCATTTTGAGCACAAGGGTATACGTGGAAGTGTGTGGTGGACTGTTCCTGTGAAAGCTTTCTTTCGAAAAAAATACACTAGTTTGTTCCTGGAAGAGACAGGTTCAAGTGTTCTGATCCACGTGGGAAAAGAAAACACCAGACTAATAATCCAGTTCCTACTGCTTTTCTCATTGGTTGTTGAGGGGGCCTCATTGAGAATTTCGACCACTTTTTCACACTTGAACTTAAAGGTGAAAAGTAAAACTTTAGCACGTAACAAGAAGCTAAGATGACAATTAAGATTCTCAGTAAAAAACAAACAAAAGTATCTTCACTGCTTTTAAGCTATTTACTATAAATTATTTTACAGACTGAAGAAAATCTAATAGCAAATCCAAAAAAATTATAGGTTTTCAGGGTTTTATATGTCTTTTTTTCTCAAAACCAACAATATTATTAGTGGTTTGCAAAAAAGTCTGGGAAAAATACGAAAAGAATATCAAATCAGCAGTAATTCTACTATTTGGATTTAGTTACTGTTGAGATTTATGTCATCCAAGAGTAATTTAAGTACAAATACACATTGTATATTTTAGCATTTTCGTTTTTTCTTTTAAAGAGAAAAAAATATCTCTCTCTTGTCTAATTGCTGTGGCTAATGTTTCCAGAACTCTGTTGAATAGGAGTGGTGACAGTGGACATCCTTGTCTTGTTCCTAATTTTAAAGTGAAAGCTTTCCGTTTTTGTCCATTTAGTATGACGTTAGCTGTTGTTAATTTTCAATCACCCTGTTTGAAATTCTGTATTGCTTGTATTGTTTTTCTGTTATTTTGTAAATGTGTGTGTGTTTGTTAATAAGTTTTCATTCTTTTATCTTTAAAATAAAAAAAGAAAAAGAAAAAATAAATAAATTAGTGAAGCAGTTTTGTAAAGAACTTTATAAATAAGTATCAAACAAAATTTAAATATGTTTCCAGAGTTTTACTCTGAAGGAATAGTTATTTTTCCATAATGAAGAAATAGTTTTAAATGCAAGAAAATATATAAAGTGTTATGTGAATTTTTCTTTGTAAAATAAAACCACGATAGTTAAATATTTAAAAAAAGAAAAACGATGCAAAATTTTTAAACAAGATGATAGGAAATTAACAAGGGTAGTTATACTTGTTATCTTTAAAGTAGTTGCTCAGATTACCAGATATAGGCATGCCAAATTAATCAAACAGTATAAGCACTAAGTGTTCTTTTCAATGAATTAATAGGAAATATCTTAGCTGCTTTGTGTGTATATATATATATTTTTTCCCCCCCTTTCTGCTTTTCTCCTTTGGATAAAAAAGATGTAGTATTTTTATACAATGGTGTATTACTTATCCATAAAGAAAGATAAACTACAGGCTTTTAGGTAAATGGATGCAACATTCTTAATAATGTGTTATAAATATTTTTTCACAGATGAAAAAAAAATCTGTGAAATGTCATGTTTTTGAGTTTTTTTGAGCCAGGGTCTTGCTGTGTAGTTCAGGCTGACCCTGAACTCACTGTGTAGTCGAGGCTGGCCTGGAACTCACAACGATCCTCAGTTTCTCAGTGTGGAGATTATAGGCATGTGCCACCACACACAGTCAAATGTGAAATATAATTTTTGAAAGCTGCATAGATTTTTTCAGATAAGTCATCCTCTTGCTTGATTAATTTGGATCCCATTTATTAAATGTGTACTTTTCCTTTAGTAAGTAATTATGAAGAATACTTTATTGAACATTCCTATTGTCTGTTTAAATCAGTCTTGCACTGATCTATGTTTCGTCATGATATAAAATTGCTTCATCAAAAGTTATCCTGTTGCATCTTAAAATCTTAAACAATTAAGAAAGTTCTGCAACTTTAGTTTTCAAAGTGTTTTAAGATACCTCCTACGGAATGGGGTAATCATTTCTTACTTTATAGTCCATGGGTCCATCCTGCTAAATCACCTACTAATATTATCACGTGGTTTATGGCTTCACCAACAGAGTTACAGAATGATGAACAGGTGAACATTATTCTTGATTATCAAATACATATTAAGCATATTATATGCTGTTAAATTTTATAAGTAACATTTTGAAAAGTAATTTGTGATAAAATTAAATTGCTATGAAGAGTTTATAACTACAATGTAAAATTATTTATCATTCAAGTTCCATGACAAGGATTATTTCTACTTTGTTTTTAAAGACAGAGTCTGGCTATGTAGTTCAGCCTGGCCTTGGACTCACTGGGTAGCCCAGGGCAGCCTTGAACTCTCAAGATTCTCCTGCCTCAGTCTCTCAAACACTGACATTACAGGCATCAACCACCGTGCCTGGTTCAAAACTTGTTCTTTTAAAAATCTTGAACTGAATTCTTTCAGTTTAACTTTGAGCATGGGAAGTTGAATCTGAAACAAAAACTCATTTGTAGATGATATATTTAACAAGAAAAAAAGACACAAGAAGGAGAAGACATGGGAAAGAGAAAGAGAAGGACAAGAAAGAAACAGAATAGGAGGAGAAGGCAGAAAAGGACTCAGAAGAGAGCCTAAAACAGTGATAACGAAACCTTTTTTGTTCTCACTGTGGAGAAATCAAGTGCCCCTCCTTCCTTCCTTTCTTCAGCTCCTCCCATTTCTGCAAAAATTGTATTCTCATATGGAGTAGCAAATAGCTCCTTTAGGGAAAAATGCAATTAAATGCTGAGAGAACGAAGCAAACAGAATGCAAGTCTAAGAGTTATCCAGGGTCATCTCAACAGTCACCAGACAACTGCAGAGTGCTGTAATTACCAGCAAATTACAACCAGGATGCTGCCTCACAAGCATGGTGACTCCTCATACACAGGCAGGGACAAACCATGGTCTAAGGAACCTACAAGCATCATGAGAACTTACTTTCACAGAGCTTAGCTTTGGAATATTGCTTTTAAAGTTCTAGCTTCAGGAAATGTTTGGCAATTCCTGTGTGTGTGTGTGTGTGTGTGTGTGTGTACGCATGCATGCACTTGCATGTGCAGGTATTTTTGAGGTCTAAGGATGCCACAGATACTGAATATGTGCCCTTTGCCATCTGAGGATTTAGTTGGCTAAAGATTTGGTGTTACCGCCAATATAAGAAGATCTGGTTATCACCACTTCACTTCATAAGTAACTCAATTTGCATTTGTTTGTAAAACGTCGCTAAGGACATTCAGTTATAGAATCTATGGTGGTAAGTGAGTGCTGCTGAGACCTATCCTTTGGATTTGTGATACCCAATTATGAAAGCAAACAGGAGTCATGGATAAGCAGCTACAGATTGGAGAAAATTACTGTCCATGTCCACCAAAGGCTGTGATTGGTGTTGGTGTGACCATTTCACTCCCTTCAGGGATTGGAGTGGAAGATATGACACAGATATGTTTCTGACAGACTTTTAATTCAGGTCTTCAAAATAGAACTGTTCTAACCTAGTATAGAATATTTACTTCTTGAGATAGTCTTGCCTAAATCTGAAAAAATTCTAATTTAAAGATTCTCAATAAGACCAACTCCAAAAGGAAAAGAGAAATCGACAATGGTTGTTGTATTATTTATTGGTATCTTCAAAGTAGTTGCTCAGGTTACCAGATATAGGATGCAAGATTGATCAAACAATTAAACATTAACTATTCTTTTCAATAAATCAATAGGATTAGTAGTACAATTATCTTAGCTATCTTGTATACATATATATTTTTCCTTTCCTTCTTTATTTCTTTTTTCCTTTCCCTCATCCCAGTTGTTCTTTCATTTTGAGCAGTTTCTTTCCCTTGCACAATATCCGTTGTACCTTTTTATTTACTCTTTCAAGTTCTTACACTAAGGAGACAATACAGTGTTTAGATATGCAGGTCTGATTTATTTCACTTATGAGTACGGTCTCTAGTAGCTTTGTTTCTGTTCTTTTCTCTTTAAAACAACAAAAAAAAACTACATTAATATTCACTAGCTAAGAATAAAGCAGATAATAGAGCAAAACAAAACAAAAGGGAGAGTAATAATCAATATGAAAAATTAAAATAGAGAAACCATTGGTATACCGGGATTTAAAATAAGTTTCTGTTGACAAGTACCAAAAAAGGAATTGTAAATCTCATGACGTCAACACAACTCCTTAACTTTTATTTAAAAACAAAAGTTTCTCCAAGATTTCAGACTTCAGTCACTAAGCAAGATGAATAATGAGTGGACGGCCCGAGGAGCCCTTCAGCAGTCTCCACAATGTCCGGGACTCCATCTGTATTCCAGGACTCTTAGCGGCCAGGCCGGCAAGGCCAAGCACTTACTGAATTTGCAGTTGGTATGTTGGAGGAGTCATCACTATTTGCACAGTCTGGTGTCAGGGGCAGCCGTGTCAACCAAGCACATTTTCTGTGAGAATCTACTAGCGGAGCCTAAATGAAACACAAAGAATGAGGTCACCTATTTCAACATTGTCATTGCAGCTATGATGGAGTTCCTTTCATACATGTCCCAAATTTTCACTGAGATAACAAGAAAAGCTCTGGGTGTCTTAGTTTTTACAAATTCCTGTCCCTAAATATCAAAGCCATAATGACAAAGTGCAAAATAAATGCAATGGATACACTGAAAAATGGTAGACAATCACATCGCAATTAGTAATTCACCCAAGGGAACCTGCTGAGGCCAAACACACAAAGGAAGGCTGGTGTTATCTATGCAGAGTAGTAAGAGGAGCTCACACAAACCCAGCACAGGGTACCAGTTGTCTTTTCCATGTCTTTCTAGCTTGAAAACTGGTAACCAAAGTGGAGGGGTGGGGGAGGTACAAAAACGATTTTTGGAAGGCGTCATCCTGCAGGGCTTGTAAGAAAAACTATTTAACTGTATCTTTAACATAAAAACTATTCAGACCTATTAAAACAAATAAAAGCGATGTAGATACATTTTAAAGCAATCAACTATGTATTGAGGAAAATTATAAACAAATTTCTGCAATTAGATCTTTGTTTTTTTCTTCAAATGTGTATTTGTGGTATTGGAGATTAAACACAGGAACTTTACACCAAAGTATATCTCCAAAACTTTTTGCTTTATTTATTTATTTAGAGACCGGGTGTTGCTAATTCGCTGAGTTGCCCAGGTTGGGCTTAAGCTTATGGTCCTCCTGCCTCACCCTCCCGGAGTTCTGAGATCACTGGTGTGCGCCGTCATACCTCGCTTCATCATCTTCCCCTGGGCCTTTGAGCCTACCTCTTCACCTTGCACCTGCCCGCAGAGGCATTCATGTCCCCCAGGCTTGGTCATTTGTGCTTTCAGAGCCACTGTCTTCACGTCTCCTTACTGGGAATAACATTACCAGGAGTTCTAAAATTGCTCAGCTATGAATGTAAAGGCTACTTCATGCACTTGCCTAGCTTCCTGTCCCACAGGCCAAAGCAAGGCTTCCCAAATGGAAGAATGATTTCCCGCTCTTCTTGTTTGCAATAAACTTGAAGTTTCCCTCGCTCTGTGTCTCTCTCTTCCCATAATTCTATATAAACCTATAACACACACACACACACACACACACACACACAGCAGAATTTCCCAAAGGAAATATGTTTTACCCATTGCTTGCATTCTGTTTTTTGTTTCTACATCTCCCCATATATTTTAGGAAGAATTTGATTTTTTTAGCATAAGGAGCAGATCTAAAGTAATAGAATCTTTCTGAATTCTTAAGAAAAGTGAAATTTTTCTATACCATCCAAAATACTACATCAGAATCACTCTGATAGGTCTTAGAAGCATCTTAAGCAAGCATTCTCATATGATTTTTTAAATGCTAAATTTAAGACTAATTAACTGCACCCATGCAGATTTATGGGTTAATTGACTTTTTACAGTCATTCTTTATTGTTAAAAAAGAAAGCACCAGTACACATTGTTCTTACAATCATTAGTGCATGCACGTGTACATTTTTCACAGGGAGATGAAGAACACATCTGAAACAATGCTTTGTGACCTGGATTGCCCTGCAGATTAGGAACATTGCAATAATTGTACGATGAATGGGCAGCATCTGCCACTGCCAGTTACTGTATAGATATTCTAACATGTTTTATCTCTCATATCGTAATACAATATTTATTAAACATTACATGCATTGCTTTGAAGCAAGAATAAATCACATAATGCACAAGAACTCTATGGTAGAAGAGTTAATATCTTAAAGCCTTCATGGACTAAAAATGATGTTTTCTGCATGGTGATTGCTAATGCTGTGATAACTAGTGAAGTGACGGTGCTATTGGAAAAAAAATCCTTCTTCCTTACAGTCTTGTATTCGAATCAATATTTCTGAATTTACAGTTCAAACTAATTTCCTTTCTGAATGTAAAATTACTCTATATAAAATTTTGACATAATTGTAACATTACAAAGAAGTACAAACATTCCTTGGGATCATTAGCTTTAAGTTCCAGTAGCTATGCAATTACATGGTTAATATTCTAACAGAATATAATAAGTTACAGGCCTGGGACAATCAGAGCTATCTTAGTAATTATTTCCCTTCAAACATATTTATTCTCTTAAAAGTTTTTTTTTTTATTTTAAGGATAATAAAAATAATTTTAAAAAACATTAGAAACGATACTGAAATTCACTAAACAAGATGATAGACAACAGACTATGAATTTGGACTGTTATGATACATGTTTTTTGGAGTTAATCACTGTGATTAAGAAAGTAGAATTGTGCTTGAAGGTTCTTGTCAGGCACAGTATTCAAACCAGGAGGTTTGAATCAATTGCAGTTTCCCAGAATCCATTCTGGTCATAAAATCAATTCAATAACACCAGACATGTCTGTTAGCCTTGTGACAAATGATATTAGATTGCTCACTGTAATGATGTCGATAAACTGTATTACACCTTCAATAGCTTTCAAACAATATAATTCAAGATTAAGCTTTGTGTCTATGCATATATTTAACATCTTTGTAAGGGATTTACTTGTGTATACTTAATAATATAACCTCTGAGTCCTTCTGACACTACATCATAACCACAGTCTAGTTGTCCACTTTTGGGCAAGGAGCTGTTGGGGTGCAGCCAGCTCTGTGACTATTTTGATGCAGTGAAAGAAGAGCCATCAGGATTTTCCTCTGAATCCCATAAGACCTCTAGAGCAGCTTCGCATCTGGTTTGTTCCTGTAAGTTGGATGAAAGGAAGTGCGGTTAACTCCTAAGGAGAGCACCAGCTTCCTGTGAGTGTGACCCAAGGAGCTCTCCAGTCTTGTGCATGATGAGTACCCCACGTTTGTTTCCAGGTTCTCCTGTTGTCACCTTAAATTCTTATTTCTTGAACAAAGAGCCAGGCATTTCCCCTTGCACTGGACCCTGTAGGTGACGTAGGCAATCTTGGTGAGTTTGTCATAAAGATTGAATTCAATAATTAACATAAATTGTGAGATCATCAAGCCAGACAGTATCTTTCTTACACGGTCTTCACAAAAACAGTAAAATGCCTTTACTCAGGGATTCGGCAAATTATTCCTCACTGCAGCACATTGAAATTCCTACTTAAAAAAAAACATCACATGCATTTTAAAGTTGTTCGTGTTCCTTCAGTGGAAAGCTGTTAGCAGGAAGCACTTTCAATGGCAAAAAGCAGAACAACAATAGATAGTTCAGCAGAAAAGGGATTTTTCCTCATCAACCCATTTTCCATGTGACAATTACACCCTAATCCTGGAAGGCACGCATTGTGTGGCATGAATGCACTGCCCTGTATGTGTGTAGAATGGTCCCATTATGAATTATCCTTTGGAGAACTGAGAGGAAAGAAAAGGCGAGAGATTTATATGATCTGAAGAGAAACCAGAGTATATAAGAATTGAGAAAATAATCACTCACGTCACTTCTGTGCTGGCTGGTCAGTGGAGGAGCTCAGTTAAGGTGGTGCCTAAAATGTTTGGAGCCAGGCAGAATCTCCTTGGGGTGAGGAAAAAGGCCTCCACACCTGCTCGTTTGCAGCTAGAGGAGTTGCACACATCAGAGCTGCCCAGAGCTGGGTATCCTGTCATGCATCCCCACCATGTCCCCCAAGTTGGAGGCCTGATCCCACCACCATTCGCTGGGGAGTGGATGTCACACATGGGCTGCTCGGCAGTGTGGCCTCCTTCAGAATCTGAGTCTCATGCTGCTCTTCCTACTGGTGCCATCTACGTCACAGACACATGGCCATGTTCCAGTGGAGGCCAGAGTGCTGAGTTTATGGCTTCCCCAGAAAGGAAGTATGGGTTGTGGATAGGAGCAGCCGAAATGCTATGGTCATGAAAAGATGTGCAGATGTGCAGTAGAGAAACCACTTTTCATTCTGTGGTTCCTAACTGAGGGGAAATTTGTCCCAGGAACTATGAGACAATGGCTGAAGACATGTGTGCACGTGTGTGTGTGTGTGTGTGTGTGTGTGTGTGTGTGTATGTAGTAGTGGGGATTGAACCCAAGGCCTGTGTACTGTCATACATCCTCAGCCATTATTTTTATTTTTATTTATTTTTATTTTGAGACAGGTTCCCACTAATTTGCCCAGGCTGGTCTCAAACATGTGATCCTCCTGTCTCAGCTTCACACCTTGCTGCAATTATAGGTGATGAAAACATTTGTGGTTGACACAACTCTGGGCAGAGAGACGCAGATAGGGTACTGGTATATGGGCAGAAAGCACAGAGATCCCACTATGAATCCTACAATGACCAAGTCAGCCCAGTCCCTCCTCTATCTGTAATGTCACTTTTATAAACTCTGCCTTAGTCTGTATTTCTGCAGGAATTACAACACATCTCCACATATAGAACAAGGGTGAAGACTAAGAACTTGCATTGACTTGGTGCTTATAGTGGTAGCAAATTACCCAGGATCTACATTTCCACGCAGTTATCCTCAGAGGAAGACGAGTGTGTGTTCTTCAGTCTGGAGTAACAAGCATAAAGATTTGCTAAACAATAAATTCTTAATTTTAGTGAGTGACTGTCTCCTAGGAAAACAGTTGGTCTTACTAGTTCTGAAAGGATGTAGATTTACCGATGGGGGAAAGTGGTAACATACTACATGTCAGATATTGTGCTAAGTGTGACTACACAGAATCTCACTGACACAACAAAACTCATCTGTAAGCCATGCTGAGCCTATGTTTAAAAAAAGCCCCAAATATACAAATTATCATGTTTACAGTGGAGAAGACATTTGAAATCAGAACTTGTAGAATTCCAAATATGCCATTTATCTTATCTCATTTTTTGATCATTTAAGCATGTTTTCTCTTATATGAGAAACCCAAATTATAAAGAAAGAGCAGAGAGAATTGGAAGTAGCAAGATAGATCTTTCTCAGAGCAAGAGATGGAGGGAGGGAGATGGAAGGAAAGGGGGTGAAAAGAGGAAATGGGACGCTCTATACGCAGGAACCAGCTCCACACAGCGTCAACATTAAAGACTGCAAACACAGACTAATCAAAGTAAATTTAAAAACAAAAAATAAATATTTGTGAGTGGCAAATAATAAGAAGTTTACCTTCAAGTTACCTGGAGACCTCACTGGGAAGATGAATATGTACTTAGGCCCTTTGAATTATTGTGGAATGACAGTGGAATCACTAGGTGTAAAGGGTCCTTACAGAAACGGACACAAACTTTAGGGTGAAGACAGGCTGGAGAAGGAGCAGCTGTCTCCTCCAAGATTTCAAGTAAAAAAACCACCAAAGGGGCCACAAATAGATGTCAGTGCAGACAGATGCAAAGTGCTGGCTTCTCAGCGGTTTTCTTGGTCCATTTGAAGGAATCTATTAAGTCACAAATGTCAGGGCTGTGAATATAGCTTGGTAGGGAGCACTTGATTAGGAGGTGAAAAACCCTGGGTGAAATTCCCATTATTTCAAACAATAAAAGAGGACCAATGGTTTAGAGGATGATGGAATAAAGCAGTAGCTTAATTCAAGTGTGAGATCCTGATTATCAAGATTTAGGAAGAAGCAAAATTTGAGGACGAATATGAGGAAAAGAGAGAAGGCAATAGTCTGAGCTGGCCTGTGCTGACATGGGTCACCTGGGGAGTGGGGACACAGGTCGCTGTGTGCAGCGTCACCTGGGCTGACCCCCATTCAGGAAAAGGTGACAAGCTGGGCTTCCCATGTAGCGTGTGAGGGGCAGGCAGGAGGCTGTTCCATACTCTCAGAGCCCTCTTCTTCCCTCCTTCAGGGAATATTTCTCCCCTAGTTTGCTTTAAGTGGAATCCTTGTAGACCAACATTGGAGACTTTTATACTGAAACTGCTATTTATTTTACCTTTTCCTTTACATGTGAGTTTAGCTGGTTATAAAGTGGTTGCTCTCCATATTCTTCCCCTTCAGTATTTGACAGTCTTACCTATGATATTGTTGCTCACGTGACACTGTTGATTTGAGTTCTTGTACTCCTTGCACAATCTGCTTTCTAAGTTTGAAAGATTTTTTTTGTTTCAGATATTTTGAAAAGTCATTCAAGGGTGGTGAAATGTTTATGTCTTTCGTTAGTAAGTCTATAAACTCATTCAGTATGAGATTCTAAGTGGTTATTTACATGCTAGGAACGCTTCACTCATTAGCATTCAAAATATGAGTTTTTGTCCTAAAGATACTAGGGTACAGAAGTCAGGGGTTTATGTTTCATGGGCGTTGGAGCATGTTCTGCCCATTCTATCCCCTTATATTTCTGCCTCTTTGTTCATGGGTCTTCTGGGAGAATACTTCAAACTGCGCTCTTTTTGCCTCACTTATTGAATAGCTTGGCCCTACATGTCAGCTGTTATTTTCATTCCACCTATCGCCTTTTTTATTTCAAGCAACATATTTATCAGCCTCAGAATCTTCTGATTGCTCTTAAATGGTTCCCTCTTTCACATTTTCAATACGAGTGTTTGTTTACTCAAAATATTTATAATCAGGCTTTATTTTTAAATTTATAATCTATCCACTTCACTAATTAGGCTTCCTGGGCTATGCATTGCACATTTATTTCCTTTTACATGGTAAATACACTGTAGATGTCTTATTAATTTTTCTGTTAAGCTCATATACCTTTCAAATGTCTACTGTCCCTTATTTATATCCCTAGGTATCCAGAAAGGTGTCCAGAGGTCAGGATCCAGGTAGGGATTCTGGCCAGACGGAAGTATGGAAGTGCCCCTTGAGAAGGAAGCTTCCGGAAGCTCCTGTATGTGGGAGCAGAAGAGGCGCATAGTAGCTGAGCCCTCACGGTGACGCCAGAGTTTCATTTCCATCCTGGACTGCCAGAGGTTCCAGAGGTTCTAAAGAGATAACTCCTTGCTTGCTTCCTATTCATTTCTCATCTAAATGGACTTTCTATACCAATTTACGATCTCTTTGTGACAGTATCTCTTGTACGATCCTCCAGCATCATGGGTTGACGTCCCCATAGGTCGCTTGATGCAGAGGGGAAACGTCACTGCTGTCCTTACCACCCAGCCCCCGCGTCCCCACAGCACTCCGTAGGGTCTTTGCACGCCTGCTCCCTGGTGCTGTATTCATGGATTGCTATGCTACCTCTGAGACTCAGTCATGCCCCAACTCTCCTTGGTGACTCTTCCACAACTAATTCAGGCAGCAATCTCGCCCCACCCCTGCACCCTGCCCCCACCTTCTCCAGAACTAGAGTTCTCCTCCATCAGTCTGATGGCCTGATTTCCCAAAATGCTGGTCTCCTTTTGTGACCTTAATGATAGTTCTAGAAACTTTTGTTAGATAAACTCAAGCGTTTCTCTTTATAAGTGCTATTCTTCTCTGGAGATGTGAAAATTACCTGTGATAATTGCACTTCAAGTTCTTTGAGACAATTATCAGGAGGCACTCTATTGTTTTCCTTTTAATTACCGAAAAACGTTGTACAAAGTATTTTGTTCATCACAAAATTTTGCAGTGGGTATGAATTTCTTAGGAAACCTGGATTATTAACTTTTTGCCTGCGTAGCATCTGACCTAAAGTTCAGGGTGCCCGGAAAGCTGTAACCTAAATAATGTCCTCTTTTCTAAAAGGCTGGAAAGGAAAGGGGCATGGTGCCATGGGCCTGGTAGATGTGAGTCTAAATTGCTGCTGAAGAGCTCAAGCAAAAGTTTGTGCTTGCAACACTTAGTTAACTATGCTAAGATAAAAGAGTAATGTTACTTGCCTTGAAATATTGTGAAAATATAATGCGTTAATATATGTGAAATATGGTACTTCGCAAGTATAACAATTTAATAAAATTTCAACATATGGCAGTGTTTACTGTAATTATAAACACTAATCTTATTTAGATACATGTATCATATCCAATTCTTATTCTTCACCTAATAAACTTCTAAGCTCAAGTCTGTGATTCTAAGATAATCTTGTCTATCCTGAATATTGCTGCCCAATTCCTCTTGCTGAAAAGCACTTTGATTACGTTAAGTTCTAGTTGGAAACTTTGATGGTACCAATTCTGAAGACGTTCTATGCCTGGCTCTTGTGAATATATGCGATTGTATTTCATCATACATATTGCTGCTTTTCAGGATCTGTTATTACAAGAAAACACCAACTGCAAAGCAGAAAACCACTTGTGAAAATCCAAGTTTAGTGCAAGAAAACACTGGTCTTCATGCTGAAATGACCGTAGTGATGAATAACTTCCTAAACCACCATTTTCAGTGAAATAAACACAAAGACATAGCTGGGGAAAAATCTCGTCTTGTTGCTCCTGAGTGGTGTGTCCTTCAGTGCTCTGATTTACACAAACTTCTGCCTGGGGACAGAATTCTATAATCTTCAGCTTCAAGTAATTTTTTTTTTTATTTTATTTTAAGGATAAAAGGAGGGAAACATTAACAGACATACAACATTTTACAACATATCACAAGCACAATACAGACAATACAAATTAAAACAACACTAAGATTCCACCTTACCCCAGTAAGAATGGCTAGCATTAAGAAATCAACCAATAACAAATGCTGGCGAGGCTGTGGAGAAATAGGAACCCTTCTCCACTGCTGGTGGGAATGCAGACTGGTGAAACCACTGTGGAAATCAGTTTGGAGATTCCTCCGAAAACTAGGTTTAGAGGTCCCATTCAACCCAGCTATCCCCCTGCTGGGTATTTTCCCAGAAGATCTAAAAGCTTCAAGTAATTTTGATTCCATAAAGCCTGTGACTTCTAACAACTACCTATTGGTTCTGCTTTCCTTCACGTAGATCACCAGAACTTGGATGTAACATCTAACATTTGGTCAAATCAGATCAAACACATTTAGAAAAATTGGCTTTGTTTTGTGTTTAAATTTTTATATAGGTAAAATGATCTAACAAGCACTTGTTTGTTTTGTTCTTGCTTTTCATATTTTCTTTTCCTAGGTTATTCACAGTAGTGATTTTTCACTACTAACAAAATAATTGCAACTCTGTATTATTTTTATGTTATTTTGTGTTATTGTTTTTAAACGTTCTTTTTTTTTTGATACTAGTTATTGAACTCAGGACCTCATGTTTGCCAGGCAAGCACTTGCGCCACTGAGCTATATCCCTGGCCCTAAACATTCTTGATTAAATGAAACACAAAAGTGAAATTATGGAGGGATAAGATAACTACTTGGGTTAATTTTTTTTTTTTTTCTGGTATTGGGAATTGAACTCATGACCTCACACTTGCCAGGCAGGCGCTGTGCCACTGAACTAAATCCCCAGGCCCTTGTGTTAAAATTTTTGTTTTAGTCAGCCTCAGAATGTGGTAGTTGTAAGTGGGCTTCAAACTATGTATGGATATCAGTCTACTGTGGCCTCAGACTGCCACACATGTTGAGGTAGAACATAAATCTCTAGCTAATCATGTTAAATGTATGTTATGTAAAAAGTAAAGGTTAGACTTTGAGGCATGTCTTTAGAAGTCTGTAACGGTAACAATAGCACCTTGAGACAGTAATGTGAACTGAAATAAATCAGCACATTTGTTTAAATATTGTATGGTTTTCCTCTTATACAAAAGCCACAAAGTATAATAAAGAGCAAAGTAAAAGATAACAGGAAACAGGGAAGGAGGTATTTTGTAAATGGAAAGGGACAGGACATACAAGCAAGTAAGATGCATTATGCACGTGTACCAACTGCATATGGCGAATGCAGTCATTATGTACCACAATCACGTACCAATAAAAAATACAATATTGAGGATGTACTATTGGTTAGTCATTGCATGGATTGCTAAGTTTACTAATATTTTCTCCCACGACATTGAGGCTTTACCAAGGATATAGCTAATGGGTCATGGAGCTGTCATCCCAGGGTGTCTGAACTTTAAAGTCTGAGTTCCTTCCAGCTGAGCAGGCAGATGAGGGTGGCTGACGCTCCCACATAGATTTTTCCAGAACACAGCTGCTTTTGAGTAGATTTACTTTTTGTAGTATAAAAAGGCAAATACAATTATTAAGTTGAATCCTTCACGATTTTGAGTGAAGATATTATTTACTGTGGAGATATTAAAGCAAAAGTCATAATTCTTTTGACAAACATGAAATATTGAAAGAACTGATTTAAATGAAGCTTTCCATCTGATTGTACATTTTTCTTCCTGAGCTTAATGTTTCATAAGGCCATAGACCCTGAATCTTTAATGTATTTATTATATAGTAACATTTCTCCATGCTTTAAGGAGAATTCCTTAAGGCAAAATGTCTTTTGAAATCTAATTTCAAATAATTGCAGTGTGCCACATCACGGGTGATGCATGGCATGTGCCAATCTCTGTGAAGCGGACAGGTAGAAAGCATGGATAGCTGCCCTATGCTTCCGTTTTCTTTTTGTTCTAGCGGCTAATGAAGTAAGGAAGAGGAGTTTGCAGACTGAAAATAGGTGTTCGGTCATCTTCTCATCCCTCTGATGGTATGGCATTTCCGTAAAACTGAAGTGGCTCATCCAGACTTTATCTGTCTTTTGGTTGTAGTGGGAAAGAAGAGATGTGAGTAGATTCTGTGAATGCTCTGGTTAAAATAAAACAGTGTAAAAGAATCAGAACAAAAATATATGCTTATTTCTCTTCTCTATTTTCTTCACTCTCTGATTTCAAAGTCTGTCAGGCATGTTTATGTAGGTATCATTAAATATTTAAATTAACTTGAAAAACTTTGCTAGGTATAATCTATTTTAAATCAGGCAAGTAAATAAAGGAGAACATATTCAAAGGTCTAGAGGCATGAGAGAATGCACAAACTGGAAGCAAGTTTTCCCATGGTACTTTTCAAACATTGATTGCATACAAATCTCCTGGTTTTATTACCAAAAAAGAGATAAAATATTCTGAACCAATAGGGCTTGTGTGGAACCCTGAGACTCTGCATTTCAAACAGCCTTCTGGAAATTCAGTTGATGTATGGTCCGTTCTTTGACTAGAAAGTATTTAGAGGAAGCAACTGATCTTTATTATCTTTCCACAGCCACAATCTAGATGAAGAACTGAAATGTGTTTACATTTTAGTAAAGTAAATATCTCTCCTCTTTCCTCCCGTGATCTCTATATTATTTTCACAGCTAGAACCTGGGTAATACAGTGGGTACTGTATTTCTGAAAATCACCCATTTTCTCCAGGATTTATTACATTTAGAAATTCATGGAGGAAGGTATCCTTTTTGTTATAGTGAAGTGGTAACTAGGTTCTATGAACTCCAGTGCCTCTCAGAAGTAGGCGGACACCATGAAGTTGGACAGAGTCTGACACAAGGTGACCTACATAGTTTGCTGTGGCATACCTTGCTCGAGGTGGCATTCCAGAACTCCCAGCATTGCGTGCCAGTGTCAGTCCAGTGTCTTTGGGTGCAGGCAAGAGTTTTACTTTGATTCCAGTTCAGAGATTATGGCAAAAGTTGGATTTAAGGTCACTCTTCTGATCATCTTACCTCCTGTGGCAAAGGTGTGGGAATTATATGGCTATAGCTAAGGACACTGTGAATTACCTTTATGTGAATCCAAAGGGAAGTTATCCTAGGTAAGTAGGCCTGCGTCAGACCGTCAGAGAACTAGGATGCCAGAGACCAACGCAGTGAGAGAAACGCATCCATTTGTCAGAAAGAAGCAGCAACTGTGATGTACAGAGAGCAAAACAGTAGGGCACCGGGGGCAGCCTTCCCTAGCTGAGAGACTCAGCCCTCTCACCAGAAAATCCTGAATTCTGTCACCTGCCTGTTAGTGTACAAAGAAGATATGCAGCCTCAGAGGGGATCAGAGCTGCAGGTTAGTGAGATTCGGAGCAGGGAAACCGCAGGACCCCATGCAGATGCTGACCCAAGGAAACAGAGATAACAGACATGCACTGCACTGAAACACTGTTAGGGATCACTGCGTAGGAATAGAATGCTATCCCGTGCAGCCTATCTGCTTATTGAAACTTCATTTGGAAATTATACACTGATCATAGCATCTGTGCCCTGCATACACACACATGTATGTGACAGGAGTCATGATAATAAAAGACTTCTTAAGATCACAGATTCCGTAACAGTTTTATTTAGGGTTTATTCTATTGGATCATGGACTCGCTGTGGCTTTAAATCTAGGGGAGCTTTGTGTTTCTCATCCACAAAATGACCGTTAGAAGTGGCTCATAGCACTATTGTGGGTCATGTCCTGCTGCAAAGCTGTGTCTGCTCAGGACCAAAGGTCCGCGTCTTTGCTTCCAGGCTCTCTTTGGCCAAAAGAAGAGGCAGCTGTGAGATGTGGATGGGGCTGGTAATACCCCTGATTCCCGCTCCTTTTCACACTCCACCAACCTCTCCTGGGACGCATCACCTAAATTCATCGTTCTACACTCACTCTGTCAGCTCACATCAGTCACCGAAAGAGGTGAAGGTCACCACTGCCCATTTGGTTCCAATTTCTCAGCAGACGTGAGGTCGGTGAGAATTTCTTCCAGTGCTTTATTCTTCCTCTCTCCTTCACTATTTGCTCTATCTCCACTTATCATCTGTTAGCTACATTTATCTGCAGTGACGTATCATCGTTTATCATCTCTCTCCCACAGCCCAGCACCTTCCCTGTGTTTCACACTGACACTTCGTCCATCCTGCATCCTCCGCCCACCCATCGAACCTGTCTTTCTGCTCCTCTGTCCTCTTTCCTTGCTTCCTCCCTCCCTCCCTCCTTTCCTTGCTTCCTGCCTTCCTTCCTTCCTTCCTCCCTTCCTCTCTCTTTCTCTCTCTCTCTTTCTTTCTCCCTTCCTTCCTTTCTTTCTCTTTCTATTTATTTGCCACAGAAGTGTCTTTGTTCTTCAAAATTTGACCAATAATGCATCTTTCCTTATTGCATGCTTTCCTGTAGCTGATGGGATTAAATTATGTAATCCACATACTAACACATGAAACATTTTCAATAATTTTTATTTTCTTCTTAATCATTTAACTGTTATTTGCTAGTTAATGGGTCGTTACTGAAAAGATTGTCGCTGAGATTCTAGCATGACAGAAATCCTATTAGGAGATCCATGTTAGATATACACAGCAATTCTCTTGTAATCTACCCTTGAGATTAAAGTTCTTTTTGTGAAATGCATTGGCATTCAACTCATTCCCAGATGCATTTTTTCCAAATATGGACTTATATAGCTAAAATCCTGAAAGTTCGAGGGATATTTAAAACTGATTTGTGCTACACAATCATTCTTGTGCTATGGAAAAAAACTGTCCTAGGTAAGTAGATCACCATACTCCTGAATGAGGGACCATTGAACCCTGTGCTGTCAATTCCATGCATTTCCAAACGCAATTCTATTATCAATTTTTCGAATAGTCTCAAGAATGCTTTAGCAATTCTTGCTTATATACTAACCAGAATAATTACCATGGCTTTGCCTTCCCCCATGGTTAGATTTTCATTCATTTCATAGATGTTATTGGAGTTTCTGTCTATGCCTAACAGCATTCAAGGCAGCAGAGACCTCTTGGCCTGGCAGGCAGATTCTGGAGCAGTGGACATAAGCCTATACTGTGCAGATTGTATTGACTACATGAAATAATTGAGAAAACAATACCCAATTTATAAAGGAATTTAGTAAAAATTACCATGAGAATTTTTATAAATGAATAAATGCTTCAATGCTGCTATTATAAATGCCAGCATATAGAAATCAAAATGAGAACAATATTTTATATGTATATTTTGGGGGTAAGATTTATGTATCTATGAATTAAATATTGTTAAATATTTTGTATAACTCTGACACACACACACACAGACACAATTGTTAGCCACAGTAGCATTAGAAATTTTCTCTACCTAAATTCTTAACTGTGGTAGCCAAACTTCCTTTCTCTAGAATAAATTATGAAAATGATAGCATGTGATTCTCTCCCTGCCTTAATGAAATTTTTCCCGAAAATCTGTCAAATGAAAGTCATTGTTAGGAAGGTCCTATGGTTCTGAGGAGTGACCAAAGGGGACTTTTATAATGCATAAAACATGGATGTTTACGGCATAAACATTGAAGTGTATGTAGCTACACCATCTGTAGTTCCCTAATAAGGATAGGAATTAGAAATTTTAAGTTGAATCCTTTGGTTTAGTTTTCAGTTTTGATTTGAACCATCATAACTTGCATGAATATTTCTGTCTTTGTGAAACTAGGCCACTTGCTTCATTTTGTTCTAATGCCCACTTACCCTGATGTGAACGAAAGCAAAACCTCCCTAGGTGCGTGGCACTGGAGAAATCGAGAGATTCGCAGACCACTGACAGAGTTCCAAAGGCTTCTTGGTAACTTTCAGTATATACGCGTGAATCTCACAGCAGACCGAAAACACACCTTTTCTACAAAGATAAAAGGCACGGTGGAAGTTCAGGTCGACGAGGTGTTTTCATCAGGAAATTAACTTTCTTTTGTTCTGTGGGTACCGCACACACAAACTTGACGGAAATTTCTGATGACTTACTAATGGGTGTTTAACCCCGACAAGGTGTCGTCTGTTCAAGAGTCCTTCCCGGGGTCCGGCTGCTCAAAAAGCTGATTATCAGAAAATGTCCCCTGCTGCTGTCATTAGACACATGCTGGTGGCAGTTCTGCTGGGTCGCAGTCCGAGTGCCGTGACAGACACAGGGTGGCACACTGACTTCGTGGTGATCTCGGGGGTGAAGAGGCCTCTGTGCCCGGAGCCCGAGAGTGGGGCGCCCCTCCCAGAGGGACCACAGGGCCCCGTCAGGCGGCCAGGCCTGCTGAGCCGCTGAACTGCCCGGCACCAGCTCTGCCCCGTGCCAGGTTCAGCTCACAAGCAAGTGCTTAGGACAGGACACGAGGAAGGCAGGGAGGACACAGTCCCCAGAGGTCTTCGTTCTGTGCATCGTGCTGCTGTGCTCACGCAGAGGAGCCAAGCCGGGAACGGGGATCTCTCAGCACCTCTCCCTGGGGCTCACATGGAAATGCTCGTTCTGAGACTTGGGAGACTCGTTCTAAACCAAGGGAGCGGCTGCTGCTACGGATTTCACCTAGGCAGCATCCCGAGCCATCTGCCAAGTTCCCCAAGGCTCCCTGAGGTTCTCCCTACCAACCTGCTGCCCTCTCCCAGCGGTGGCCTGTATGGGGATGGACATGGCCTTGACTGAACGTGGACAGGGGAAGCTGTCCAGGTTAGCTCAACTGACTGCTTCACCCAGCATCAGGTTTAGAAAAGCCTTCGCATCAATGAAGTATGCTATTCACCCTGGTTGATGCTGTACCACTGCTTCTGAATTAATAACAGAAAACTACCAGAAAGGAAAGTTACTGACAGCTTCATGTGCTTTAAAGGTCAGAATCAAACCAGGATATTAGGCTTTATGTGTGAGAGAAAAAGTGCAAATAAAATAATGATAGTCTTATTTTCCTTTTGTTTTTGCAAAAATGAAGACATAATCTAATTATTTCTGGACAGGTAATTGCTTCATATTTTACTCTGCTTTTCTTTTTCCCTTTTTTTTTTAAAGATAAGTTCTCATTCTGTTGTCTAGATCTGCCTGGAACTCACTTTGTAGTCCAGGGTGGCCTTGAACTCAAGATTCTCCTGTCTCAGTCTCCTCAGTGCTGGAATTACAAACGTGCACCACTACACTCAGCATATTTTAATTAAAAATGGGAAGATATTTGTGTGGTGAAGCGAAGGAATTAGTTCCTTTACCCATTCCATCGATATTTGCTGTGCTTCTCCTGTGGGTCAGAGACAGAGTAACTAGGGAAGGTCAGGAAGAGACAATCCGTGCCGGGCTTACCATCAGGGACAGGCAGAGTTCATCTTCTGATGGAACATAAAGTTAATGAATTATTAGGATTATTTTGATGTTTTCCCAAGTAATGAGAAGTTGATACCAACAATAAAAAATTTTGAGAAAAGGATAGTAAAGTGTTGTTTTTTAAATCCATTTGGAAGTACTTGAGATTTTGGACCCCATAGGCAATCAGCTAGATCATATGGGATTGTTTTGTTTTGTTTTGTTTTGTTTCTCCAGTACTGGGGATTGAACCCAGATGTACCTTACCACTGAGCTGTTCCTTAGCCCTATCCTTGCTTCTCTTTCTTTCTTCCTTCCTTCCTTCCCTCCTTCCTTCCTTCCTTCCTTCCTTCCTTCCTTCCATCCTTCCTTCCTTCCTTCCTTCCTTCCCTCTTTCCTTCTTTCTTTCTTTCTTTCTTTCTTTCTTTCTTTCTTTCTTTCTTTCTTTCTTTCTTTCTTTCCTTCCTTCTTCTTTCTTCCTTCTTTTCCTTCTCTTTCTTCTCCTTTCTTATTTTTTCATTTATTTTTCCCCATCTCCTTCTTTTCTTTCTATTTCTTTCTCTTTCTTCCTTTTGTCCCTTTCTTCCCTGCTGTGATTACAAGAGTGTAAACTCACAGCTAAGTAAGATCACACTTCTCTCAGGAGCATCTTAGGGTATAAATTATGGCCTCCACATTTATTTCTAGCTTCTCATCCCTCTAGGTGCCACCTCTGAGGTCAAGGAGCACAAGGGATTAGTTTGGTAACACGCATAATATCTTCACATGGTCACTAGAGAAGCTTCATAAAATCTAGGATTTACTTCTATGATTCTGGGTAAGAGTTTGTAGAATTTCATATGAATCTATTTAATAACAGCTCAAAGTAAGAGTCTTAATGGGTTTTTACTTAATATGTTAATACAGTTGAAGCTTCTAACTGTTAAGCACTTAGTATATCGTACTACTCTGAAGACAAGTGAGCTAAACTAATGCAAATTTTTTGTAGTCTCATTTTCCTGTGACCCATTTTTCCTATAAATGAATTTTTCACTGGCATGCAAATTTAACACTATACACAGTTCTAACACTTTGTAGATGTGTTTGTGTCGAGATGTATGTGGATATATATGTCCTGGTTAAATAGGTATTTGGACAGATAGATGGATGGATAATAATGAAATTTTTATTAATATTGTTTAGAAAAATATGTGGTAATGTCAAAGCATCCATTTATATTATTTTGTGGCTTGAAAATAATACCCTACTATTAATATGAACAATCATTTTTTTGGTAGTGATTTTTTAATCCAAGGTTTTTCCACTGACTTACATGCCCAACCCTTTTTTTTCCCATAATTTATAAATTTTTTGAGGTAAGTGCTCAATAACTGCTAAATTTCCCAGGCTGGCTTTGAATTTCTCATCCTCCTGCCTCAGCCTCTCAGAGTGCTGTGATTACAGACATTCACCACCATGCCCAACTTACACAATTCTTAATTAAAAAACAATTGTTCTTCCCTTTTAACTTAATTTGAATAAATATCTTATAATGTGATGAGAAAATGAAACACTGTACTGAAACAGCAATAGGGTTCCAAATGTGTGAAGTCTAAATTAGCGTTATTTATTTTACATTTTTCTTTGCTCCATAAAGACTAATTGTAGTACAGTTAATTGATGAATAACTTACTGCTACTTATTTATTTGGAAGTAGCTTCCTTATACTGTTGTTTAATCATGTTTAATATTAAAACAAATACCAGTTCACTAACAATGATTTTCATCTTGAATATCGAATCTAGAAAAGATATTAGAAGATGATTTATTTTAAGCAAAATGTACACTGTTAGAAAAAATATATATATCATGGAAATATATTTAAGAACCTCCTAGATTTTCTATCTTCCAAACTCATTACAGTTGCTCTTCATGATCATAAAACTCCACCCCTACCACTGCAGATATTCATAACCTGGGCTACCATCTTAATTATGCAGAAAATAGCTCATAGTGATGCCACAAATTTTGTATAGTGCTCCTTGAACACTTTAACTCTTCCAAAACTCAAGAGTTCTCAGTTTGAAGTTTTGCAACTCAAACCATAGTTCTTGAAAGCAGTAATGATACTTACATAAAATAATTATTTTTTAATTACTAAATACACATCATCATCCCCACACATTAGATGTAGGTGTCTCTTGGATAAAAATAAGAAGTGCAGATGAATTTTTGTAAAAACTTAAAAGTTTGATGAGCAAAGACATCTCATTGGAATGGTCTTTTGATACCATCTTTTTTTTAATGCCATTGACATATAGTAAACAGGTACTACAGCCTAAAAGAAGGGGTCATGTTTTAAAATTGAGAGAAAAGTGAGTGCTTTGTTTTAGAGTTGGGGAGAAAGGAACCCTTCTCCATTTTAGGTAAGACTGTAAACTGATACAACCTCTATGGACATCAGTATGGCGATTCCTCAAAAAGCTAAAGATAGAAATTACATTTGGCCCCTTCTAACTATCTTCCCTAAAGAGATAAAGAGATCACATCACAGTGATGTATGTTTACATCTTCATGTTTGCAGCAGTGCAGTTCATAACAGCTAAATCTTGGAAACAACCTATGCATGCATTAACAGAGGAATGGATAAAAAATGTGTTATTTACACAGAATGGAGTACTACTCTGCCATAAAGCAAGATAAACTTGAGTCATTTGTAGAAAAATGAATGAAGCTTGAAACCATGTTAAGTGAAGTAACTCAATATGTCGTGGCACAACTGAGTCCAGGAAAGGAACGAGGACGTCCGAAGATAGTGGAAAGCTTTATTTTACACTGGCAGTTCTGTCTGGAGAAACTTCCAACAAAGCTCGGCCATGAGTGCCTGTGAGTCAGCGTTTTTATATGACGCAGAAGCAGGAGTTACAAAGGTGATGCAGGGCAGCCTGGTAGTTCTGCTTAGTGAGCAGGGTGAGATCATTGGTTACAAGGCTAGATTAATGATCATCAGTTATAAGGCTAGATTAATGTTCATGCAGCTTGATATAATCAGGCATCCTGCATGTTCAGTTATGCTCTTGTGATTACAGGGGCCAAGAAAGTAATTATAAAGCCGTGAAGCAGTTACAGAACTAGGCAATTTCAAAAGAACAGAGTTTTTCAGAGGACTGATTTTCCTGGTACAATTTTTCTCTTTCAAATACAGCTTAAGTAGTGCATGGTTTCTCTTATATGAAAAGCATACAACAGATAGTGAGGAAAAGAAAGGAACAGAGGTACAAAAATTCAGCATGGGGAATGTATTTAAAAGCGTACCCTGACAGTGCAATTGTCTTACATGTTTCATATATTCTTTGGTCTATTAGTCTGGTTTTCAATTTGTATGTATGATAACTAACTTTAAAAGGCCTTATAAGATAAATAAATGAATCTGATGCTGGAAAAGTAAAAGGAAAGATTCACTGTATCCCCTACAAGGCATGCAGCTGTTATGTACTGCAAGTGTGGACTTATAAAAGTCAAAAAGAGAAGCACAAAGAGCAAGAGAGAAAGGAGAGTAAGTGGTATCAAAACCACCACACTGAGTTATAGAATTAAAACTATGTTCAAGAAAAGGATGTATTTTCTTTTCTTTCTTTTTTTTTTTTTTTTTTTTTTTTTTTGAGACAGGCTCTCACTATGCAGTTCAGGCAGGCCTTGAGCTCACTTTGTATCCCAGGCTGGTCTCAAACTTGCAACTCCTCCTGCCTCAGTCCCCGGAGTGCTGGGATTATAGGCATGCACCTGTACACCAGGCTTAGGATGTATTTTCTAAAAATCTTCTTTAAATGGTACATTTTAAAAAAATCTTTCCCTCTAAACATCTTCTTTAACTGTCATAAAAATTTTATCTAATAATTCTTGGGGATTTTTATTTGTTATAAAATTTAATGGTTTTATGTGGATTTGTCTCCTGTTGATATGCAATCAATTTTCTGTATATCTTCTGGGCTATTCCAAAACATTTATTTTGCATTTTTGCTGTTTAACAAAAGTTTTCTAAGGTTATAAACTAAGTATAAGTTCTGTCTCGTTGTTTTTCTCTTATTTCCCAGGAAATCAGGCTCAGAAAGTGACACCTCTTTTTCAGTGTACCCTTTTCTCAACACTTTTTTCCTAGTCCATTAAAAAAGTATGTTTCTTTTTCATATTCTTGTTGTTTTCCTATTTTCCTTTACTATTATCTTAAAATTTGTGCTTTGATTATATTCTTGCTTTAGTGTCTTTTTATAGATAATTTTATTTTTGGCCACATCTTTGCTTCTTTGCTGTGTTTTTCCTTCATATTTTTAGTCCCATTTATTTTAGTTTAAAATTTTTAATTTGAGATAGTTTTACATATTACCTGCAGCTTATCTGAGTACATTTAATTTAGTCAGGATTGTATCCTTATAATTTTCCTCTAAGTATGATTTTGGGGGAATTTTTTATTATATGGTATTTATTTGACATGATTTTTGGGTTATTTGCAATAAACTTATCTATGTTCAAGTTTGTGTTATTGATGTAATTTATAATAATCCTCTTTCAATCATATTTTCTGATCAGTGTAAAATACCCTGTTTCTTAGTGGGTATTTTTGATGTTTAGGCTAGAGTACATAACTTCCAATTCTCAGCACTGTATTTTTGTCTCAGTGTGATATTGCCAATCTTTGGAATCTTTCCCCTGTCTCCATTTGTGGCTCAACAAATCTCTTTATGATTGTGTTTGTTTGGTAGTTTTGTTAGTTTTTTATTCGTCCATGAGATATGGATTATGACAAGAACTACTTCGAAATACCTACTCTCCAGCCCTTAGCTTGTAGATGGAACTCTCACATCTCAGAAACTCTTCGGAGTTGGAGTGGACTTAAAATAAAGCAGGAACTCAGTTTCTCATCATGGCTGGCCACCTTGTCCCTCCTGCCCACAGCTGTTTCCGGCCTGCCTGTGCGGCCCTCCACTCCCAGGGCCTTGAGACATTGCTCCCTGGCCTTTAGGTTCCACGTGGAGTGGCATTTCTCCTCCTCCTCTTCTTCCTCTTCTTCCTTCTCTTCCTTCTCCTCCTCTTCCCAACATTCACTTCCTATGTTGCCCCTCCTTTCCTCCTTCTCCTCCTCCTCCTCCTCCTCCTCTGCCTCTTCTTCCACATCCTTCTTCTTTTCCTATTTTCTTGCAGATTCTCCTTGCCCTTTCTCTGCTCCGGGTTTTGTTGTCTTGCTGCTGTTTTGGAGGAGGGTCTACAGCCATTTGCCTCATCTGTGTCCATCCAGTAACACTTTCTTTCTTAACATTTTATTACTATATTACTGATTATAAAAAAATGTATTTGGAAACAAAAGCTGAAAAAGAACAAGTCTTAATCCAACTGTCCAGGAAAAAATAGTAGCGTGATGGAAAGTCTGTCTAGATTATAAGAAAGGCGTCACATTGCCCACATGCTGTTTGAGCAACTTTTACATTTTAGCAATGAATTTTGAAACATTTCTTCTTACCAATGAATAATTTACTTTTTACATGACAACATATGATGACTAATTTGTATGTCTGACTGGTTTTAATTTTATGAACAATAATTTGGAAAGAAGAACCTAAAAGTAAATAAAATATTTCCTTATTCCTAAACTCCTAAAAATTCCTTATTTCAGCAAATTCCCTAGAGTTTCATTATTATGAACACAAAGTTTCCATTTTAAAAATGTCTATTTCAGACTACTATATTGCCTTCTGAAAGATGAATATACTTTGCGTATGAACAAATGCAAGGAAAAACTGATCACTTAGTTTTTTTGAGATTCTATCAATACTAAATAATGTATATTTAAAATTTAATTTTTTGCAGATTTAGTAGGTAAATCTATAGGGCATTTTATTTATATTTTTGGACAACTGGACAAGAGTATTTAGTTCAGAGGGTTATTGGGCTTTTTGTATTGTTCTTTGTGATACAAATATTTCCACATTATACTAAAATGTTCATTTTTTATTGATGCTTCAGGAATGTTTATAGGTTAAATTTTTGACAAGAACACATTTTGTTTTCTTCATTTTGGTTCATAGTATATTGATTAAAATGATTTTGGTCATATATTTTTAAAGTAGTAGAATTTATGTATTCACATTTTTAGCTTATGATATGTAGATATACACAAGGACTCTTAAATTTGTTTCTTTACCTATTTATTTAAATCCATGGCCTTTCCCCTTATGTACAACTCCACCACATTTGGTTTTGTTTTTATTTTGAGACAGGAATTCAGTACTTTGCTAAATTTCCCTGGCTAGGCATAAACTTGAGATTCTACTCTTTCTACTCTTCAGCCTGCCAGACTGCTGGGATTTACAGGAGTGCACCACCCCACCTGGCTAGCCTTGTAATTATAAGTTGAAAATAGAGGAAAATGTTTTCTTTTCTCAAGGTTTTCATAACAAAGATAGCCATATCTATTAAATATTAATTATAGTTAAGTATAATTTCAAAATTCTCCAGTGTCAATTATGAACTCAGCACACATTCTGTCATTCTAAAAAAGTTAGGAAATGTGAAAAATGTGAAATAATAATCATTCTCATGTTCCACTTTCTTTTTAAAAATTTTGTCTGTTTCAAGTACTTCGTAATGCTAATTTGTAAAACAAGAACAGCAAGTATATATACATAATATATACTATTATAAAACTAACTGAAACAATATGGAATAATATCCAAGACAGAAAGCATAATACAGCTTAAAATACATATTGTAAAAAAACAGTCTCTTCCCTTGAACAACTGAAAAATAAAGTTAGAGTGTAAATAGCCTCTTATAAATTCCAGAACTTTTTGCCTGAAAAGATGTGCTTTGCTATGCTAATGCACACAGGAATGAGGAACACACAGGCACTCACAGGTATGTTTATGGTATGAGTGCACATACACACATATACATGCATTATTGTGTGTATGCAATTTACATATAAGAGAATCAGAGAGAGACAGAGAGAGACAGAGGATCAGAGAGAAGAGTTAAGAAGAACTAGAATAAAAATCTTGGGCAACTTTTGAGATCATCTTCAGTTATATTCCAAAGAGACGACTTTCCTCTTTACTAAACATAAAACATGAGAAATGCTTCCCTACTTCATTCTTTCATCTCCTGCTTGAGATCAGTTTACACATCGAAAGGCTCTGCAGGAAAGTAGGAAAGGAGGATAAAAGTGGCTTTCAACCTCCTCAGTGAAACGTGAATGCCGCAGGCATCAGGGTCACCAATATTTCTCCCACCAACGTGGGCCTCTCCTCCTGTTATGCAGACGACTGGGCTTTACTGAACCACATAATTTCACCTCATTAAAATAAGCACCATGTAGCTTGCTCCCTCACTCCTTTTTCTGTAGCTGGACAAATGCCAGCAATTATCGTTAGAGTACCCTAAGTGGACACCACATTAAATATTCATTCTGGTGTTCCTTTACACAATCAGACATAGCTCCTGCTGCTCTTTTCAATATTAATATTCATTTTACTTATAAGAGCTAAAAGAAAAAAAAAGTGTGCTTCTTAAAAGCCAAAAGTAGTTGGGTTCACTGAAATATTTATTATGCCAGCAAAGTAGATAGATTTTAGTTGGCTTCGATCAAGTTTATGGTGTGATTTTTAACAAAGCTCTCCTAAGTAAATGTTTTGTGAATTGTTTTATTTTTAAACTAATACAAGCTTCCTTTAGAGAGCCCATCTTCTGTGTGATGGTTTTAATCTCTCTCTTTTCTTCCTTATAAATGGTAGTAGTTGTCTTTCACCTGTGCAGTGTGTGCTACAGTCCCACAGGCATAGCGGCTCTGCAATCTGGTTTCCAAGGAGGCGCTGTGAGTCAGGGTTGAGAGGGGGTACAAAAAAAGACACAGGGGATGGTCTGCTTCTTCCCAGGGTGGAGACATGCCTATTTTCTATTCAGGTCCAATGCTCTGAAATCAGTCCTAAGAATAGTCCGAGAGCTGCAGGGAGGCATAGAAAGAATTCAGATGTGTTAGGTACCAACTCTGCACAAAGAATGTAATTGGTCTGCACCACAAACATGTACTAATAAAAATACAACTAAAAGATAGTCCAAAAAGATCCTGAGGATAGCACTAAATAAAACTGGAACCCAAAGCAAAGAAAACCCCAAGAAGAAAAGAAAGAAGAACTGGCATAGAATTTTTTTTTATTCATGGTGGCACAGGCATAAGATCTCAGCACTTTTGGAGGCTGAGGCAAGAGGGTTGCAAGAGCTATCTGAGCCTGGACAATTTATTAACTTGTGAGACATTGTGTCAAAATTAAAAATAAGAAAGAAAGAAAGAAGGAAAGAAAAAGAAGGAAAGAAAGAAACAGAAAGAAAGAAAGAAAGAGAGAAAGAAAGATAGAAAGAAAGAAAGAAAGAAAGAAAGAAAGAAAGAAAGAAAGAAAGAAAGAAAGACGGAAAGAAAGAAAGAAAGATAGAAGGAAAGATAGAAAGAAAGAAAGAAGAAAGAAAGAAAGAAGAAAGAAGAAAAGGAAGAAGAAAGAAGAAAAGGAAGAAAGAAAGAGGCTTAGGATGTAGGTTAGTGTGAAGGCCTTTGGATAACTTCCTCAGTGTCACACCTAGAAAAAAACAAAACACAGACACATACATCTCAAGAAATTAAAAGAAAATAAATACATCCTCCTTTTGTGCTTGTCCTCCTTGTCATTTCTTTGAGTGGAGAAATACTGCTGAACAGCATGACTGTTGAGCTGAAAACAAGCAAGGTGTGGATCAGCTAACCGTTCTGTCCCATTGCCTGTAAGCTCAGATACAACTGGTTTTGCAAAGGGCTTTAGCAGTTTGCTGACGCACAATGAAAGTAACCACAGGGAAGCACCTATTTAATTTCGAACTCAGTGGAGTAGCAGTGGTAGGTTAACTCTACATCAAAATGAGGAAGGTACTTCCGTGAAGTAGTTTCACCATAACGTAGTAACACCTTTTAATTCTACCTGTTCACATCCATGAACAATTTTTGTCTTGCAACTGAATTTCTTCTGCAGACAGATTTAAAATCTGTGCTGAATCCCATTTGCACAGATGGATAGTGAGACAGGGAAGTAGATAGCTCAGGAGCTGCAGGAGACTCAGCCTTTACCCACAGCAAGAGATGTCAAGGAGGCCAGGCTGGGCCCCGGAGTGCCTCTCTACCTGTGTGACTGCCGCTGTCTCATAGTATTGGATGAAGCCTCGTAAACTTCCATGACTCTTTTGTATACACGTACAGTGATTGACAGCAAATATTACCTGGTGTGTATGCGATGTCACGGGATCTACTCACACTGTCCCCTGACCTTGCGGACCTTGCGGACTTTCACCGTATACAGTTTTCAGAGTCAGCGTGATGTAGCAATCTGACCCTTTTATGCTTTGTTCTTTCCTGTCAATTACTTCTAACCCCACGATGCTCAGGAACTAGATAACATGGACAGGTCACCCTGTCCATAGCAGGTATACCTCTTTGTCTATATAATTTGTTTAATTACATCAGAGTGCTACAACAGAGTGCAGGGCACAGAATCAATTCAGGCTTGCCTTGGTGGATTCCCAGCTGAGTATGACGCTGTCAGTGCCTGCTGCAGAAGCTCAGGGCCCTCTCTCCCTCCCTCTCTCTTCCTTTTTGCACAGATAACAATGTTTTCACTCCCTTATGCAAATCAGGCTGCGATGGCAGTTTTGAAACATCCCCAAAGTATTAGTGATCCAGACACTTTCAGTTGTCTCTGCTTTGGAGACTGCAATGGTGTGATGCTGGGATTTATCTCCTGCTTCATCTGTTTGATAAAACAGGAAGAAACATGTTTTCTAAGTGACAAAAATTACTTCAATGTAGAACAAGTTACTTCTACTATAACTTTAACAATGATAAAATTAATTTTCAATTATATAAATGGACATAACGCTTTCTTATTTATCATTTAATCCTGTATATTTTCCTAATCTATGCCAAAGTTTCTGCAGCATAATATATTTCATTTATCATAAATAAAGGTTTCCTATGATGCTATTATTCAATATGGTGGTCTTTCACCAAAATTCCCATTAAATGTTTTCTTTTTTTCTGACGTTCACTTGGTGCTTCTTCTATTTTTACATGTCTTAGGCACACTGTTGTCTCTCTAGACTAAAAGTATGGTGCTTCAGACGTTAGAGCTGTGGAGCAGAGATGGAGGAGGAAGAGCAAACACACGTGGGTGAAGGAGCACAACGTCACTCAGGAAAGGGCATGGGTGGAGCGGTGAAGGAGGGAACTTCATATAAGGGCTGAGAGGAAAGCAGTGATTTATCCTGAGACTACCAGTGTTTCCTAAGGAGCACGGGTCAAGCTCTTCCATGTGCCACCTCCTGAAGAGGTGCCCCATGGAGCCTCAAGTGACACATGTTGCATTTGACTTCCACAACTGCATCACAGAAACAAACGGTCTGGCACTTCCTCCTGTGATTGGAGCTGGAGTTAATCATACAACCTGCTGATTCCTCACGCAGCTTTATATTCCAGAGACATGAACCCTTCTGGGGCCCTGAAACTCCTGGGTGGGTGCTCATCACAGTACTGTACAGCACAGGCAGAGGATGGCAGTCAGTCAGTCGTCCTTCGGGGAGGAGTGGATCCACAAACGTGGAGGGACCCACAATGGAATATTAATCCTGAAACATAAAGTACTGCTAGATGCTACCATATGGATGAATCCTGAAATGTCACATTGAATCAAAACAGCCAGTCTCACAGCTCCATTCTTAAGGTTAGCACTCACGTACTCTTTTACACTAGTGCAGGAAGCAGGGCAGGGAAGGTGAGAGGTGAAGTGGGAGGCACTGCTTCTTGAGGTCATGAAAATGATCTAAAATTGACTGAGGGAAGAATGTGCGTGTCTGTGGGAAGGTTGAAAACCACTGCATCATATACTTTAAATGGGTGTGTTGTATGGAATCCAAATAATATTATTATAGAACCATTACAACTTATAAAATCCCATGTGTGTACACAGTCTACCAAAAATTGTATACACACTTCAGCAGTTCCCCGTACTAATACATGTCTGCAAGCTCACAGTCACCACTTTGAGTACCTTTGTAATTGTAGAGGCCAAAGGTAACTTGTATCAGTCTCATCAAGTCTCCATAAATTTAGTACTAACATATTTATACAAGTTTTTCTTTTCCCGATGCATACATTTTTGGTGGATTCTATATAGATATCTCCCTCTCTGTTTCTCCCTCTCTCTCTCTGTCTCTCTGTCTCTCTCTCTAAATAACTGCAGATATCTTGAGCAATACAATAACTGCTGACCTCCAACCCATTCCCTTTTTTGTACTTTCCCAATCTTCCAGAGTTTACATCTATTCCTTTCTTAACCTGGACAAATAAATATATTTAAAGTCATGTTTTCATAGTACACTGTGTTCCAGTACTTATAAGCCTCATGGCAATTGCCAATCAAGATCTAACATAAAATAAAGCTAAGTTGTGTTGGAAAAAGCAGGGAACCTCTCTTCCGTAAACACATAGTGGAGAAAATAGAGGCTCTGCTTCTCAGCAGTGTATGCACAGGAGCTATCGGGTGCGCCTTTGTGGAGGAAAAGCACATTATCGAGCTACTTTAATTTTGGCAGGTCTTGATTTTCTCTCTTTTCTTTACATAAAGCCCAACTCTAAATCTTACACTCTAGCATTTATGTAAGACCCTGTGCAGAGGTTTCCCATTGTGTGAAAGTGCAGAGAATTACATGCTGTACATCAATTCCCTGTGAATTTGCTTGTGTTTATATCTTTGGTCTTTTCATGGTCGCCATGGCTGAGCAAAGCATGCCCACTAGTTCAGTACTGGCTTTACACAGCCCATGGTTTATCTAAAGCAATTTGAAGGCCAAGCATGGCAAGAAAAATACTACTTTTCATCCCAAGTTTTATGACTAAAACCTTAAGAACAATTATAGCAGTAGGTTGCGTGGACTTGTATGGAATTAGATTTTCTCATGCTAGAAAAATATTGACAACATCATATGGTGCAACTTGCTGTAAATACAATCAATGTGTAATTTTGCTTAAGGAAATATTTTAGTTTCTGATACTGCCATTTTACTAATACTGTTATATAGAATAGTGGCCTTTTAATTATGCTTTCATTTTTGTAGACATTCTCCTTCTTCACCCATTTGTACAGTTATTTTTATGCATACAGTGCATCATCAGCATGATGTAATCCTACTGCTGCATCCAATTGATTCCTGTGGAAGTTAATTAGGTTTTAAATATAGAGGTACCTCAAATTCATCTTAGCTACTCTTACTTTATGTTTGACCTCTGTGCCCATGTGCTGAGAATGGTAAAATGTGATTCTCAAAGTGACCGGCTATTTTCAAACTGTACCCATTTAAATGAACAATCATTGGTCGTTGGTCCTCTCCAAACATGCACACCTTGCAGTATAGGCTGACAGTGGAGTTCGGTAGCCACCCTTCCTATGGCAGAGAATTCAGTGTGTGTGCAGAGAAGGATCCAATGCTCCTGGATGCATCACACATAAAGATGCACAACGGAGGAGCAGGATGTAAGAGCTTCGTGCTAGGCTACTTCATCAGTTCCAGGCACACAAAGGGAGTGCTAGGGTGTGGATCTGAAATGCTCCCTAAAGGCCCATGTGTTGAAGGGCTCATGTCCATAAGGAGGTCATACAAACTCACAGGAGGTGCCTCGCTAATGTATATTTATATGTGGTTCCCAGGTGCACCAGTAGGAAATGAAACCCGTAGGTGCTTTGCCACTGAGCTGTCTTCCCAAGCCTTGCCTTGCCTTGCCTTTCCTTTCCTTTCCTTTCCTTTCCTTTCCTTTCCTTTCCTTTCCTTTCCTTTCCTTTCCTTTCCTTTCCTTTCCTTTCCTT